>NW_017257198.1:204727-308644 GCF_001594055.1 Mycetomoellerius zeteki
CGGCGTACCCGGGAGCAACGGTAAGCCAGGTGCAAACGGATTGCCTGGATCGCCTGGAAGAAACGGAACAGACGGTACGTTTGAATATGAAATAATATTTACTTGATAATGTAAGTTGCAATCGAAATTTTGATGCGAGAAAATGTATTTTGCTGAAGTACTAAAAGTTTAGGTATACAGATCTGAATATAATTTTATTGGATCATTAAAATAATTATGTAGGAGAGTATAACGAGCATAACGAGTAATGCTGCAATAAGCGATTATTTTTACAAAAAATTGACATTTAACCAACTCGAGCGTCCTGCATAATTATTTTGATAGTTCAACAAAATTATTTTCAGATTTGCATTTAATTAAATTTTTTAATACTTCAGCAAAACCATTTTTTTTCCATGTGCGAGTACTAAAATAAAAATTTTACATTAAAATGATCCCTTCTACAATGCGTATCAATATTTAACAATTACAAACCAAATATTTTTTTATGTTTCAATATAATACATTTTAATAAAAAAAATGTATGTTAATTATTGCGCGTGAAAGAGAGAAGAGAGAAACATTTAATTTAATTTAATTCAATTTTTTAATTTGTTGAATTAAATTTTTTCTACGATCGTCTAAATTGAAGATTTAGTTTTCTAACTTAAGTTTATAAGAAACGTTGTGTTCATGTTAAAATTTTTACTCTTCAATTAAGTTGTAATATTATAAATATTAGCAGAGTACAAATATTTTTCGTAATACCTCACAAATGAAAGATTGATTAAACAATTCGTATTTATATAGGAAGACCAGGGCAAATGGGACCTCAAGGACCACTAGGACCTCGCGGTAGGTAACGTCATCAGATCACTACCACCATTTCTTCATTTTATAAATATTTCATTAATCAATTTGTTCATGCTTTAGGAGATATAGGTCCACCTGGTCATCCAGGAGCACCCGGAAAGGATGGCAAATCAGGCATACAGGCATACAAAATAAACATGAACGATTACAACGAGAATGACATATTAATACCGCCATCCATTGTAGGTAAGAACTACTGTCTTCATTATCTTAATAAAATCGTCGTTTTTTTCCTTTTTAATAAGGTATTGAATTGTAGAAACACAAAACTGCATTTGTTTACACATTCTTTATTACATTTATTATATTATTATATTTTATATTATCGCAAGGTAAATTTAATAACTCTCCATCACATTGACTATTGCAATTGCATATCTCCTATCCGCATTTTTTATCGAAGATTTCACAATCTTTGAAAATTGACATTTTACAGAGATTACATCGTCGTTAAATTCAAGTGGCGTGATTTCCGTGCAAGAAGGTAGCAAAATACGGCTGAGATGTGCCGCGAGTGGGAAACCGCAGCCTGTTATACAATGGACGAAAATAGATGGTTCCATGATACCGATGGGCCCTTGGCATGGTATAAACGGACTCTTTAATTCAATCATAAGTAACGAGTAGATAGAGCGGAATTAACAAACCTTCCCATAAATCTTGCGACTCTAGTGAGCTCAGTTACGGGCCATACGTTCAATATCAGCGTGGTGAACCGGGAACACATGGGCGACTATATGTGTAATGCTGATAACGGAATACCTCCGGCACGATCCAAGAGGTTCAAGCTTCAAGTCAAATGTAAGCATGTTTCAATCTCAATTCAAAGGAATATGCATATTTTTTTATATTTAATAATATATTGTTTTGAAATATGAAATTGTAAAATAAAAATTAATGTATAACAATATTGATATAGCAATATTGACGATAAAGTTCCTATAATAAATTAAAAAGAATAATATATATAAATATACTATAAAATAATAACATATAATTATACAATATGTAATATAAAATAATACGAAACAAATAAATGTACATTTTAAACAAATTTTTATGTAAAACTTTAGATCCTTATTAATTATTACTTTATTCTGACATTTCATATTTTAAAACGCTGCATATAAAGTTTCTTTATTCTACTTTTTACTTTTAATATATGTATATATTTCACTGTAAATGCGAAAAATGCGCGATAGTAATGCCTTTAAAAATTTCAAAAAATTTCGTATGCAGCAGCGAGATAATACACATAAATATTTTCTAAGTTTTGATATTATTAGAATAACTCGGAAAGAAAACCAGTTTTATACGAATCAATAGGCACAGATGTAGGTAAAATTGATAATCGATCGCGTTCCAGTTGCGCCATTCATTCGTATACGCAACCAAGTGGTACTTGTGCGGAACCAAAATCCGGCGACATTGGAATGCGAGGTGGAAGGCTTTCCCGAGCCGGTGGTATACTGGGAACGCAGTGATGGTCGCCGTCTGAAAATGTCGGATAAGTACAGAACGGAGGTTTACGACAGGCGTGATAATTACAAGGTAACCCGTCGAACCCGTATCCGTGGACTTCCGTCAGATCCGCGCACGTTATATCGCTTTTTACGCAATTTTCTTATAGAGCCTTCTTTTTTATTTTAATAAGTAATTTGCACATTTTATTTTATAAATATCGATAATAAATCATTCCTAGCTACACGTTAGCAACAAATGAGGTGTCTTACAATACGTGAAACTATTCTGAAAAGCTGAAGATGAAGCTGAGAATCGCAAGGGTGACTACGTCGGATCATGGAACTTACCACTGCGTGGCAAAAAACGATTTTGACACTGTTAAGGGATCCTTTATAGTAGACGGTTCGTCTTTTACCTTGTATTACATCGTATTTCTCCTTGCATTAATAATAGAATTCTAAAGAGCCATTACGGAATTACTAATTAATTACAACATGAAGGATATAGAAGGAAACCACCGAGTTTGTGAGGATGTGCACTGTTATTTTATCTTAGCACAATATTTCCAGGCAAAAATATAATATACTACTACTCGCATTTCCAATTCAATCTTCAAGTGAAATAAGAAGATAGATACAAAATATTAATAAATAATTACAAATAAAAATATTAATAAAATGTTACAAATTCTGAAAATGTGAAAAGCACGTTCTATATCCATTATATAATTTCGAATATTTTCTTGAGATTGGAAATTTAATTTTTTCCAGCTTAATTTTTTTAAGATTGATCTTAACGCTTATCTCTAGGAAATAATTCTACTAATCGAATTTTCTAATTGATGGTAATAAATAATGCTAGACGACATAAAAGACGTCGAGAAATACAAATCAGGAAAGGAGGAGCACGTAACATATGGTCATCCTATGCCCATGAGCGTTGATCAGGAGCAAGAATTGTGCATCCCTACGCAAGAAACCTGCACGACGTGCCCAAAGTGCACATACACAGATATAATAGACCATCTGCATGTTCAACCGTTGAGCGGTATTAATATTACGCGACTGCCGCCGCGGTCAACCGGTACGTTTAATCAATTCTAACTAATGTATTCCAACGGCGTTCTTGCGCAAGGTAGATCAATTAATTCTAGAGGTGCAAAGCTTCGGTGTAAATGCATACGTAACGTAATGTACATTTCCCGACATAACATAGTTTTAGTATATATGCATTATATATGTACAGTATTTAGCAAAATGTATGATATTTGTCGAGAATTCTTGTTAATTGATGCAACAAACAAAAACAAAATAAGAAAATAATGTAAAACGAAAAGGATATCTTCTCGGTGACTTTTTACAAATTTATTAGTCGCATATTTTCGTCCTCATGAAATCAATAGAAATTAGGAACTTACTCGAAATGCATCGCTGCCATCCAGTCACTTAAGTCACTCTTTGTCACCTTTTTTTCTGAACTGATATGAGATTTGTCAAACGTAAGCGTTCTATTTATGTTTTTGTTGTCTCAAAACAATTGCTATTCGCTCACTGTTGCTAACTGGGTATTAGTCCGGTGTTAAGTTTGTCTCTTTTAAGTTTCAAATAGATGGAAATAAGAGGTAATATAACTTCCGTATAGACTACAAGTATTTTTCGCAGATTTAAAGAACACGTTTTTGTTACAGTTCAAAAAATTTTGTATTTTTTTATTATCTGATAAAAGTGTCTATCTCTTTGTTCTATTTAGATGATATTATATGTTGCTATGGCTGCGTTCGCATTGGCGCTCACAGCGCTTGTAAGAATATATTTTGTTTAATATTTGATTAATAACAAGGATGAAATGAAGTTTAAAGCGTGGACGCCAAAGCGAATGCAATTATATGCTTGATTTAGATAGACCTTTGAAAAAAGAGTAAATGCTATTTTTCTTTCACTTAAATGTTCTTAATTAGTCTGAAAATTTGATAAGTAGTGTCATTTTTAGTTATTAATGCCTGAAAGGTTACTTTTCCACAAGAAAGAACAATTTTGCTGAAGTATCTAAAAATTTAGCTAGATACAGATTTAAAAATAAATTTGTTGAACCATGAAAATAATTATGTAGAAATTTAAATATGATGATCAGTGCTGCAAAAAAGTTTTAACAACCAGCTTGAGCATCTCTCATTTTTTGAGTTCAATAAACTGTTTTCTATATTTAGATAAATTTTAAAATACTTTAGCACCGTTCTTTCCACGCATAAGAAGCAGTCACTATTTCACTTTTTTTTATCTGATAACTGGGTAGCCGTGCTGGAAAAAAATATTTAATATTTAAGATATTTATTTTAATAAATTTTATATGACTGTGATTAAAATCTATTTTCGATTTAATTTATCTACCTTCGTACGAGCGCGTACATATGGCGGGGGGGGGGAACTTCCCCTCTCCCCCGTGAATTAATGACTGAAGGGTTGCAATATCGGAAGTTTACGTAATTAACGAACTGACGGCACTCTCGTCAAACACGAGTGCCCGTAATATCGCGGTTTAAAAAACGATCTCTTTCCACGTGAACTCTCCCGACTTGAGGACGCGAAAGTTAATAAGCGTCGTTGGTAAATTCGCAGAGGGTTTTATAGAGGCTATAGGAAAACCTGTGCTGAAAGGAAACATGGACGATCACTACGGAAGTTGGATGCACGACGCGTCCAACGATATCATGCCCGATAGACTTTGGGTTACTCGCCACAATGATACGTCCTACATCTATGAATACAAATCGAAGGAGGACTTCAAGAACAATACGGCGCTTAACGAGATAAAATTACCTCATCCTTTCCAGGTCGGCAACTTAAGAATAACAGACAGCGAGATATCTTTAATTATACATAGAAAGAACGGTTTTGCTGAAGAATTTAAAAATTTAGCTAGATTTCGATTTGAAAATAATTTTGAATTATTAAAATAATTAAGTAGGACGCTTAAGCCGGTTACTTGAATGCTGAAACTTTTTGCAGCACTACTCATCGTGCTCGAGAGTCCTACATAATTATTTGATGATCCAAAATTATGTTCAGATCTGTATCTATATAAAGAACCTTTCTGATAAAAAATTGTCTCAAAATTATTCATATAATTTTTTAATATTTATAAATTTTTATGTAAATTTTCAACTTTTTTTTTAATTTCTGATTAATTTTGTAACTTTTTAAAAAATTTCTCAGACTTTTTATATAAATTGGAACATTTTTCAGAAGTGCTGAGAAAGCTTGTAGCTTTTCTAAACTTTACATTTTTTTTCATGTGTGTAGAAACAAAATCATTCCTGGAACCCAATTTCTTATATAATCAGTGCGGGATTTTTTTTAGATACTTTAGTAAATTGTTCTTTTATGCATAGAAAAAATAATGGTTTTGCTGAAGAATCTAAAAAAAATAGCTAGATACTGATTTGAAAATAATTTTGCTGGACCATTAAAATAATTAAATAGTACTCAAGCTGATTGCTAGAATATAAAAACTTTCTACAACATTACTTATCATGCTTGAGAGTTCTACATAATTATTTTGATGATCTAACGAAATTATTTTTAGATTGTATCTAACTATAATAAATACAATTTTAAATACTTCAGCAAAATCGTGTAATTACATATAAAATTACGATAAAATAAGGCATGTACATATTTTCTTTAGAAAATTTTAATGTTTAAATAAGGAAAATGCCTAAAGCGAGAATTGAGCTTGCGGTCGACATTTCCTTCTAGGGTAACGGACATGTAGTTTACGACAAATCGTTTTTCTACAATCCCATTAATCGACCGAAGGTCCTCCGATACGATCTCTACGCGTCCTCGGATCATCAGCGATGCAAGCAGCTCTCCTCCGAATGCGAGATGCAGCTTCCGTGCTTGGAGGTTGATGGCCAGAACTACCTTTACACGCGCAATTTTACCTACACGGATTTCAACGTAGACGAAAACGGTAAAACCTGCAGGACAGATAAATATTTGAGCTCTACATATGAAGAGCTCTACATATAAAGAGGAATAATTGAACGGTTGAAAATATTTATTTCTACATAAAATGGAACCATTGTGGCATGAAAATACAATATGCGGCGTTTCTACAGGTTTATGGGTCATTTACCCATTATCCCCTAATTGTAGTGGAAAAAATACGGTAGTAGTGAAAATGGATCCCACTAAAATGATCATTCAGTACGCGTGGAATATCAGCATCGATCACCGTCGTTTCGGAGAGATGTTTATTGCAGGAGGCGTGCTTTATGCTATACGCAGTGTCACCGATGATACTATGGAGATACGGTAACGCGAGTGACGAATATATTGCTCTTAAAACTACAATCATATGGAGTATAAATATGGAATATGAAAATTCTTGGATACTTGGATTTTCAATGTTTTATACTATCCTTAATATCATTTTTAATCTTTATCTCCAACAAATATAGATAACTGTTATAATAATTACTAATAAATAATTACTAATAAATTGTTATGAATAACTGCTAATATACAATAGATAACATATATGTAAACATATACCTTTTACCTATGTTATATAACAGTTATATTCAATATTTGTTGCTTTTTAAAACTTTTAAAGTGAATCTCAAGAGTGCAATTTTACTCTTAAGATTACTCCTGTTTCTATCAATGTAAATTAATTTTAATCTCAATTTGCTCTTTATTTTTTTCTCATTCTTACTAACTAAAGAAAGAAAGAGAAAGAAAAAGATAAAGGATTAGTTGATTGCACTACGTTCGTAGAAACGGGTTTTCAAGATTGAAAATTGAATCATTCGTTTTTTAGGATTAACTCAATTTTCACTCTTCAGAGAGAGATTCTACTCCAAAGAATTTAGAGTGTGGGATTGTGTCTTTATTACATTCAAAATATTGTTCCTTTATTTCAACAATGACATAATTTAAAAAACGTGATTTTCGAGTTATTACACGAATGAGTTAGGTAAATACGAGGTAAATATTATTCTAAGATTTTAGAAACAAGATCGTTTATATGAATAAATCAAACTATAATATGAGACAGTCGATTAAATCTTATCCTATTAATCATTAAAACTGAATTAACTTAACTTCATAAAAAATTGTCAGAATATCACAACTTAAAAAGGGTAGTTTAGAAATATTTTAAATCCTTAAAATACCATCCTTGAAAAAGGACGGTGTTCATGAAACGAAAATGACAAAAATGTCATTCGATTATGTTAAGATAATCCTTTATTCTCTTTTACGATTATTTAATTAGTCAATAATTTTATCGGGTTAAGAAATAATTTTTCTTTTTTTTTTAGAAATTTAATTTTTTGAATTGTGTTACTTTCAAAATAAAGGAGCGATATATCCACGAATAATCTCGTGAAATATTTGTACTATATACTTGTACAGGGTGTCCCACGGGAAGGTATTGAAACTAATCAGCTGTCATTTTCGAAAGTATTCAGTTATTGAAAAAACAAAAATTGCGCTGAAAAGAGGAAAGTTATTGGTAATGTTATAATATCCGAAAAAATTACTCTTTGGGATTATGAGCATATTTTTCATCAATAAAATTAATTGATACACAAACATTTTATTAAATTTTATTTATACTCATTAAAAATTGACTTTCCTTTTTTCAGGGCAATTTTTGTTTTTTCAATAACTACATACTTTTGAAAAGGACAGCCGATTAGTTTCAACACCTTTCTATGGGACACCCTGTACTTTGCTCCT
This sequence comes from Mycetomoellerius zeteki, assembly GCF_001594055.1. NCBI lineage: Eukaryota > Metazoa > Arthropoda > Insecta > Hymenoptera > Formicidae > Mycetomoellerius > Mycetomoellerius zeteki. Next base: position 212,791 of record NW_017257198.1, read on the forward strand.
TTCTGATCTAAAAATTATTATTATTTGTAACTCGACCGAATTCCTTAGATTCGCCTTCGATCTCTACAAAAATACGACGCTAAATGTAAACTTGTCGTTTACGAATCCATACCACAAAACCACGGCAGTTAGTTATAATCATAAGACTAAGGTACGTGCTTTACCGAGATGGAGTCTTTCACTATTTTATCGTTTCACGTTCGTGTAACCTGTTTCATTTTAGGAGCTGTACACGTGGAACAAGGGCAACCGATTAGCCTATCCCGTGAAATGGCAGGAGGTAACTGAGAGGGAACCATCTTCACGATACACGCACGTACCTCGAAGAAACGCGCGTAGGAGCATCGCTAATCGCCGCGAGAACGTTAATTAAGCAAGTTTGACGTGTAACGAGTTCTCTCCCTTCGAGTCTTCTCACGAGCGTATTTATCTTGTAACACGTGCCAAAAATAAAACAGTTTAAACGAGATTAATCAGTGGGTGTAATTATTGCTTGTTAACAAATTCAGAAATTATAATGATGCTAAGAACCATCGGATTTACGTTGAAGTACGTATGATCATGCAAAATAATACAAAATCATGTATAATCGTAGCATAATTTTTAAAATTGTACTTTTAAGAGGATATGTAATAAGGACATAAAATATATATAAGAGAAATGCGATATAAGCTTCTTTTTTAAAACAATGATCGATAGCCTTATTTGTCGATAGCCTTATTTTAATAATGTACGCTGTTTATATATAACATCCTTTCACTTAATTAATAACAGAAAATTTAAATTTTTAAAATAAAATCATTACAATTGCTGAATAAATGAGAGGAGAATGGAATCACGGTGCTCAATCGGACCAATCACTTTACAAGAATTCTACAGAGTAAGTATATACAGAGTAACATATATATTACTTTTTATCTAATGTTTTATTTCAAAATTAAAATTTACCTAAAATAAGCTATTATACATATATGAATAACTAATATATTATTAGAGGAGAAGGTGGTATTATATGGCCAGTGTACATATTGCGGCCTCCCTTAATATCTCCGCTATTATATAGCGAACCCTAATGATTACTTATGGAATTATTAGTTCAGTAGCTCGCCGTTACATGACGCTAATATTACCAATACTCAATAACCAGCACATATTAAACGCATTTTTACTTTCAAGTTTTACATTCACTTAATTTCGAAATGTTTCTGAGGTACACTTTAGCATTTACTTATAATTACTTCCCCCCCTCATTTTTTTTAACTTGAGCGTATTATCACATGAATATATCTTTAAGTACGTTATTTACTATTTAACAGTTTATTTGATTGTATATATTTTGAATTATGCAAATTTAAACAATACCATGGCATTTTGCTAATATGGCCATTTATGGTTTTATTGATTACTCATGACCTCTTTTTTGAGATTTTCATATCAAAATTATTTGATAAGCGATTATAGCTCTACTGTTAATCTATAGTTTATATTACGTGTACTATTTTTAGTACTGAGATTTTTAGTACTGAGCAGCTTATACACAGAAGTTATGTGAATAATGTATATACATTCATTTGCATACCTTTTAAAATGTTTTGCTTGTTTGTTAATTTTGTAACCAAATACTGTTTTCTAAACAAAACTAATATTTTAAGGCTATTTTTATGAAAGGCTATATTATCACCCATTTTTTTTTCTTCGAGTTATTATGCAATATGTTGCTACATTTTTATTAATAGTATCCTAAGTAATAAATATTTCGTAACTTTGAGTCCAGAATCGATTAAATAACATTTTAACGAATGTAATTGTCAAGTTTTAAACTTAAATATTGATTATTAACAAAGTTATTGTGTAAAATGTAACTGAGGTGCTATAATATCACTTTCTCTTCTATATGAATAACTACAAAAATAATATATTTGATAAAAATTTTAAATGGTAATTCATACAAGAAATTATTATATTATATTAAGGTTAGCATATTTAAATGCATACTTAATGCATGTATACCGTATTTTATGTAGTAATCGGATTTTTTTAAAACTTTCATATATACAACAAAAAATTACTTAAATAAAACTTTCATATAATTTCATATAATGGTTTCATATAATACACAACAAAAAATTAAACATAATTATTTATTTTTTTATTTTCTAAATTTCTTTTTTTAGAACAGCCTGATGATTGCTCTGACCTGACAGATAGGCTACACCGATTAAAATTATTTTATTCTTTTATATTGGTAAATAAAAATTTGATACATTTAATAATTGTTTTAATAGTTTTTCTTCAAAGCTATGATCCTATTGTATGATTCTACAAATTTGAGAAGAATCTAATTTGAAATTAAAATATTAATAAATTTTCTTAGGTGATCGCCACCATATCCTACTGTTCCCCCTATATATTTTATTTAAAATTAACAATGTCGAACAATTTAAATAATTTCGCTAACAAGGGGAAGCTCCGTATTAGTGACCCTCAGCGATTTCAATGGAACTTGGCAGAATTGTAGAGTGTGTTTCCCCTGAATAAAAATCACCTCCATTTTAGCATAGACGGTCTACCGTTTCCGAGATATTTCAATATTAAAGTTAATAGCGGCATTTCCTTTAGAGTTTATTAGAACTTTCATACTCGAGTATTTGTAGCGTAGTGGATGTGATAACCATTTTCTTTATTATTTTAATGCAATATTCATAATAAACTTTATATTATCGCTTGATACGAAGTATTGTAACTGTCTGCTCGATATGAAGTGTTATAATTATCTATTTTTGATACAAAGTGTTACTAGAAATGTTTCGAAAATGATTACAAAAAATGTAAACAGAGCGGATTGTCAACGAAACATTGGAGGGTTTCCATCACTACGCTACAAATACTTAAGTATAAACGTTGTAATAAAAGGAAATATCATTATCAACTTTAATATTAAAATATCTCGGAAACGCTAGACCGTCTACGCTCAAATGAGGAGTGATTTTTATTCAGAGGAACACACTACGATTCTGCCAAGTTTCATTGAAATTGGTGAGGGTCATTTCGGAGCTTCCCTTTGTAAGATAAAGGTAAAGAAGGATAAATTTACTGAAATATTGCTGAGTAAATTTTCTCCCAAATTTATTAAATTAGTATGCGACATACTCGCAGAACTGAAACTAACAGTAACATCAGTATGCAGTCATTTACAGAAAACAAATAGTTATCAGTGTTATAATTTTCTTAACAAAATATAAATGTAACATAACACATGTTGTATGTAACAGTTGTATTGTTGAACGAGAAAATATATCATTGATGTTAATTATAACGTGAGAAATCACAACATGATATTACTATTAGTTATTCATAATATTACTGATAATAGTGATAATGTAACTGTTAGTTCGCATTCTGCGGGTATATTTACGCTCGTAATTACGTAATTACAGATAATGATATCAAAGACTATTTAAAATAGACTTTAACACATATTAGCTTCAACATTATTTCCGTAAATACGTAGTTATGTTACAAGATAACATTTTTTTTATTGCTCAACGGTTAAATCACTTAACAATAAGTACAGATGTGATATATTCTATAGTGTATGTAACAGAAGAAGAGGTCAATTGATTGCAACATCTGTGAATTAACACTTTGTGACTCATCTTCGATTGGATCTTCATAGTTACGATATCAAATGCGTTTGTGCATGCAAGATGCAATCGCAATGAGACAAAATCGTTGACGCGTTCTGCTCTTCTTTTGCGGATGTAACCTTTTGGACTTCTGACCCTTTTGATACACGATAGGCACGACAAGATTCCAAAACACGACGATAAGACATGGATATCCGATGTGATTGAAATGACAAGTTAATCATCAGTGCCTCGATAGTCTAATTGGTAAGGACGCTTACACGGAATGTAAGAAATCCGGGTTCGATTCCCGGCCGAGATAATATTTTTCGCAAATAATTAAATTTATTTACACACAGATTCTACTAGGTTAAAATCTCTCGAATAGATGTCTATTGAGCATCAAAATTTAATTTGTGATATTATTTCAGTAGTTTAGCTGCGTTTGTAAAAAGTCCGGAGAAATTTCGGCGCGTAGTGAATAATGCTACAAATATGGTATACGTATATGCAAGTACATATATAGTATATACATATATAATCCACATTTGAATTATTTAATAAGCAATTAAGATCTAGCTTTGATTCGCATTAGGCCTAATTTATATTATTATTATTATTGAGTTCAGAATCATCAGTCTCCTACTATTTTCATAGTAATATGGAAGGGGATTATGGCAAACGTGCACGCGAAATTATTATATACAGCACGGTTATAAATACGACCGCGGTAGGACTGACGGACAAGTCCCGTCGACTATCACGTTCATCACTCGGTTACGAGCTCGACTCCGGCAGAACTATATACGTACAGTCCTTGTTAACCAAGTTAGCCTTGGCTCATCTCTAGAAAATCAGAGACGTAACTACGTTGTTCGGTTATCGGCATCAGCTCGATTATGGGTACAACCGCCAGTAATTTAGGGTAGGTCAACGAGAGTGACAAGTAAGAATTATATTTCAACGTTTTCTCTATTATACAACACTTTATCACGCTCGATTGCTGAGGTCGTTATAATATCACGATCCGGAATAGAAATCTTTATCCCGATGAGAACAGGTGCCTACATTGAATCCATTTACTACGTGGTATTTTATTATGTGAAAAAATTCATTGACATGCTATCTATATGAATGTAATGTATGATGAATGACGAATTATCAAGATATTAAAGTTTTAACATAGATTTCATAGAGTGAAAATCGACGTGAATTTATTCACATGAATTCTATATTACTATCTTCTAATTTTATCTTTCCCCGTTAAATATAAAATTTCATGTTGAATTAATTTTGAGGAAAATTTATTTAATAAAATCATAGTTTCATTTTAATGTGGATATCTTAATAATGAATGCTTTGTCCACGTAAAATATACGTGGGTTCAATAAGACACCACGAACCTGTTTTCATCGGTAATAATTTCGTTATGTTCTCTATGACCTTTAAAAACAAGCTATAAAGCTAATAATAGTGTCTGACTATGCGAGATTTGCTATTCGTATGAGATTCGTGAACAGTGTATGGATGTATTCGTCGAGTTTGTATTAATAACTTCTTTTTAATAAAATCAAAGAGTAAACAATACGATTAATGGCCAATCATGCAGTCGAGAAGACCTCGAGTGCCCACATCGCTAATTGTCCAATTAAAAAATTTTCTCCCTGGTGAGAGATACACTGATAAATGTTTAGATAACGATCAAAGTGAGTAGATGTGTGCAATCGGGAAGTGTGCAATCAATTAATCCTCCTAGTCGATCAATATTATTGAAAATAATATTTATATGTTTTTAACTTTTTAATTTTTTGAGTTATCATTGATATTATTTTTCTTATTATAAAATTATCACATTAAATAAAAAATTATGAATAAATCGCAAATTGGGAATCGTATGAAAGATCTACACTATATGAATCTCCGCGAATCTTATACAAATAGTGAATTATCACGAATTACAAATTATTGCGCAATTTGAGTTTTATAGTTTTATAGTTTTAATGCAAGATTGCAATTATAAATTTACTTAAAAAAAACGTCTTTCGTAGATTTAGACCGTAGTCCGATTTACGCTCACAATGCTTAAAAATGATTTTATCCTTATTATTAATGAAATATTAAATAAGGATAAATGATGCTTACAAACATTGTAGCATTAGCATTTAACATAAATTTGACTACTCAGGTTTGACTGGTTGACAGGTTTCGATTATTTGAGAGAAATTCGAAAGCGATCTACTGCTGCTTTGTAGCAGCAACCGGTTTTAAGAAAGTTTATAATCGATCCTCATTATAACGACATCAGACTTTTTAATGTTATACTGTGCAATCTTAATGTGACATTATTAAAAAAATATTCTTTCCTCGTTCATTCTTATTTCTCCTTTTCTACAATATTTCTTTGCAAGAATTGCTTACATAATGAAACGCAAGAACAGTTGAACTTCCGTTTGCAGAATAAAGTTCGTAATCAACGGTGACATATAAACTGCTTCGTAACGTTCAATTGCTCCGCGACTGTTTTTATCTTGCGTATCTATGTGTGCTTGTGCTTTATCATGAAATTTGCTTGTGTTGGAAAAGCAAAAAATAAATGCAGTTACGCCTTTATGAATCTGTTACATAATATATAATGACGGCAATTGCTAACTTTTATCTTGCAACATTGTTAAATACACATTACATGATAAAAACATTTCTCGCTTATTGCGCGATATCTGCACTTTTTCAAACGATCTTTAAACGATACTTGAAAAAATATGCAAGTCATTTTCGAAGAAATGCAGTAATGTTTACAAATTTACTTAAATGTTTTATGATTTTTACTTATATCAATAGAATGTTCAAAATAATGTCTACATTCCTCGAGACAAACGATTGACATTTGTCATTAATAATAAAATAATAAATTACACAGAAAAATAATAATGTTTCAAGTTTAAACGACTGGACTCCCGTATTCTTTGAAATAAAAGCATATCAGTGAAAAATGAAGCGATTCTACGAATTTCTCTATTAATATTTAATTCATCTCTACTGTAATTCTTTTTTGCCTTTATGATCATAATAATCTCATCTTCTTCCGTTATCTAACAAACTTCACAAAAAATTTTAGAATAATCGTAGTTAATGCCTATTTTACGTCTCTTTGCTGAAATTACTCGGAACTCGATACTATCGACTTTTAGTTTACAATAATGGAATCAACGAACAACAAAGTCATAAGCGAAATCGATTGCTCGGCTCGACTGTAATTCAGGACAAAAACGTCGAAACGTCGGAACGTCGATATATTCGCCACGAGGTATGCAATATGCATCGAAAATATGAAAAACTTAATAATCACAACAAGAGTTTAACACGCTAGCGTATATAAGAAGTGCACTTTTCACATTAAATACAATCTTTCTTTAAAAAGTTAAAGTTTGGATCTCAGTAAAAAAATTTTCATATATAATTATAGCTTTTAGTTTTTATACTAGTATGCAGTGTTGGATAGTATCTTTATACATGTATTTCGATATATGTATAAAGATACATTTTGTGTATCTAACCTGTATCTGAGGTACATTCAAATTCGAGTATTTGTATCTGTATCTAGATAAAAAACACAACACCTGAACTGATTTTCAGATGCATTTTTCAGATACATTTTCTTAGCATAATCATAATTCCATTTTATGTGTGATTGTCGATTGATTCCATTCCGCAGAAAAAAGCAGCTTTGCTGTTGCAAAATTCTATAACATGATTGGTCTTTCCCTTAGTTCCTCACTGGATCTAAATGCAAATCAGTCATATTAAAGAATTTTACATTTACACAATTGTTTTTTTTTTTTTTGCTGAAGTGACCTTAGATTGTGGAATTTTTAACGCATGTATAGTTAAGCTGGAAACACAATTTTTGAAGCATTTTTAGTTTGCAAAACTATGATGAATAATTAAGTTAAATTAAATTTGACACTAGATTTAACAGTGTATGTATATATAATTCTTTTTAAGCTTTTACGATTATCTTCAAAGATATGTTACCTTCAAAAATACCAGAAGATACCGCTCCTAATGAAGTGAATGGCAAGGTTCACGAAACGTTGACATTAACAATGGATAAAAATACGGCGATAATCCGCAAACTTTTCGTACCTTTGAATATATCAATTATGTGTAATTATGTATAATGTAATTATATATAATTATGTATAATTATGTATAATAATTTACATATATACGTAAAACTATAATATATGAAACATTTTTATCAGGATTATAAAATATTACAGATTATTATAAAATAATCCGTGATATGTGTGCACTGTTAAATATGGCGACTCTCACACTAAGTTAAATTTGACACTATAGATTTAACAGTGTATGTATGTGTGTCAATGTTTCAATCTATTCCCTGCCTTCTTGACAGCTTTCTGATATTTTCATATGTTCTTTTATCTCTCGCTGTAGCGTTTATAGTATCGGAAATAGTTATCAAAAACTGAAATTGGTACAATTTCAGTGAAGTCATATTTCGAGATACGGAAAAGTTATTTATATATGTCTATACGTTTTTCCTATATTTTCAATATGAAACATGCAAATGGAGTCGATATATAGGTATCAATTTTTTATCCAGTTTAATTATTTAACGTTCTCATCTGTGTATGCATCTAGTTTGTACAAGAAAAAAAATCGATACATTGTAAGCGAATGTAACGAGAACATTTCATGTATTTTTGTAGTAAACATAATGGAAAAAAAATATCGAGAAATAAATGCATACAATAAAAAACAAGTCCGCAATAATAATTTTTTACTCTTAAGCTAAATAATAAAAAACAAGTGACTAATTGCTTTTCAATCTTCGTAGAGCGAACTCTTCCTGTTATCTTCGATCGTTTTGTTGTTTTATACATAAAACGACAGACGGATTAAAGTAAATTGCATAGCGTGATGAAGTTAAAAATTTGTATTAAATGTTTTAATAATATATAAAATAAAAATAATAATGATAATTTTATGAATATATATAATTTATGTATATATATCTTTTTCGCACATAATAATCACGAAATAATCTTAAGTTTCTTTCCTAATTAAAAAAAATAAGTTATTGAATTGAAATTTCATAGCTCTAAAACTTTTATTATCTTACCATAATAATCAACAAGAAATGAACAAAAAGTAATACATTGCAAAGTCAATTATCATTTGATATTTTTAAAATTAAGACTGCGTAAATAAGACTTGCAAAATTTAATTCCATAGATTCATTTTAAATTGTGCTTTTTGCAGCGCGCTTAAATATGGATGCTAGTTATACCATTACATTGCAAAATTATACAGTTAAGATTAAACATTATCTATGGACGTGAGTTATCAGCATTTGTCAGCGTTACGATTTTTAATTATTTCCGTACAATAATCATGTTATTTATGGATCTGACTACATTATAGTACCGTAAAATATGAGTGTATGGAACGTGTTAACGACGCGTATCCAAAACAAGTTTCTTACAAGATGAATACTGATTCGCAAATGACAAAATTGATCGTTATGTCATTGTTTAGAGAAGAAAAAGACGAGTTTGTTTGTATGGTTACTCTTAGGAAAGAAAAATTATCTTGTCATTTGTTAATGACACTGGCAACCATTGATCATGCGATCGCAGCGCATAAATGCTTTCGTGACGAATTACGCATCTCGCGAATGATGGAATATTGTAACAAGTATGATTATATAAACTCGTTAGATCGCATGTTTTGTCATGCTACTATATACGTAATATTCAAATCGAGAAAATCACTTGGTTGTCATGCTTGCACAGCTAAAAAAAATTTTTATTTCAAGTATCTAATTTTTTACATATATCTCTTCTTTTAATTTTAGTTCTGGTTTTAAAAAATTTTTCTACTTACTATGCATACATATATACAATGTTCATGAATACTCGGCCTTGTTCTATTATTCTGTTCCTATTTTTTTTCATTTCGTATTAAAAAACGTTTCTATTAGAAAACCTGTTATATTATATTATACGTTTAAACTACATTGGTTGCGTTTAACATTTAAATGTTAAACAAGGGACAGATGATGAATCCAAGGCATCGGAGGCATCCGAGCGACGTTTTCAAACGCAGCCAATGTAGTTTAGTAACGTATAATATAACAGGTTTTCTAATAGAAACATTTTCTAATACGAAATGAGAAAAAATGGGGACAGAATAATAGAACAAGGCCGAGTATTCACGAATATTGCATAAGGTACCTGAGCCGAATAAGGCCGAGGCATTAAATAAGGCCTACTTCTAAATTTATTACTTTAAAACTCGCTTTACGCCTACACTATATGCTTAAAAGATGTGTCATAGGAAGTAAATAAAAAAGAATTAAAGAAATGGAATCGATAGCAACACGTTTGTTTAACGCAACAAAAACTTGTGTGTATGAGGCTAGTATGAGCCATTTTTATAACAATCCGCTACAAAATTTACCAATGTTTCATAATTTATTATAATTCATTATAATATTATTCAACTTCCTAACTATGGAAAATAACTAATAAATAATTTTTTTGAAATAGATGTGTAAGTATTTTTTTTTTAAACATGTCTTATTAAATAAGGCCCACTTATGTGATTTTTATTATAGCTATTATTATTTGTTTGTGTTATGTGTGGAGTTTACGTCAGAGAATAACGATTTTCAATGCTACTATCTTTTAAGAAGTCAAAATTGCATTCAAATTGCTAAAAATTTTCAAAGATTGAAGAGTTAATTACAAACAAAATTAAACATTGTAATAACAAATATTGTAATATTTGAGAGTAGAGTAAGTCCTAAGGAATTTCCTTTCTACGATTAATAATCATTTTAAAACTGAGATTTAAAAAGAAAATGTTTACTTTCTTTGTTATTTTTAATTTATTTTTGATTTGGGCCTTATTATATTCATATGCACGTAATAAAGCCCATATCAGAGTTTAATAAAATTTTTTTTCCGTTCATTTACATATATTTTATATAAATAATATATTTTATTTTTGAGAGTGAATGAAGATTTGATTCTCACTTAGTATATTTCAATATCCTCCAATAAATAGAATTTAAAAAAAATAAAATAAATTAGATGGGCCTTATTCGGCTCAGGTACCTTATATGTATGCATAGTAAGAGTAGAAGAATTTTTTTAAATTCGAGCGACGTTTTCGAACGCAGCCATTGTAAAACATTCTGATTATTCAAAATCGTGACTTGATTTTTTTTGTATTGATCTTGATCTTGGCATCATAAACATTTTATTGTGGTCTTTGATAAAATATACATTGGGTATTTTATTAATTGAGATATCTCAATTAATAAACAACACTTTTTTTCAAATTAAGTTAGTTTACAACAGCTTTAATGTGCACTGAGTGCGCACCAGTTCTGCCAGTGAAAAACGCTGTTAGTGAGTCGATATATTTAAGAAACGAGTCAGCGCGAATCAACGAGCGCAAATAGCGAAAATTAGTAGAGGCCAGTGAAAATAAAGAGCAAAAAGGAATGAAAAGGTCAAACCGAGTCAGCGAGAGTCGAGCAACAATGTTTGTTTAACTCGAGAGTAAAAGATTCCTCTATCAGTGCGCTCCTCGAAATTGAACTTGAAATTGAATGATAATTACACGATTACTTTACAGCATTAAATCATACTTATAATTGCATATAATGTTGTAAAAGAATCTTTTTTTTATCTTTCTGTCGTAAATTAATGTTACATTTTGCTGAGTAAGCTTATGGCTCGAGGCAACAGATTCTCATTAATGTTCTTTTTTGTTGAGTTAATTTTGAGTGTTAATTTGCAGTTTGCGGCAATAAATTACGATTAAGAGCCTTTCCATCTCATGTGGGACTGCCATCCGTCCTTTTTTTCCCGGACATCGTCTTCTTCTTTAGGGGGATTTGTCAAAGTGTTTAGGGTAATTATTCGGGACACCTTTGGAAAATCTCTTCGAACGTTCCCGGACGTTCTATAAGAAGATCATGTTCGGGGAAAAAAAGAGGACGCAAAATGAAAACTTTAATCTTAAGACAATTTAATCTTTATAACAGAGAGAAGTAAAAATACATACAATTACAAGAAATATAAATTTTTATCTCGTAATATTTGTTATATATTTAGAAAGTAATGATAGATAGCTTGAATGTGAATGCACTGCCTGTGCAACGTATTCGTAAACAGCAGCATTATATCATGCTTGTTTGAATACTCATAAATCTTAAAGTTTGTCTCAAAATATTAATAATCTCATAAAGTTGGTAGATGAAGAAATATCTTTCTCGAAACGGCGAGATTTTTTCAGCAATGGAATTATGTCAAAGCAAAAAATACGATTCATGCTAAATCTCATATCGTTTTTTTAATGAATTTGCATTCAAACCAAAAATAATTCTACTTAATTGTACTGTCTACTTGTATTTGATAATTCATGCTTTTTTAAGTGGTGGTTAAAGATTTTAATTATTCATCACACGTGCACACAATGCAGAATTTCTTCATTTAATAGCCATGAAAAAATCATTTTATTCACACCTGCGCTAATAACTTAAATAAACATGTTATACTATGTCTATAAACTTATTTACGATTAATTCCGAGAATGATGCAACATGTTTTGCTTGTACTTGTCATCTTTGCCGCTATAATTATCACTTGATGGAATTATCACGAAATGGAAAACGATGATGTCAATAAAGTGCTAATTTTCAGTCCCGGAGTAGCAATTAAAAGTGATATGTTTTTTGTACAGTTTTTAAGCTATAGAATTCTGATCTTCAAGAAATTTAAATTTGTCGGGGAAATATTAAAATCTGCAGCATAGCATTTAATTAGCTATAAAGCTATTAAACATCTATTATCGTAGATTATTATTGCATGTTATTAGCAGGTACGAATATATTAATTCATGTTTTTCTGCTAATAAAACATGGAAATGTTCTTATCTCTAATAATTCATGTTCTGCTTGATAAAAAAGTTACTAAAATATAGGAGTAATGTCAATAGAATCTTGAATCTGTTGTTATTTATCACACAATTTCAAGATCTTCTTTTTACTCATGTGCTTAGCAAGCAGTAAACAACATTCTCAGGTGCTATCATGATTTAAAATTAAGATTTAAAATCATTTCTATTAATATAATACCTCTATTTTTAGGTATTAATAATTTTTTATCACTTTTTTCGAACTAACATTTTAAAATTATATACTGATTTTATTAGTTTTCCAACAAATTAAAATTTATCAATGTTAGAATCAGATTCTACAACTCAAAAATTATAAAAAATGTACTTTACCTAATAATGCTTATATTTGCCATTCTAGGGAAAATTAATACTTCTTTAATATTCTCCTTATATAATATCTGATAATTATCATTTCTTCGTATTTTAAAAGGCGTAGGAATATCTAATAAGACTCTTGTGTAAATTGGTGGACAAAGGATTACCAGTGCATTGGCACAATTGATGAACAATGCCAATAATAATGTAAGTTTTAATTATCGTCATAAGAAATTTATAATACACGCCATATTATACGTCATGCGATATGATCAATATAATCCGCGTTTAGCTTTATTAATTTCCGGAAGCATTCGACTCTTGATATATAGAATAAAAGGTATAAATACGGACACTCAGTGATATTGAGAATACGAGTAGCACGCCACGCGTCTTACTATTGAAGTAGTAAAGAATTTGTTGCTAAAGTGCCACTTAATAAGATATTTTGTCTTCCGCGTCGAAGTAATAGATTATTTTCTTCTACATGCGTCGTTGTTGGTTGTTTTACTTCTAAGAATTTTTGTCCAAGTCCGTACTTATATTTCTACGCAGATAAGCTGTGGAAATTATTCTACTCCACTATGTAAGTAGCATTTGCTATGTACTTTAAAAATATGTTAACATTTTTCTTCCTAATATATTCTGCAAAAAATTTTTTATGAATAATTTTTAACTGTATTAGAATTTGATAGTAATGCAAATACAGATCCTTTTCGGTGATACAAATACGGACTCTCTCTGTAAATGTACAATTTCGATAAACAACGTTTTGTGTTTCTATAATGCCGCGAAAGAAGATAATGTCGAGGGAGAAAAATATAAAAAGGCACTCATGGGATCCAGAGGTAATGAAGCAAGCCGTAACTGATGTCCTGAATGCAAAATACGGATTGAAAAAGGCATCCATAGTTTACGATGGTCCCATGGTGGAAGAAGACAAGTGAGTCAACGCGTATAACGGGACAATTCAGAGCAATCAGCTAGCCAATCAAATTTGGGTACTAAATTTGGTTCTACTGCACATATCTCAAGTTGACTCACCTGTCTTCTTTCATCATGGGTGTACCAAGGTTGACTTTCCGGTGTAATGTTGAGGCCAATAAGAATAAAGACGACGGGGGATCTTCGACTATTGTAAAAATGGTTTGTAAACCCATTTTTAGTGTCTCACTGGAAAAAAAATTGAATATGCGTTGCACCTTGAATCAAAATTATTCGCTTTAACCATGTCCGACATGAAACGGCTTGCGTATCAACTGGTAGTAAAATATGATGACTTGAACGCTGACTTGGATCCAGAAGTATTCTTTGTGTTGAAAAATCAGAAATTCTTTTTATGTTTTTAATTAATATATATAATCAATAACTAATATTTTTCCGACATTCTTAAACAGAGGAATTTTAATCAATCAATATCAATTTAACGTATTATTGAAAAGAACACATCATCACATTAATTTCCTACCGTCAGATCATACAACATCAATACATCTCGTCCTTCGCTTCTACATTCAACGCACACGCGCTCTTATTAAAAACTCTGATCCGTGTAGATATTAGTATTATTATTCAATTACATAATGTTAATTAACAAAACATACAACGCATAAAATTGGTGAGCTCACCCGCACGCAGCTTACAGAGAGTAAAAAAAAAAGGAAGTCTCAAAAACAAAAACAAAATTTTCTGAGGAAGAGTAACGAATTTTAAGAACTCCAATGTTTTCTCTTTCCTCAAAATGTTAACTTTAAACTAGAAACTAAAACCAATACTAAACTCGAGCAGTATTACCAACCAACACTTTGGACAACCTACGCCAAACAGCGATGGGATTCAGAGCATATTTTGCGACGGATTTGCAAAAAATGGTACACCAGGACAGAACTGGATTCAATGCGTCGAATGCCGTTTGTGGGCACATGTTGAGTGTTCTGCAGTTCAATCTGATTATTTTGTGTGCGACCACTTCTACCAATAAAATTCGTTTTTTTTGTTATTTTCATATATTTGATTCGAGGATTCGTATTTGCACCATTGTCGCTTTTTATATCATAAAATGGACCTTTTTTGTAAAATGAAATAAAATAAATAATTTATAAAGAGTACACTTCGATATTAAATCAGATAAAATAAATTACAGATTCCAATAATCCCTTTTTATACCATAAAGTAGACCTTTTTGTAAAATGAAATAAAATTAATAATTTATAAAGAGTACTTGATATTAAATTAGATAAAATAAACTATAAATTCCAACAAATCCCGTACGATAAATATTATTATAGAAAATATAAGAAAAACATTCAAGGCGATCCGTATTTGTACCTTTTACTCTATCTGGAGACATGATAGTGTCTCAATGCTAAGAGCGAAGCGTCGTGGTTAAATTTTACGATAGAAGTTCTAAAATAAATACGTATTTATTTAAATTCAGTTATAGTAAACTAAAAAATGATAAATATGAAAAAATAATTTTTATATATTCTGTAACATTTATATTATATTTCTTGTCATATTTCTTCGATTAATAATAATGTTAACATTCAATTTAATCTAATTTATGCTTCGCAGGGAGAGTGAAAAATCCATTAAATTTACTATAAATGGAACACCACACACGAGTACGTATTCTTCAAATTTATAACATATAATTAAAAGTGAAAAGTTACAATTCTATTAAACAGTAAGATAACTAATTTCGTTATTTATACGACGGAAGAAACTGTAGAATTTAATTATATCCACGTAATATAATTATATAACGCAGGAAAATGTAGTTACGTTGACAGAAACCATTACATTTCAGCTATGAAAATTTAATTGATGGCGAAAATTGTGAAAGCGTTAAATATTCAATTGTAAAGATTTAATTATGACGGTAGGCTTTTGTGAAATTTCGCGCCAAATTAAAGTCCTATGTTACTCATATCCGTGCTTGATGAACCATAACTATCGTTTTGATTTTACAATCGCTTCCAGTATCGGGAGACATATCGGCTGACACTTCCCTCAACGTCTATATTCGCGACCATGCGAAACTCCGCGGCACAAAAGCGATGTGCCACGAGGGTGGCTGCGGCGTCTGTATCGTGGCTGTGGAAATCAAAGGCACGACAATGGCTGTAAACTCTTGTCTCGTACCAATACTAATCTGCGACGGGTATGAATCAATCGAGATATTACATTTGAATTTCACGCTAAAGAAATTAATAAGACTAAATGACACATCTTTTCTTGACTTTTCTTAAAAAATAGTCTTCGTTACATGTTAAATCTTTTTCTATCTTGATCTATTTAATTTCTCTTAACTTTATTAGAATTATAGTTTTAAATAATATCAGTGTGTATTTATAAATAAATAATAATCTGTAAATAATTTTGCAGATGGATAATTCACACGATCGAAGGTGTAGGTAATAAACGAGACGGTTATCATTCAATTCAAGCTGCACTCGCTGGGAAGAATGGCTCGCAATGTGGATATTGTTCTCCTGGCATGGTAATGAATCTTTACAGGTGTGTATGTGGTAAAGAAATTAATTAATTGAAATTGTCACATTATTTTTTAATGAAATATTACAATCTCGTTTATATAGCTATAATATCCGAAAAAAATTAGCGAATAAATCGTTAGTCAAAATAAAAATTCTAATTTAAAATGATATGCATAAATAATGATGTGAGTTAATTAAAATTGTTATATTAAAAAAATAATAATTTTAAACATATAAAATTTTCTCTAAAATTTCAGTGTTGCAGTAAATTTTTATTGAATAATATATAATAAAAAAAGATTAAATAAATTATTAGTTAAAATTATGAAATATAATTTAAATAATATATATACTCGTATAAGCAAATCATAAATTAAAATTAATACATAAATAATGATACGCGGAAGCGAGCATATTTTATATTTATATGATATATAAAGTGTTAAGCCCGTATCAGGTTATTGGAAATTGAAAATTGGAGATTGAAGTTTAGAATTTGATGATAAACAGACAATTTTTTAAATTTAATTCATTTTGTTCTAATTGGCTGAATTATAATCTCTAATTCGCAAATTCCTGATAACAGAAGGATTTAACAGAATGTAAATAAATTTGCATATATGCATTTTACTATCGTAATTTTCAGTCTTGTACAGGACAAGAAATTGACTATGCGGGAAATAGAGAATTCCTTCGGTAGTAATATCTGTCGGTGTACAGGCTATCGTCCAATTTTGGACGCGTTTAAGGGATTTGCCAGCGATGCATCTCCACAATTGGCGAAAGACATTCGTGATATTGAGGTATTTAATATATCATGTAAAATATTTTATTTCATATCGGTAAAGATTTTATTTTTATATTCTCGAATTTGTTAATAAAATTTGATCTTATTTCCCCACACAGAATTCCGTACAAATTCCGTATTATGTATATAACTGTAGTTATTATTTTATTATGGAAAACTGTTATATTGTTTAAATATTATTATAAATCCAATAATGCATTTCGTAGGAGATCTATAAAATTAAAACCTGCCCGAAGAACGGAATGCCATGCAGAGGCACTTGCGCCGATAGACATTTCTCAGATGGAAATACGCTGGATATAAAATTGGCGGATGCGGAATTCTATAAAGTTTACTCTATCGAAAATTTATTCGCGGTATTTCAAGAGAAACCAGATGCAACGTACATATTAAACGGCGGAAACACAGCACATGGTAATTTGCTTTCAATTTGCACGATATAGATCAAGATAAACTGATAGAAAAAAAATATATGTAATGTACATGACAAGTTAATAATTTTTATAGATGTATTGAGTTCTTCCAAAACAATAATTGTTTGTACCATAACATCTATAATATAACATATTTATTATTAATCACATTTTTATAATTTTTTTTAAATTCAAACAAAATGAATTTTTTTCTAAAGAACTATTTTATTTTATAATGAGAGTTTTGTTTAAATGGAAATAAATGGAAACACATTTCTGATATCTGTATAAAAAGGGGTTTTATTACTATCATTTTTTCATATATTAAATGTATTATTAAAAAATAACATAATATATTATATAATATATTTAAAATATTTATATTTATTGTTCCAATTTAAATGAGTTTTCTTCTTACTTAATAGTAATCCCATGATTGATATTAACGTAAATATTTAGTATCAGAATAAAAAATTAAAAATTTTTGTAAATTTAAATTAACGAAAACGGTCAATTCTGATAACCAGTTTTGTCATAAAAATATACATAGAATATTGGGAATATAATCCTACAGGCGTCTATCGGACGGGCAAAAACGACCTTCGCATCGATATAAACGACATTTCGGATTTGCTTCGCGTCGAAAAAACTAATGATTCTCTAACCCTGGGCGGAGGCGTATCTCTCACCACGGCAATGGAAACCTTTGAGAAATATTCGTCAGAGACCGGATTCAAGTATCTCCATCACCTGGCCCATCATATCGATTTGATCGCCAGCGTACCCGTGCGTAACATCGGTAGCATCGCTGGCAATCTGATGATCAAGCACGCACATAATGAATTCCCGTCCGATTTGTTTTTAATGCTGGAGACCGTCGGTACTCAAATACATATCCTCGAGGCACCGGGAGTCAAGAAGAGCATGATGCTGCAGGACTTTTTGCAGACGAACATGCACCACAAGATCATCTACAGCGTGGTGTTGCCGGCACTATCTGATGATTACGAATACAGATCCTACAAGATCATGCCTAGAGCCCAAAATGCCCACGCTCATATCAACGCCGGCTTCCTCTTCAAACTCGACGGCACCGGCAAGGTAATGGATAAATAATCCTTTCGAATTATTCATATTTTGCGTTATTATTAATCACTATAATTCAACACATTCGCAATGTCTCACAAAAAGGTGCTGGAAAAGCCTAACATCATCTTTGGTGGTATCAATGAGCACTTTTTACACGCGAAAAACACAGAGCAACTGCTAATGGGTAAATCTATCCTCGACAAGCAAGTGCTGAAGACAGCCTTGGAAACATTGCATAATGAATTGCAACCCGATCATGTGCTGCCAGATGGTTCACCGAAATTCCGCAAGACTCTCGCCGAGGGACTATTCTATAAATTTGTGTTGAGCATCAAACCGGAGAATGTGAATTCGAAACTTCGCAGTGGAGGATCCATTTTAAAACGAGATCTCTCTTCAGGTACACAGAAAATAATTAAATAATACGACTTTGCTTTTTAAGTATTCCTATGTATGTGAGGAGTTAAATTTGTTTTAATATTTTTTTATATACAGGGTGAGTCACTTATACCGGAGTTACCCTATATAATATTGAAATATAGATTAAAATATATTTATATTAAAAAAAGATAGAGAAATATCTCTTAGATTGGTTTATTTATAAAAGGTTGTGAGATGCCTCTGATTGTTTTAATAAAAAAAATCTGATTACTCTAGGTACGCAAGACTATGACACAGATAAAAACGTATGGCCGGTGAACAAGCCTATGGTAAAGTTGGAGTCTATCCAGCAGACATCAGGCGAGGCTCAGTATTGCAACGATCTACCACCGTATCCTGGAGAAGTATTCTGCGCTCTTGTACTTGCAAAAGTAGCTAATGGCAAGATCGACAGCATAGATGCGAGCAAAGCACTCGCTATGAAAGGTGTAGTGGCATTCTTCAGCGCTAAGGATGTACCTGGCAAGAATTTGAGTATCTCGGCTTCCAGCCAATTAATAATGTTGATAAATGACGAGTTATTATTCGCTGAAAAGGAGGTTCTCCATGCTGGTCAGGCGATCGGCGTAATCGCCGCCGAGACGCATAATCTGGCTAATGAAGCCGCAAAATTAGTAGAAGTCAAGTACTCCGAGACTTTGAAGAAGAAACCGGTATTAACTATTGAGGATTCCCTCGCTACGAAAGATGATACCAGAATCATGAAAAGCATTAGCGTTCCAGCGAAAAAGAAAGGTGTGAATTGATACTTGATTAAGATAAGGGAAAAATTAAAATTAAAAATTTCCGATTACAATTATAAAAAAAATGAAATAAAATTGAGTAACTTGAGAAACTTAATATCTGTATTGATACGAATCGTCTAAGTAACTTGCTAATCATCGAAATGTAGAAATTGTGTGTGTGTGTAGAGAAATTCTCTTCCTTAAACCTTTTGCGTTACTTTACAGGGGATAACGTTCAACATAAGATAAAAGGCGTTTTCCTAACCGGCAGCCAGTACCATTATACCATGGAGACTCAGTCCTGCGTTTGCGTTCCTGCAGAGAATGGTATGGACGTTTATCCAACGTCGCAATGGATGGATCTCATTCAAGTATCGATTGCGAATGTTCTTGGTGTTAAAAACAATAGGTAATTCATCTTCCGCGACCGTGTCTCGCGAGTATTATTAATTTAATAGTATACGTGATTTACACATTTATAATTTCAATTCGGTAAAAATAAATCAAATGGAATAAATCAAAAGGAATAAAATTAAGTGTAATAATCAAATTAGTGTAATAATCGTGTGAATTCAATTTTCGCAGTATCAATGTTCAGGTCAGACGAATCGGCGGCGGGTACGGAGCGAAAATCTCGCGGAACGCGTTATTCTCATGTTCTTGCGCGTTAGTATGTCACAAACTGAATCGCCCAGCACGATTAATCGCGTCTATTGAGGCCAATATGCAAGCGCAGGGTAAAAGAGTTTCCTCACGCCATGAATACGAAGTCGGGGTGGACAACGAGGGAGTTATTCAATATCATGATTCAAAATATTGGGCCAACGCGGGCTGTAACTTCAATGATCCCCATGCTTGGGTCCTATGGCACCACTTCGGAAGGCATGTATTAAAAAATATATACATATATAATAAAAATGTATTTACTAATAATATTCCAATGTTACTCGTTTCTTGTATACAAAATTTTAGAATTTAAAAGTAAATTTTGAAGTATATTTCATCATTTATCAATATATAAAATTAAAAAAAGATATTATTTATGAATAAATTAAATTACTAAATTATTATTTGATTTATACTAAGCACTAAAATTTTTGCGGAATCGACGAGAAATGAAATGGAAATTATGATGATATTCATCTAAATAAAATTAGTTTTATTAAATATCATGAAATAAGTTCTTAATTTTATAAGACTTTTTTTTAAAAACCAAAATAGTAATTTGCGATTGAGAAATTAGTTTATTAAATATAATACATGTTAATTCTTTAAATATTACTGATTTAATTAGTCTTATTAATTTTTCAAATTTTTAAGTATGGAAAATTGTTACCCATTATTTACAGTTGCTATGCAGTCGACAGCTGGGTGTTCAATGGATTTGATGTACGAACTGACTTACCATCAAACACATACTGTCGAGCGCCAGGATCTACGGAAGGAATAGCTATGATCGAAAATATGATGGAGCACATTGCGAAGGTAACAAAAAAGGATCCGCTACAGGTCAGATTGGCGAATATGAATGATGAGGATAAGGCCGTATTAGAATCTATGATAAAGGATCTATCGAAATCGGCTGATTATGAGATACGAAAACGAGCCGTTGAGACATTCAACAATGAGAATCGCTGGAAGAAAAAGGGCATCGCTCTGATACCAATGAGGTATGCATTCGGCTACTGGGGTCAATTCAATGCTATGGTATCGGTTTGCGCTCGCGATGGTACAGTTTGCGTGACGCATGGTGGAATTGAATGTGGCCAAGGTATAAATACCAAGGTACAAATGAAGTTTTTTTCCTAATTACTTTAATTTCTAATTTGTTGAATTTACCTATATAAATTCAAGAGAATTTTTAAAATAATTTATACTACGATTAACAATTTCGTCAAACATAATTAAATGTGATAGAAAAGAAATTAAATTTCGAAATTTAGACGGTTAAAAATCTTCATAAACTTTTTTTTATATACCTAGTCTTATCATAAATTTTATCAGTAGTTTAAACGGATAGAGCAAAAAAATAACAGATAGATCTAAAGTTATACATATATTCTGAAAGTAGAGGAAGAAAGCTACAAAATCATTTATGTTTTATTCAAAATGCCCGCCTTTGTTCCGCACATATTTGCATAAAGTTAGGGCCACTCATCGATCGGTTTACGCATATATGACTTCCAGAGGAAGCTTCTCAGTTGCTGATACAATGAATGCTTGAGCGATTTTTAATTGCGATGGAACTTCTTGCATGCCACCTCCACCAAAACGCTCCATAGCTTATAATAAGGCGGACTAAGATACGGATTTTCAGACAGCAAATCAGAAACTTTGATAGAACACGGAACATTGGGCGCCTTCAAGTTGACAAAGCAGCTAGCCTGCTCGCCGAGCAAATAAATATAATTGGTTGTTACTTATAGATCCAACCAATCATATTCAATCGCTCGATAAGCATGCATAGCCGCTTTGCTGTCTTGAACTCGTCCATTGTTCTTTCCAATCGATCGATGAATGGTCCCAACGTTTACGCAAATGTGTGCGGAACAAAGGCGGGCATTTTGAATAAAAAATGGTTTATATGTATAACTTTAGGTTTATATTGTTTTTTTGCTCTATCTTTTTAAACTACTGACAGAATTTATGACAAGACTAAGTAGAAGCTAGACTGTAGAAGAAATGATTACTTAACTGCTTGTATTTCATTCCAATTTATATAAAAATAATATTTATTTTATATAGGTTGCTCAAGTAGCAGCTTACACTTTAGGTATTGATGTAGACTTAGTCACCGTGAAACCATCCAATAATTTAATAACACCGAACAACTCAGTTACCGGAGGCAGTATTACTAGCGAGTCCAGTGCATATGTAAGAATTCAATTTAATTCATTTACAATGTTTTTAATGAAAATGACGCGAGATGCATAAAAACGATCGTTTGATTTTAGGCCACGATTCAATGCTGTAAAGAAATCTTGAAGAGACTCGAGCCGGTAAAAAAAGAACTGAAGAAACCAAACTGGCAAGAACTTGTTTTGACAGCATATCAAAAGGATGTTGATTTATGCGCGCGCCATTTGTAAGCATTTAATGCAAGTCACTTTTAATGCAATAATACACGGAAAGAATTTTGTTTTAAAATTTACTCCGAAAATATGGTAGTTGTGATACAACACAATATTTTAAAGATTTTTACCATGCACTTCAGTAAAATTAATCGAATTTATTTTATACTTTATTGTAATTTTATCAATGAATGAGAAAGATTTATACCAAAATTACCAACCAATTAACATATCAAATATTACAAACAGCATGTTTCACGATCTATCTTTTCGTATTTCGTATAATCTTTTCCAATCGACATTGGCATGAACATGTTTATCTAACAATAAGCCGATAACTGCGCAATTGTTTGCGACACGTTTTTGTAGACAGTATGGTCAACGCGCGTTTTATAAAAAAAAACTATAAATAAAGTGGCGTCTTCCTCCTTATGGCATTTTCTCTCGAATTACCTTATTATACTTCTACAGATATGCGCCCACACAGGATGATACACTCAAGCCTTACAACATTTATGGTGTCACTATTGCCGAAGTAGAAATCGATCTGTTGACCGGCCAGCATATTATCAGAAGAGTCGACTTGATGGAAGACGCGGGTGTAAGCTTAAATCCGGAGATTGATATCGGTCAAGTGGAGGGAGCTTTCGTGATGGGAATAGGATATTGGACTTCTGAAGAGTTGGTGTACGACTCTAAAACAGGAGTATTAACGAATGACAGAACTTGGGTACATTATTTTGAGTTTTGAACTAATGAATCTACCAGATAAATGCTCTGATTCATTGATATTATTGTATTAGACAAAAATAATTAAACTTAGAATATTTTATTTTTATTTGCCATAGAACTATAAACCGCCAGGAATAAAAGATATTCCCGAGGACTTCCGTGTATCTCTCCGCAGAAACGCACCTAATCCGCTCGGTGTTCTTCGATCAAAAGGTAAGATTAAACTCTATCAATTTTCATATTTAAATTCTTATTTATTATATATTTTTAAAAATTAAGAATTTAAGAGTTCATAATTTTTTCTTGTGAATTTCTTTGTATTAAATTAAAAAATCCATCGTAAAAGATAACAGACCTGAAAAGATTGAAAAATTGAATGCCTATTAATTGTTAAAATTTTCTTTGCAGCAACCGGTGAACCACCGCTTTGTATGACTTTCGTAATTCCGATCGCGATCCGCAATGCGTTAAACTCTGCTAGAGCGGAGGTGGGAAATAAGGATGTATGGTACCAATTAGGTAAGAACACGAATGCAAACAGTAATTAAGTACATTTGTTGTAGTTGATAACATACAGAGTCAATTTTGTGGCTTGCATTAGTTTGTGCATTTTTCATAATAAAAACAAATATTCTTCACTGCAAGATATAAAATTTCTTTCTCTCTCTCTCTCTCTCTTTTTTATAAACTTGTAATTTTTTTTATCAAATATATTATTGTAATATATGCACTCATTTATTACTCATGATTTTTACAGATGGATCATTTACCAATGAACGCATACTTCTAAATGGTTTAACCAATAAGGATAACATGGTGTTATAAGAGCAAAAGTGAGATTTATAAGCAAACTGGTGCTTTTAAACTAAATCTTATGCTTATTACAGTTTGTTCTTCTAATTTAAAATAGAGGTCCTGATACAAAACAATTTACTTTTTTCGTTGATAAAGATTTTAGAGTGATATAAATCACCAGGACAATTCGATTAGTTAGGCCTTAAGCATAACTAAGACATTTCTTATATATATGTTAAATATTTTTAATAAATATATTATTTATTAAACGCCTGATATACTATAAGTAGAAAATATCACAATAATATCTGCAACACAGTATATAATTGATATTAATAATATAAAATAAGTAAATGTAATAATTTAATATAAATATTCATGTGAAATTTTCTACTTGTTGCACATTTTATTTTTTCTAAGTATTCTTAATAAAATTTATTAAATTATTTACTAAACGTTCCTCTCCTAGAAACTCACAATGATATCTGCATACAATTATAATTGGTAATAATTTAACGTAAATATTTTACTTCTTTATTTCAGGAATCTATAGCAACGATTATTACTATATATATGAAAATATTAAACATGCTGATATCCTTTGCGTTATTTGCGTTTAAAGCATATAAAAAAGAGGCAAAAGAATGGAATGAAACGAGATTGGAGCACGCTAGAAGTTTGATTCGCAAAATTAATTATCGTATAAAGTGCAACGAACAATTTTTGCTGCAAAATGAAATAAAGCTTCCTTTAATAAAATTCTTTCTATATCAGGCACGCCATTGTGACATTCCATTCGTGAAAATAATGTTATTTACATTATCCATGTCGCGCTTCACGCGTAAAGAAAATATGTCAGACGTAACTCCACTTTTTTTCTCTGAAATTTTTTGTACTCATACACTGAAAAAAATTTACTAAATTTTAGTAAATATTTGTTTCAATAATACTAACGAAATATTTACTAAATATTTATTGGATTTAAGCATAACTTTTTTTATTTTGAGTAAATACTTATTTACTGTAAGTAAATATTTCGTTAGTACTATTGAAACAAATATTTATTAAAATTCAACAAATTTTTTTTTAGTGTACATAAGAATAAATTTAAAGTAATATATTTCGAAGTATTTGATTATCATGCTTTTTACAGTATCAAATTTTTTATTTAATGTGTATTAAAAATGACTATATTTTTTAAATTCTAGTTCCTAAATGATTTAAAAATTTTCGAATATTCGTATTATTATCGAACATGTTTAAGCAAAAAATATTAATTTTTTTCATTTATCACACTTTGCATACAGCTCTAGATTTCTAAATGTTTAATTATTGCGATAAATTTTCATTCATATTACACTTAAATTTGTATTTCTTTTTCCAAAGCATCAAATAAAATGAAAGATGCAATGAATAATAATTCTTAATTTATTATTTCTAAAATAAGATTTGTAAAATAATTTATAAAAAAAGTTATAGAAAATAAAGTTTATAGAAAAATACGTATATAAATTATTTATATACGTTTCTTTATACTTATATAACTTGAAGTTTTGCACATATACATTAATTTTATCTTATGTTATAAGACATGTACATCATTCAGGCCATTTTTATTTTTAATTTCTGCTTTGCATTTAATATGATAAGAGCACAATCTGCAGTAATAATGAAATGTTCAATGATAAGAGAATGCATGCAATATTATAACGTTATACATTCTTTAAAGTTTTCCTTTTATAATGTTTTGTACTTATAAATTATTTATAATTAAATTTACTGAAATTATTTATTTAAAATTGTCAACATCTCTTATTTCTTTTTTGTTAATTAAGACTATACAAATTTCTAGAGTATATATAGTAAAAAAACAAGATTATCAAGCAAAAATATGCAATGACTAAAATAAAATGTAGCTTCGAATGATTAATTAAAGAATTATGTATATTATAAAAAATTTTTATTTTATAATATACATACAATTTACATATATCAACATGTTATTTTTATCATATGATAAATTAATTGTATATAAAATGAGATAAAGTTTGAAATAATTGATTGATTGATACGAAATTATTTGCGATTATAACGTACTAATGGATTGATTTGCAAAATTAATTAACGTGCGCCGAACCGTTGTCTTAAAATGGAAAAAAAATGCAATATATTTTGTCCACGGTGCGGCGCCACGCACGCTATTCTCATGCCACTTCGTTTATTCAAAATAATTCTATTTATTTATTATTTATAGTACGCTTTACATAAAGAAAAAGTATATTAAACTCCAAAAGAGTAAAATCTCACTCCAAAAAAAAAGAGTGAAAATCTACCACTCTTATTCAAGAATGCAAATATTTTCACTCTTTTTTTATGAAAATATAAAATTGCATGATTAAAATCAGAATAAAGTTGCGTGATTACATTATTAGTTATATAAATTAAGTAAAAATTAACATCAGTTGTACCTGATTTTTTAAAATGCTGTTAGCACAAAATAAGAAGTAACTTATTAAATTTTTTTCTATATTTACTCATTTTTCATTTATTTCATATTTTTGTTGCTAAAAGTTGCGTATATTAAATAATAATATAAAATATTGATGAGGTACGGTTTAAATGATATTGTACTCAATTGGCATTTTTTTCATACAAAAATCTAATGTGAACGAATGTTTTAATAGAAAAAGAATATATTTAAAAACCCACTTGAATATGTGTGGCAATAGTATTTGGCTATGTAGGTCAATTCTAACTCTGGAATCTGGATTTTCGAAATGAATAGAGTGATAGGTGGGTATCGGGATGCGGGGTTTCTACGACCTCGACTTCGTGTGAGACAAAGAAGAACAAAGAAAGGAATATGTCACCGAAGACCCCGCTCCTAGTGACGTACTTCCCCGTTCGTTGCTCCGTGAATCTCGCTCCAACCTGAGTTAGAAACTGGCTTATGTGTGTGTGTGTATATATATATATATATATATATATATGTATAGTGATGTCACAAATTAAATATAAATTGAAAAAGAAAAAGAAATTAAGAATTACCTATAAGATGATAGTTTGAATTGAACAGAATATAAATACTTTGGAACATATTATGAGCAGTAAAAGAAAAAGCGTTTGTTTGTTTTTAGACAGACAATTAGAATACGTCAAGCAAAGAAAAAAATAAGAAGAGATCAATTAAGGCTTCTATGTGTTGCAAGGTAAAAATGTAGAGAAAGTCAAACCTTCTAGGAAGAAGGTAGTACGAGTTAAAAAGATAATTCTCTGGTAAAAGGTCCGTATCATTCTGCTTGCTTAATCCATGATGTTTTTTATAGTGTCACACACGTGGACTCATCTTTATCACTATCAGTGATTGCCGATATGGTTCTGCAAGACATCGAGGAGTGTACTATTTTACTACATATATTTAGATGATATTTTACTTGCAGCATTAATTAATTATTTAGATAAGATATATTAAAAACATTCAATTCCTTTCACGAACGACTACTATATATAGAATAATTTACTATGGATGAGACGCATTGACGATTATATTAGCTTTCTTAATGTAATGCTAATAGTGGAAAATATAGTGCCAATAAATTGTGATATTAAAAAACATAATTAGCTACAAAAGACAATTCAATGTTCGTTTTAGAAAAAATCAAGCAAAAAATTGCTCATACACAATTATGTATAATTTTATATTTAATTATACATAAGCAATTTTTTTATTTTTTTCTAAACTTGATTTTTTTCTAAAATAAACAATGAAAAAATTACTATTTTAATTATTTATTATGTATTTATTTTTCTCATTATTATTATTATTTTTAGTACGCTAACAAGTAACTTTACCAATGATAGAAGAATGTATGAACTTATATGGACATATTTCGAATATAATCATGTGTTTATGAATATTTATACATGTTTATGTATATTTATATATATTCATGTATGACAAATTTTTTTATTGGGTCCGGTTCTTAACCTGTTGCCTCCCTCTTAACGTACCTGACTTTCTACTCTTTTCTACCATGACATAGAAGTCTTATACCTTATGAAGTTGATTTTTTCCTTATTTCTTCTTCTTCGCTTAATCCATTCCAATTATCTCTCCTAGGATCTCTCCTACGACGTTTTTTCTTTTACCGTTGACGGTATTGTGTTCAAAAGTATTTATAATATTTTGTTCAATTCGTGCTGGCATTTCACAGGTAATTATTTCCTTTTTCATTTCATATATAATTTTTTATATCAAGTTACATTTGAATGTGTTTTTCTTATATTTTATGCTTTTTATTAAAGCATTCACATTAGACTTCTTTTACGAAAATAATTTTATTCCGATTGTATAAGTTATATTTATAGTCATTATATACTGAGCAACAAAATTCGATCTTTTTTGTATAGGAAATGTGAATTAACAATCAAAGTCAAAATATTCTCTTTATTTAACTCGTAACAACTCAATAACAATAAATCTTAAAACTATGACATACTATATAATACTAATGAGAAATAACGGACTACACTTGGGACACGTGTAGTAATATAGTTCTTTTTTCAATCCATTTATCTTTGAAACTGCTTCTTGCGATTTACAATTAGTTAAACAAAATTTGTAAACGGATTTGTAGCCATCTTGAAAATATTACACAAACTTTTGTACTATAATAGTGTTTTCATTCAAAGTCTTATCATCATTGCTGCATAATGTCATTGACTTCTATATATTATAAAAGAAGTTGTAATACAATTTTCAAATGTTCTTTTTAGAAAGTATTCTCACATCCTATAAAAATTAATAAACTTAAACAAGAAACAGTGAATCGTAATTTTATTACGTTGACACGACTAAATAAAAATGGAAACGGCAATAGGATTTGAAGAAACTATTACAATGTAGGTGCAAAATTTTATTATAAATTTAAGAAATTATGTTATTTTACCAAAAATATCATAAAATGTTCCTTTATTAATTTGTTACTGTCCAGTACCAAACTAAACAGAAAAAATTCGTAGAAAATATGTTCTACATTCTTGGGGCTGATCATATCGTTAAAATGTATCCAATTTAATTTATGTTTAATTCCAGATATAATAGAAAAGACTTAAGAGACTATATTAACTTTACAATTAATGGAGTGCCTCATGCTGGTACATATTCTTTATATGAAACGTGCAGTTAAGAAAATGAAGAATTCTTCATTGACATCAATAGAAAGCGAAATAACTTAGATTGTGATAAAAGTATTTTAAAATTCAATATTCATATATTATAAAAATCTAATTTGAAACTTCAAAATTTATCAAATATATATTATGACAAAAACCATTACATTCTATTGTGAAAAATTAATTATATGTAAATAAAGGTATTATACAAAAATTTATAAAACTTTGTGAATTATGAGTAACAGTGAGTTTTTTAGAATTAAATATAATAATAGAATTAAATATAAGTTATATGGATAAAATCATAAATTTTACGCCGATTTGTAAAATCGTTTTCAGTATCAGGGAATGGAAACAATTGTCGTGTTTGTATACCGACTAGTATATCCCTCAACGTCTACATTCGCGATTATGCGAAACTACGCGGCACAAAAGCGATGTGTCACGAGGGTGGTTGTGGTACCTGTATTGTGGCTGTGAAAATTAACGGTAAAACAATGGCCGTGAATTCCTGTCTAGTACCGATATTAATCTGTGACGGGTACGTGTGTTAACTCCTTTAGATCCTTCGTACATTATTTGTAATTTCCAATTTGACATAATTTGTAATTACATCAAATTTGAAATTTTGAACACATTATCCATTGAAATTATTTAGTTCTCTCGACATCATCTGCGATCAGATGTACGTAATAATGTATTGAAAAAATAGTCCAAATTAAAAAATTTAATTTTTTGTATGAATTATTTTTTTAAAGTGCTCTTGAATTAAAAAAACATTTTTTTCCAAGTCGAGTGCCAGATTCATATAGATGAATTTGTGTTATGATATTACTATTATCATTGACATCAGAAATTATTCTTTAAAATGTTAAACTATGTCTCTCTTTATATTTATATTTTAAATTCATTTTTTATTTTTTTGAGCTCATTGAATTGTAGCTAATATTAGTATCTCATACATTGGTATACCAAATAATATATTGCAGATGGGATATTTACACGATTGAAGGCTTAGGTAACAAGAGAGATGGTTATCACACGATTCAAGCAACGCTTGCTGACAAAAATGGTTCTCAATGTGGATATTGCTCTCCTGGCATGGTGATGAATCTATATGGGTACGTATTATTAAAATGGTTAATTAATTTGTAAATTAAAGGAATATTGTACTTCAGACACATTTCATTTTTTCTCTTCCTGATAAAATCTTTTCGGAATTGTTGGGTGTTGCAACAAAGTCGCATTAAGAAAATACCCTAAAGAAAAATTAACATACATATAAATATATTATTAATGAATTCCCATAATTATTAATAATCCGATACTAAACAAACAAATCATAAATTAAAATGACGTGTCATTGAATGTTTGTAAAATAAAAGTTTGCATTTGTTGTTTATAATTGCAGTCTCATTCATGACGAAAAGTTGTCTATGCAGCAAATCGAAAATTCATTTGGTGGTAATATTTGTCGATGTACTGGATATCGTTCGATTTTGGATGCGTTCAAGGGATTTGCCAATGATGCACCGCCATCAATGATGAAAAACATCAGCGACATTGAGGTGCCGATGTAAAATTTAATTTTTATTTGAAAATTTCCTTAATTTTATCTTATTTTCTTAATTATTAAAAAGAAAATTTCATTTTGTTATTATAATAATTATTATCGTTATTAAAGAATTCCTTTTATTTAAATTAGAGAGATTTTGGTATTTAACCATAATTTTTAAATGCAGTTATAAATAGGCGCGTTATTACGACTAATATTACTATAGGCTTTCACAATCGAATTGGAAAAGACAGGACAGTCCAGATTTGAATTATGACTGAGGTAATATTTTTTACAATAAGTTCTTCATAGGTTTTAGAATGCTACTAGCAACAAATCGACGATTTAATCTAATTAGAGGGGATTATTAATATTTCAGTTTAATTGTGTTGCAAGTCTGAAAGTAATCGGCACACAGTGACATGTCTGAGATAAACATTTGTATATTATTTACATTATGTTATAAGTATAATAAAATATACTTCACAGGAATTGTACAAAATTAAAGCTTGCCCGAAATACGGAGTGTCACGTGCAGATAGTCGCTGCGACAAGCAACTGTTC
Organism: Mycetomoellerius zeteki; assembly: GCF_001594055.1. NCBI lineage: Eukaryota > Metazoa > Arthropoda > Insecta > Hymenoptera > Formicidae > Mycetomoellerius > Mycetomoellerius zeteki. The sequence continues at coordinate 244,594 of NW_017257198.1, forward strand.
CGTGGAAACATATTATATATAAAGTTAGAAGACGCAGAATTTTATAAAGTTTACTCAATCAGAGATGTATTTGAAATATTTCAACGAAATTCGAGAGCTACTTATATATTAAATGGAGGAAATACTGCGTATGGTAATTTTCTATTGAATTGTACCGTTATTTTTGAGAAATTGAAATAAATACTTTCTCATTAAAATAATTTTACTTCTAAGATGCAAACTCTCTGGTAAAATTAACGAAACGAAAATATTACTGTCACTTAATTAAAGGATCCGTATATGATTATACATATATATATATATATAAAACGTATGCACATATATATCATTTTCATTACAGCCTTCAACAATAATTATATGCTGTGTGAAAATACAATTTTATTAATAATTTTTTTAAAATTGACCTCTCTTGTGATACCAATATTTGTCAAGACTTACTAAAAGAAAGTAAAAATCCAAGAAGCTTCGATAATTTTAATTATTCTTAATGTTAGATTTGACAGTGCTATTAATTTTCATGACAAACTAAATATAAAAAGTAAGCTTTAATGCACATAATATTGTAGAAATTTAATTTTGCAGGTGTTTATCGTTCGAGTAAAAAAGATATCTGTATCGATATAAACGACATTCCAGACTTACGTAATATTCAAATTACCAAGGACTATCTGGTCCTAGGAGGAAATGTGACCATTACCATGGCGATACAGACATTTCAAAAATATTCAACCGAACCCAATTTTAAATATCTAAGTCAATTGGCCGAGCATGTAGAAAAGATCGCAAACGTACCCGTGCGAAATATTGGTAGCATCGCCGGCAACTTAATGATTAAGCACGCGCATAATGAGTTCCCATCTGATATGTTTTTGGTATTAGAGACCATCGGTGCTAAAATACATGTCCTAGAATCACCAAGTAGAAAGCAAAGTATGCACCTTATCGAATTTCTGAAGCTCGATATGCATCATAAAATCATCTACAGTGTTGTATTACCACCGTTATCCAACGATTATGAATTTAGATCCTACAAGATCATGCCTAGAGCCCAGAACGCTCATGCTCACGTCAACGCCGGCTTTCTCTTCAAACTCGATGGCGGTGGCAAAGTAATAAAGTACTTTTACATTGTTTATATAACGTTATTATTAATTGCAATAATTACTCATATTTCAACTTCTTTAAATACTTGTTCATATCTATAATATTACATGAAAAGGTATTGGAAGAACCTAACATCATCTATGGTGGCATCAATAAACAGTTCTTGCACGCAACAAAGACACAGCAACAACTGGTGGGTAAATCTATCCTTGATGATGACGTACTGAAGGCAGCCTTGAGTACACTGCATGACGAACTGCAACCTGACCATGTGCTTCCGGACTATTCACCGGAATTCCGCAGAAATCTTGCCGAAGGATTATTTTACAAGTTTGTGTTAAGCATCAAACCAGAGATCGTAAATACCAGACTTCGTAGCGGAGGCTCTTTGTTAGAACGAACTCTATCATCAGGTATATAAGTTGACAAGAATATTTTTATAAATATACCTTTATTGCTTATGTATTCTTACATGTTCGAGGATTCAAGTATATGTCTTACTCCGTGTTAGTAACTTTATTTCATTCATAACACTTAATATTTTAATTTACATTATTTTATTTGTGAATGATGTTCTGATTCCAAATTGTGCATAAAAAATATATCGTTACTCTAGGTACGCAGGACTACGATACAAATAGGGACATATGGCCAGTGAATAAGCCCATAACGAAGTTAGAAGCCATTAAGCAAACATCAGGTGAAGCCCAATATTGCAATGATCTGCCTCCATTTCCTAGAGAAGTATTTTGCGCTTTCGTCCTCACCGAAATTGGTAATGGCAAGATCGAGAATATAGATGCAAACAAGGCGCTTAAAATGAAGGGTGTAGTGGCGTTCTTCAGCGCCAAGGACATACCGGGAAAAAATTTATGCATTGCAGCCGTTAGTGAGTTGTTGTTCATATCAGAGGATGAGTTGCTGTTTGCTGAAAATGATGTTTTGTATGCTGGCCAACCGGTAGGTGTAATTGTCGCGGAGACGCAATATTTGGCAAATGAGGCCGCGAAATTGGTGAAAATTACATATAGCGAATCTTTGAGAACGAAACCGGTGATAAGCATCGAGGATGCAATTGCCACGCAGGACGAGACTAGAATCAGGCACAACGCCAACATCCCGGCAAAAAATATAGGTAGAAATTGATAAAGAACGATACTGGATTTAATCTTTTTAATTAAATTATTATGCTAATTAATTGCAATTATCACAAGAAAATAAAAACAAATATATACATCTCAATTATTGGAAAAAAAATGAGATACGTTACATATTTGCAAACATGTAAAATATTGTACAATAGTACAAGTAACCATTATTAAAATAAAAAAAATGATACACTGGAATGGAAGACTATTTTCTATTATTTTATAGGAAAAAATACTGAACAAGTAATAAAGGGCGTTTTTCATTGCGGCAGTCAGTATCATTACACCATGGAAACTCAGTCTTGCGTGTGCGTTCCTGTGGAGGATGGAATGGACGTCTATCCATCATCGCAATGGATGGATCTCATTCAAATATCGATCGCGAATTGTCTTGATGTTCTGAATAATAGGTAACTCATTAATCTATTGAGTCAACCTCATCTATATGTCGAAGTATTAATTCCTTTAAATGTTACATCGACCTCTCTAAAAATGTCAATGTGTTTATATCATTGATCTAATCGTAAAATGCAAACTATGTGAGTTGTCCGTTATATAAGATCATCTTCTCCTCGCAAAATGTTGAACTGTTGAGAACTGTCTACATTCAATATCTATATTGTCACTTCATTTTTGATATTTTGATCTATTCCCGATGAATCATGGAAATTAAGATAACGTTACCTAGACTAAGAACTTAAAGTGACTATATACTTACAAATTGAAATAGAAAAAAGATGTTTTCATTTCTCTAATAAAAAGAAGTAAATAAAATAGGTCTACCAGAAATGCATTTTGTAAATTAAAATTAGCACCAATCGCGTGAATTTGATTTTTCTAGCATCAATGTGTACATCAGACGAGTTGGTGGTGCATACGGATCGAGAATTTCACGCAACGCGCAAATTTCGTGTGCTTGTGCATTGGTATGTTACAAATTGAATCGTCCAGCACGATTCGTTTTGACGATAGAGAGCAATATGCAATCGGTAGGCAAGAGATATTCTACGCGCCAAGAATATGAAATTGGGGTGAACAATGACGGAGTTATTCAGTACCTCAACTCAAAACATTGGAGCAACTGCGGTTTCAGTTTCAATGAATCACAATCTGCCAGTGTGGTTGACAGCATGAAAAGGTATCGAATATAGCATAAATACGAGTAGTAGATATATAAGCCCATAAATATGTAAGTAATTTATAACAACTTTATATGAAAAATACAGTGTTTAATATGAATAATTTGTTTAATATTAATACTTTCTATTAGATTTTAAATTTGAATGAAAAATTTTTTAAGTAGGGATATATACTAAAATTAATTAAACCTCTTGTCTAATTTTGATTAGAACTTTGCACTAATTTTACTAAAAGAAAATAAATATTATGATATTAATTTAAATAAAGTTAAGTTAATTAACCATGATAAAATAATGTCCTAAAATTGCCTAAATCAAATTTGGAAACATTCTATCGCGATTAATTTTTTATTTTATGTATTATTTTAATGCTTACGAGCGCAATTTCTAGTTATTTGTAGTTTTTAATTAGTTCATATTCACAATCAGTTTATTTTATCAGTTGTTCCTATGCGACCGATTTTTGGACGTTCAATGGATTTGACGTACGAACCGATATACCGTCAAATACGTTTTGTCGGGCACCATTCAATACGGAAGCAGTGGCTATGATCGAGAATATAATGGAGCACATAGCGAGAGTGACGAAAAAGGATCCGGTAGAGGTCAGATTGTCGAATATGAATGATGTAGATAAAACCGTATTAGAAACTATGATAAAGGATTTGTCGAAGTCGGCAGATTATGAGATGCGAAAACGAGCCGTTGAAATCTTTAATACTCAGAATCGTTGGAAGAAGAAGGGAATTGCCACAGTAATAATGAAATTTGTGGCAATTTATTTGGGGCAATTCAATGCAATGGTATCTATTTGCGCTCGTGACGGTTCGGTTTGCGTGACGCATGGCGGAATTGAGGTCGGTCAAGGGATAAATACCAAGGTATAATAAATATAATTATTTATTTGAGCGAGTTCTTTCACTGTTTTCGTCCGATGATTGTTTAAACTAATGTATAAAAGACAATTAATATGAAAAAAAATCCATTTCGGTAAAATAAAACATCTACTTTAAAAATCAGAATTGAAATTTTGATATTCGATTTTTCCAGATTTTTGTACATAGTTTTTTTATGCATATCGATTTTTCCAGATTTTTGTACATAGTTTTTTTTACGCATATTTCCTATATTTTGTAAAATTAATTATTTGGTAGTCATTTACATAGAAAGGAATTTAACATAAATACGACGCTTCATATTTTTAACTACTTAAAAATAATTCTTGTACTAGATTGCTCAAATGACAGCTCGCACATTAGGGATCGATCTGGAATTAATCTCCGTTAAAAAAAGTAATAATTTAACAACACCCAATAATGTGAATACAGGAGGCGATATTACTACACAGTCCTGCGGATACGTAAGAAGTCAAATCACCTCTAGACAAGAAATGTATCACAATGTCCAATGTCGATTCGATTCTCTTTGAAATAAGTTGTTAGACATAAAAGTTTATGAGACACGTATTAGGTCAAAATTAATGGAGACAGAGGTATTTATCAAAATATTAGATTTCTGAAAAATCTAAATTCATAGTTGTAAAGTATATAAAAATATACCATAAACGTTTCGTCTAAAACACTTTCATCATGTGAACATCTCATCATGTTTCGCAGATAACTGATAACAATTAAATACAAACATTAGTTTCGAGGGGATGTATCATGTATGTATCTTGAATCAGAAACTGGATAAACATAAAAAATATGTGTCTCTTTGGATCATGTCTTTATCAACAGAAGAATCAAATTGGTTTCGAAGTTGTGACAGATGATTTCTTGTAAGATTTTAAAAAAGATGATATTAAATATACACTAAATCAAACTTAATGAAGAGAATATCGATTATTGAATCTATTTCAGGCAACAATTCAAGCCTGCAAAGAGATTTTGAAGAGACTTGAACCGATAAGAAATGAAATGACAAATCCGACGTGGAAGGATCTCGTTTTCACAGCATTTAAAAAAGACGTTGATTTATGCGCACGTTACATGTAAGAGTTATTAAGTTATATTTGAAATGTCATTGACATATTGTATCACACAAACTTGTCATAAAATACTTCAAAACATTGTTTTAAAGATATTGTACTTTTCTAAAGATATTGTACATTCATTCGCAAGAAACAATTGCCTTTTGTTTGAAATAAATAACAGATTATGAAAAATACAGTTTAAATATTTCATTCGCATTTCTCGTAATTATAGAAGTAAGCATATTCACCATTTATACACTGAGAAAAAAATGCTGTTGATTCAATTAAAATCTATTTATATTACGGGCTGTCACTAACATAAGTAATTAATTCATATTTATTTTTATTGACATAAAGGCCTTGATTATTGGAATAATAATTTATGTCTTTATGTCAATAAAAGTATACATAAATTAATCACTTATGCTAGTGATAGCCCGTAATATAGACTTTAATTGAATCAACAGCATTATTTTCTCAGTGTATGTGTCTTTACAAATACAATTTCGATGAATAAACAGATTAAAATTTTATATTTATAAAACGGCATGTCTTGATAATAGAGAAATTGTTATTTATAATTGTGCATAACTTATATCTTGGCAGGGTGGCAACCGGGCCAACAAAAGATGAGATAAAGCCTTACAACATTTATGGTGTCACCATTGCCGAAGTAGAGATCGATGTATTGACCGGCGAGCATATTATCAGAAGAGTTGATTTGATGGAAGATGCTGGTGTAAGCCTAAATCCGGAAATCGACGTCGGTCAGGTGGAGGGAGCTTTCGTGATGGGAATAGGATATTGGACTTCTGAGGATCTGGTGTACGATCCTAAAACAGGAGTATTAACGAATGACAGAACCTGGGTACGTTATCTTCATCAAATTTCGCTTCATCAAATGCAGCTGTTACCGTCAAGACACAATTGCTTCGATTCATCGAGATATTCCTAAAAATACGTATTTAATTTATCTAAAGTACTCAACTTTTCCTCACAGAATTATAAACCAGCAGGAGCGAAGGATATTCCTGAAGATTTCCGCGTATATTTACGCAAAAACTCGGTCAACCCATTCGGCATGTTTGGTTCAAAATGTGAGATTAAAACTTTTTCATTTAAACTATTTACTATCAAACATAAAACTTAAATATTTTCTACATATTTGTGTACAAATCAGTCGATGAGTGTAGAAAAAAAAACAAATCACATTAAAGTTCAACGTTTACTTTATGTCTTAGAAACCTGAGACAAGTACAAGTACAATTATATAGCGTAACTACATTTCAAGATCAGTGAAAGGAAAACTTTTTTTCGAACGAAATTGGACTCTTCTTTCTATATTTAACGATTCAATAAAGAAATCGTAGAATTTCTTTTTAAAAAATATTCAAATTCATAAAAAATTAATCAAAAAAAATGTATACCTATTCCTATAATTTATAATTTAATTTAAATAAACTGAATACAATTTCTAGAAATTTGATAGAAATTTTAATAAATCCGCATATAAAAATTAGAAACATTAAAGAACCGACTGTCGATTAATCGTGAAATATCTTTGTAGCAACCGGTGAACCACCGCTTTGTATGAGTTGTGTAATTCCGACAGCGATCCGCAAAGCATTGAATTCCGCTAGAGCGGATGCAGGGAATATGGATGAGTGGTATCAACTGGGTAAGTTTTAAGTAAAAATATATTTGTATATCTTTAATAATTCAAAATACAACACTAATCACCTAACTTTATATGATTTGGCTTAATATCTGCAGTTGTTTCAATAAATGCAAATTGTTTAATCGTTATGTATTTTAATGTGCTTGCATTAAACAAACATTTTTAATCTTTTACAATCCAACTTTTTTACCTTTTTTTCCTTCATTAGAATATATAATAAATTTTGAATGGCAATGGTTTAAAGGAAAAACGTTGGGGCTTATGATCTAATCGATTTCTTACCGTTCTTTTAAAACTACAAATAATTCTCATTTTATATAATAATCACGCTATACATTACTCAAAGTCAAACCCTAAACATTTAACTGTTGTAATAAAATAGTCAAAAACATATTATTTAGGAATTGGATACTAGTCAGACATACTTTTAAAATTTCCTTCTTATAATTAGAATGCACATGAGAATACTTATAAAATATTATTATATAATAAGGTATAAGTATTACAATATATATAAACATATAATTCGTGATGTTTGCAGATGGACCGTGTACTACAGAACGTATACTTCTAACCAGTTTAACCAGCAAAAATGACATGGTGCTTTCCCAAACAGCACATGATTTTGAGCTGGTTCCGCGGGATATCGAAGAAGTATATTGCGTACATTCTCAGAATGACATTCAAAATACGTACTGCGACGTACAATAGTACACACTGAGATGGTTCCTATGTCTCGCGTACTTTATTAGTACGTACTAAAAATGTCCCGCAGTACGTTTATAGTACAGTTACGGTCTGTACCAGTATCAGCACGCAACTAGATTATCTACTATCGGTAATCCATAGTATGTCTATAGAAAAGTTATGAAATATCACGTATATGCACGCATACACTGAAAGAAAAGATTGACTGAATATGGCATAGTATTTTTAATTGGTTGCAGCAGCCAATTTTTGGTTGCGTTAGCTTGTTGAAATCCTATACTGACTTGAGGATAGCCTAACGCAACCAAAAATTGACTGCTGCAACCAAAAATTGGCTGTTGCAGCCAATTAAAAATGGTATACCATATTTTATCATCTAATTTGCTGCGGCAGCTAATCTTTTTTTTCAGTGTACGTACGTATACAACTTCGCGCGCGTGTGCTTGCATATATATATATATATATATATATATTCATATATAGGATGTTTTCCAGCAAGAAGCACAGATGACACAGTGTAACACAGTATCATTATATCCTCGTTTGCCATTTAACAAGGATCAAATCAATTTACCACGATATACTATTATACTATGTCATGGTGTTTCTTGTTGGAAAAAAACCTTTGGTTAGGGTAGGTTAAATAATGTATTAATTTGTCTTTATGAGCTCTCTCTACTTAAAATTTGTTTATTTAAAATAAATACTATAATTGAGTTGTCATTTCAATTGCTGTATACCTGGAATAAATTAAAAAATCTTGTGTATAATATAAGAATATATGTATGAAGTATGTATTAGGAGGGTGTTTTATAACAGAATATTATCTTCCGATTTTTAATCTACTATCTCCCTCCTAATGTGTCTGATTTTTTCCTTTTGTTTACTATAACATAGAAGCCTTATAAAGTTCATTTTTTTCTTATTTCTTCTTCACTTAATCCATTCCAATTGTCTCTCCAAGGACTAATATGACGTTTTTTCTTTTACCATTGACGATATTGTATTCAAAAGTATTTATAATATTCTGTTCAGTTCGTGCTACCATTTTACAAGTAATTATTTCTTTTTCTTTTTCAGTTCATATATAATTTTTTATATCAAGTTATATTTGAATGTGTTTATATTTTCTTCTTTTTATTAAAGCATTCACATTAGATTTCGTTTACGAAAAGAATTTTATTTCGATTATAAGTTATTTTTATAGTCATACTGTAAGATAGGTAATTTCTGTCTTATTGTCGGTAACTATTTCATGTATATTAGGTCTTAATTTCTTTAATCGACCACTCTATAGCGTTTGCGTTGTGTTTACATGTGATGTGCGATTGGATAGTTAGATACTGGAGTTATTCCGAAATCAGTCTGTAAGTGATAGAGTTCAACTGCGAATGCATTTGTAATTTAAATAAATATACGTGACTCTATCTTTACTTAAACATTTTGGAATTCCGTGCTACCTCCATCCTACAATACTAAGCAACAAAATTCGATTTTTTAATATGAATTAGCAATTAAAGTTAAAATACTCCTTTTATTTAATCCGTGACAACTCAATAATAATAAATTTTAAAAATATGATACATACAATATATTTTCATGTACTTATTTGCATTCATTACGATAATAGTATAATTTTGTTGCATGATAAGAACATAAGAAATAATTGACTACACTTGGGACATATGTAGTGATAAAGTTCTTTTTTCAATCCATTTATCCTTGAAACTAGTTTTTGCGACTTACAAGTAGTTAAACTAATTTATTTTAAAAAATAAGTAGCAAAAACGTGGCTTATACAAAATTAAAAAAATGTTTACTCTGTAAGGTAAACGCTTTTAGGTAAGCGTATTTTAGATATTTTAGAAAACGATTAATTATAGCAAACTTCATCCAAAGTCAAATTCTTATCATCACATTTTATTTATCCCTACAATTTTGCTTCTTATTTACATATTTTTCGTTACAGTCAATCATTTTCGAGATATTTTAGCATTTCCGAATTTTTTGGAGACCCTGTATATTCAAATTGTCAAATATGTTGTACTTTCTTCGCTAACTAAAACTACAATTCTCCAAAAAGGTCCTTATAAAGAAAAACAAAATATTAAGAGAAAATACGTAATAATTAAAGTAAGGAAAGTTAGAGTTTTGAATAATACAAAAGCATACAATTAATATTGGCTTTATTCATATTCATTTCAACAATAAGGTATCTGATATCGTTAAAATATTTCATTTTTGAGCTATGATGAATGTGTATGTAACAACACTAATATAAGTTATACTTCAATCACATTCATGTTACTTGTTAAAATATGCTATTTCTCATGTTAAAAAACATAAAGTAAGAATTCATCGCAAAAATGACAATTTTAAAATGACTTATCAAGCTTTTTTATCGCACTGGACAGCACACACGTGCATATTGCATGCGCTATTTAGCTTTTTATTTTTATTATTTAATATATTTTCTTAAATACTTGTTTAAATACGCACAATTAATGTTATATTGTTATTATTACATTATTATCTCTTCGATACTTAACTGTCAATAATCGGAAATATGCGATAGTATTATACTCTATAAGATAAATGCAAAGAGACTAATTGGCATCGCAGAAAAACAATAGATTTCAATATAAGTATTATATGTTTCAATCAATTTTATATGTTTCCTTTTAAAAGTGGAAGCATTTATAAGTTTAACTTAAATACATTTTTACTGAGCTGCATGATTTTTATGTTATATTTAAACTTATATTCAAATATAAGAAATTCAAAAAACAGAGAAAATACTCCCTTATTTAATGAATTTAATGCAAAATAATCAAGTTATGATTTTTTTTCTTTAATAATCTTGTGAAAATCATATTGTCCTATACTAGCATTCAAAAGTTTCAGCACATTCTTCGTTTATGGAAATTTCGTAACATAAATAAATAAAAAAAAATAAGAAATAAAATTTTGCGTATATTATGTTTATTAATTTGTAATAACTTATTTTTACAAATATTAGAAGAAAAAACTCATTTTTTTTAACTTGTCAAATTAATTTTCCGGGCTTTGGTAACAAATCAAATTTTTGGCAGTCTGTCGTTCGCAAATATCTAAATTAAAGACTTGTATTTATCATATCCATATATATATTCAAATGTTTACTGATATTTGGGGCAAAATTAAAAATTGATAATTCTTTTCATCGATGTATATGTGTATGTGTTTTTTCGCGCAAAATTCTTTTTCGATCGAAATAAGAGAATATATATTATAAATCACATTTTATACACGATGTCTCCGACTTATGGGATCACCTCTCGATACTTTAGGAAATATTAATTTCTGAAAGATCACTGAATAAGCATGTATCCTTGCGGAGTGATAGACGCATCGCTTGAGTCATAGTGTTTAGCGCGTGCCTACCAGACAGTTCTTGCGCGAGCAACCGTAATCGATGAAAAAAGATATTTGATAGTAGTCTGCGCGGATACGTGCTTATATTCAATGATCTTTAAAAATTAATATTTCCTAAAGTATTGCAAAAATTGCAAAACAGTAAAAGAATTTCGACTCAGTTCAGTCGTTCTATCTGTTCACAAGAGGCGATCCTGTAGGCCGTCAGTACCTTGTATACAGGGTGTTTCCAAATTAAATGGCAAAACTTCGGGAGCGTGTAGAGGAGTAAAAAACTAAGAAAAAAAGTCCTATAGACATATGCTCCTTTTTGCTTTGTTTCGCAGGAAATCACGAAAAAAGAAAAAAATATATTTAATTTATTATTTTAATTATTTTATTTATAAACTTTTTAATGAAGATTTTGTTCGAAATGTGCACCTCTTGCAGCAATACAAGCATTGCATCTGTCAAACACGGCTCTTGTAGCAGCCAGGCACTGTTCTTGCGATATTCTGTTCGCTGCAGCTACGATACGATTTCTCAAATGTTGCTCTGATTGAATAGGCGAAGAATAAACTTCTTGCTTCAGAGTACCCCATGCATAGAAATCTAATGGCGTTAAGTCGGGCGAACGAGTTGCCCAATGTACTGCTCCTCCACGTCCAATCCATCGTTGTGGGAATTTTCTATCTAACCAGGTTCTAGCGACTCTGCTGTAATGAGCAGGGCATCCATCTAATTGAAACCACATTTCAGTACGTTGTTGTAATGGGATGTTTTCTAAATAGTCAGAAAATTCATTCTCCAAGAAATTTAGAAAAGGAAGTTTTTAACAAAAACATAAGGTGTGCTGAAACTTTTGAGTAATAGTGTGTACGTTAATATGCCTGTAATATGATATGTCATTAAAATAACATTTTTATAACTACATGAGTATTCCTATATAAATAGTGCAGTAGTTATTTTTTAAATATTACACGAATTTTTTCACATTGTTACGTTTATGTGCAGTCTTATCACTGTCACTATGGACGTCCACAGAGAGGGGCAAGGGGGGCTTATCTTCCCCCTCCCACCTGGTCGAGAGACACGTGTTGAATAAAAGCGCATGTGGGTGGGGTTAAAATTTAAAAATACAAAAATACCCTGGTGAAAAAATTTCGCTGAAATTATTTTACGTTTTGGAACATTTCAGCGAACATTGCTGAAAATTTGTTGAAATTTCACTGAAAATGAATTTTTCAATTAATATATTGAAAAATCATTGAAATTTCTCTGATATTTTTACTGAAATTTGTCTAAAATTTTACTGAAAATGAATTTTTCAACTAAAAATCGCTGAAATTAAACTGAAATTTTTCTAAAATGCTGAAATTTTACTGAAAAATGTTCCAAAACGTGAAATAACTTCAGCGAAATTTTTTCGTCTGAATACAAAAAAAAAATAAAAAATCTTAAAAAACGAAATACCTTCCTCGACATACATCTACCTTGTCGTAATGAGGAAGATTTTAATTAAAAAGTAAAAGGTGTACACATTAGAAATTAATAAGTGATGAAAAAAAGTCATTAACTCGACACTTGCATTGTAGGGATTGTAGGGTCACCAAGGAAGGAAATATTTTGAACATTTTTTCCTTACGCGTAGCAAGACTGTCCCCTCTCCTTAGAAAAAATTCTGTCGACGCCCATGACTGTCACTGTATAAATACTGGACTATTTGGAAGCAAATAGAAGTTGAAGTAGCTGCTAGTTACTGTTTTATCAGTACAATTCTTTCAAACAAGGTTTTGACGTCCTGTAAAAGTCAATATTTGTTCAGATGAGGGATCGCTTGGATGTTACACACATATTGACATAATTGACAATAATACAAACAGCAATAATGTAAGTTCTTATTATATTTATAATGAATTTGACATCGTTAAGAAAGTATCACTTTTATGTTGCATAACAATATTAAGTATAACAATATTGTATAATTGTAAAAAAAAATAGAGAAGGTACAATTTCTTACAAATAATTGTTAGCAAAACTATGATGACAAAATGTTATATTGTTGAAAAATATGACTAAGCGTACGTGAAACATAATAAATCAGCTTTGAAATTGTTAATTTCAAAGTTTTTTATCTTAAAACATTTACAATTTGCATTTAATGCTTAATATTAAATATATTTCTTGGTTTTATGTGTATATAACTGTATATTTTACAAGGTGGTACAATTTTGAACATATAATTTTGAACAAAATAAAAATTCAATTTAAAAAATCAAGTTTACAAAAGTTTATAATTTTATTAAATAGTGAATCTTATTAATTTAATTTTATTGCTCGAAGGACGTTCGAAGATATAGAAGAAAATTTCTGATCTTTGAAAATTAGATTCAAATCTTTTATGTCTTATAGAATTGTATCATGTTTGAAATTGTATAACCATTTCTTACATTTGTAAACGGATTTGAAGTAATTTTGAAAATATTACATAAACTTTTGTTCTTTAATAATGTTTTCATTTAAAGTCTTATCATCATTGCTGCATAATCTTATTGATTTTTTTTTATGTATGCATTTTAAAATAAATTATATTATAGTATATTATAGTATAATTTCTAAATATATTACATTTTTAGAAAGTATTCCCACGTCTTATAAAAATTAATAGAATTTAAACAAGAAATAGTGAATTGTTATTTTATTAAGTTGACATGACTGAGTAAAAATGGAAACAGCAATAGGATTTGAAGAAACTATTACAATGTAGGTGCAAAATTTTATTATAAATTTAAGAAATTATGTTATTTTATCAAAAATATCATAAAATGTTCCTTTATTAATTTGTTACTGTCCAGTACCAAACTAAACAGAAAAAATTCGTAGAAAATATGTTCTACATTCTTGGGGCTGATCATATCGTTAAAATGTATCCAATTTAATTTATGTTTAATTCCAGATATAATAGAAAAGACTTAAGAGACTATATTAACTTTACAATTAATGGAGTGCCTCATGCTGGTACATATTCTTTATATGAAACGTGCAGTTAAGAAAATGAAGAATTCTTCATTGACATCAATAGAAAGCGAAATAACTTAGATTGTGATAAAAGTATTTTAAAATTCAATATTCATATATTATAAAAATCTAATTTGAAACTTCAAAATTTATCAAATATATATTATGACAAAAACCATTACATTCTATTGTGAAAAATTAATTATATGTAAATAAAGGTATTATACAAAAATTTATAAAACTTTGTGAATTATGAGTAACAGTGAGTTTTTTAGAATTAAATATAATAATAGAATTAAATATAAGTTATATGGATAAAATCATAAATTTTACGCCGATTTGTAAAATCGTTTTCAGTATCAGGGAATGGAAACAATTGTCGTGTTTGTATACCGACTAGTATATCCCTCAACGTCTACATTCGCGATTATGCGAAACTACGCGGCACAAAAGCGATGTGTCACGAGGGTGGTTGTGGTACCTGTATTGTGGCTGTGAAAATTAACGGTAAAACAATGGCCGTGAATTCCTGTCTAGTACCGATATTAATCTGTGACGGGTACGTGTGTTAACCCCTTTAGATCCTTCATTATTTGTAGTTTCCAATTTGATATAATTTGTAATTACATCAAATTTGAAATTTTGAACACATTATCCATTGAAATTATTTAGTTCTCTCGACATCATCTGCGATCAGATGTACGTAATAATGTATTGAAAAAATAGTCCAAATTAAAAAATTTAATTTTTTGTATGAATTATTTTTTTAAAGTGCTCTTGAATTAAAAAAACATTTTTTTCCAAGTCGAGTGCCAGATTCATATAGATGAATTTGTGTTATGATATTACTATTATCATTGACATCAGAAATTATTCTTTAAAATGTTAAACTATGTCTCTCTTTATATTTATATTTTAAATTCATTTTTTATTTTTTTGAGCTCATTGAATTGTAGCTAATATTAATATCTCATACATTGGTATACCAAATAATATATTGCAGATGGGATATTTACACGATTGAAGGCTTAGGTAACAAGAGAGATGGTTATCACACGATTCAAGCAACGCTTGCTGACAAAAATGGTTCTCAATGTGGATATTGCTCTCCTGGCATGGTGATGAATCTATATGGGTACGTATTATTAAAATGGTTAATTAATTTGTAAATTAAAGGAATATTGTACTTCAGACACATTTCATTTTTTCTCTTCCTGATAAAATCTTTTCGGAATTGTTGGGTGTTGCAACAAAGTCGCATTAAAAAAATACCCTAAAGAAAAATTAACATACATATAAATATATTATTAAATGAATCGCTATAATCATTAATAATCCAATAGTAAACAAATCATCAATTAAAATGACATGTCATTGAATGTTTGTAAAATAAAAATTTGCATTTGTTGTTTATAATTTGCAGTCTCATTCATGACGAAAAGTTGTCTATGCAGCAAATCGAAAATTCATTTGGTGGCAACATTTGTCGATGTACTGGATATCGTTCAATTTTGGATGCATTCAAAGGATTTGCCAATGATGCACCGCCATCAATGATGAAAAATATCAGCGACATTGAGGTACTGGTATAAAAAGTTTGATTTTTATGACAAAAATTTAATTTTTATTTCGAAATTTCTTTAATTTTATCTAATTATCAAAGATAAAATTTCATTATTATAATAATTATTATTTAATCGTTATTATAAAATTTCCTTTATATTATAATAGCAAGTTAATCAAGACTGCTATGTAAATAAACCAAATAAGTAAAAAAAACAGTCAATTTAGTCAATACTAGAGTAGCTCTTACTCATTCTAACGCGCTTGATACAGTGAGTAGGAGATATGGTAGGAGCATGTTGGAGCATGTTGGAGCTTGCGACGCGAACAAATCTTAGATCTTGGTTTGTATATTATATATACAATATATTTAATAATAACACAGGTCTACAAAAAAAAGTATCCTGTACTGGGGTGGAGAGCTATTCTTATGTATTTTGAGTCGCATAAAGAAAGTATCCTTAAGAAATCTGACATAAAAATAGGACCATCTATGGCAAATTTTCAATCTAGAGAAAAAAAATTGGTCAAAAACCTCGAAATTTGCTTTTATTCATATATTCTAAGACCATTGGCAAAAACTTAAAGTATAACAAAACATATATGTTGTAGGAATTGTACAAGATCAAAACTTGCCCGAAATACAGAGTTCCACGTACAGATAGTCGCTGCGACAAACAACTGTCCCGTGGAAATACGGTGTACATAAAGTTAAAAGACGCGGAATTTTCTAAAGTTTACTCAATCAGAGATGTATTTGAAATATTTCAACGAAATTCGAGAGCTACTTATATATTAAATGGAGGAAATACTGCGTATGGTAATTTTCTATTGAATTGTACCGTTATTTTTGAGAAATTGAAATAAATACTTTCTCATCAAAATAATTTTACAACGAAGATGCTCTTTCTGGTAAAATGAAAATATTAATATTACTGTTACTTAATTAAAGGATCCGTATATGATTATACATATATATATATATATAAAACGTATGCACATATATATCATTTTCATTACAGCCTTCAACAATAATTATATGCTGTGTGAAAATACAATTTTATTAATAATTTTTTTTAAATTGACAATGACCTCTCTTGTGATATCAATATTTGTCGAGATTTACTAAAAGAAAGTAAAAATCCAAGAAGCTTCGATAATTTTAATTACCCTATAATGTCAGATTTGACAGTACTATTAATTTTCACGACAAACTAAATATAAAAAGTAAGCTTTAATGCACATAATATTGTAGAAATTTAATTTTGCAGGTGTTTATCGTTCGAGTAAAAAAGATATCTGTATCGATATAAACGACATTCCAGACTTACGTGATATTCAAATTACCAAGGACTATCTGGTCCTAGGAGGAAATGTGACCATTACCATGGCGATACAGACATTTCAAAAATATTCAACCGAACCCAATTTTAAATATCTAAGTCAATTGGCCGAGCATGTAGAAAAGATCGCAAACGTACCCGTGCGAAATATTGGTAGCATCGCCGGCAACTTAATGATTAAGCACGCGCATAATGAGTTCCAATCTGATATGTTTTTGGTATTAGAGACCATCGGTGCTAAAATACATGTCCTAGAATCACCAAGTAGAAAGCAAAGTATGCACCTTATCGAATTTCTGAAGCTCGATATGCATCATAAAATCATCTACAGTGTTGTATTACCACCGTTATCCAACGATTATGAATTTAGATCCTACAAGATCATGCCTAGAGCCCAGAACGCTCATGCTCACGTCAACGCCGGCTTTCTCTTCAAACTCGATGGCGGTGGCAAAGTAATAAAGTACTTTTACATTGTTTATATAACGTTATTATTAATTGCAATAATTACTCATATTTCAACTTCTTTAAATACTTGTTCATATCTATAATATTACATGAAAAGGTATTGGAAGAACCTAACATCATCTATGGTGGCATCAATAAACAGAGCAGAAATCTTGCCGAAGGATTATTTTACAAGTTTGTGTTAAGCATCAAACCAGAGATCGTAAATACCAGACTTCGTAGCGGAGGCTCTTTGTTAGAACGAACTCTATCATCAGGTATATAAGTTGACAAGAATATTTTTATAAATATACCTTTATTGCTTATGTATTCTTACGTGTTCGAGGATTCAAGTATATGTCTTGCTCCGTGTTAGTAATTTTATCTCATTCATAACACTTAATATTTTAATTTACATTATTTTATTTGTGAATGATGTTCTGATTCCAAATTGTGCATAAAAAATATATCGTTACTCTAGGTACGCAGGACTACGATACAAATAGGGACATATGGCCAGTGAATAAGCCCATAACGAAGTTAGAAGCCATTAAGCAAACATCAGGTGAAGCCCAATATTGCAATGATCTGCCTCCATTTCCTAGAGAAGTATTTTGCGCTTTCGTCCTCACCGAAATTGGTAATGGCAAGATCGAGAATATAGATGCAAGCAAGGTGCTTAAAATGAAGGGTGTAGTGGCGTTCTTCAGCGCAAAGGACATACCGGGAAAAAATGTGTGCATTGCAGCCGTTAGTGAGTTGTTGTTGTTGCCAGAGGATGAGTTGCTGTTTGCTGAAAATGATATTTTGTATGCTGGCCAACCGGTAGGTGTAATTGTCGCGAAGACGCAATATTTGGCAAATGAAGCCGTGAAATTGGTGAAAATTACGTATAGCGAATCTCTGAGAACGAAGCCGGTGATAAGCATCGAGGATGCAATTGCCACGCAGGACGAGACTAGAATCAGGCACAACGCCAACATTCCGGCAAAAAATAAAGGTAAAAATTGATAAAAAACGATACTGGATTTAATATTTTAATTAAATTATTATGCTAATTGATTACAATTATCACAAGAAAATAAAAACAAATATATGTCTCAATTATTGGGAAAAAGAATGAGATTGGTTACATGTTTGTAAACCTGTAAACTAGTACAAATAATTCTTACTAAAATAAAAAAAATGATACACTGGAATGGAAGACTATTTTCTATTATTTTATAGGAAAAAATACTGAACAAGTAATAAAGGGCGTTTTTCATTGCGGCAGTCAGTATCATTACACCATGGAAACTCAGTCTTGCGTGTGCGTTCCTGTGGAGGATGGAATGGACGTCTATCCATCATCGCAATGGATGGATCTCATTCAAGTATCGATTGCGAATTGTCTTAATGTTCAGAATAATAGGTAACTCATTAATCTATTTAGTCAAGCTCATCTATATGTCGAAGTATTAATTCTAGAGTCCGATCGAAGTCATATTTTGACCTCCGGCCGAAACCGAAAACGAATATTCAATTGTCATTCAATTTCGGCCGAAAACGAAACCAAAACCGAAACTTAGATAAGTCTTACTAAAAAAAAGAGAGGGAAGCTAACATTTTTTTTCGGCCAGAGTTGAAATTAACATTTTCGGAGACGGTATTAATTTTATAGAGGCGCGGACGATATGATTTTCAGAAATCATGATAAATTATGTATTCTTTAAAAAACAAGATTTTATGAATATGTAACTATAATATAACAATATTTCATCCTCAACTTTTAAAGAAATCAAATCACAATTATAACTGTGATTTGATTTCTTTAAAAGTTGAGGATTATTAGGATCACATCAACGTTTGTACTCAAATTTTCTTAAGCTTAATCAAGGAGTTAATAATTAAAATCGAACAGTTGTTTTTTGATCGCTGACCGGCGCGTTGCAACTTGTATAGTTTCTATTTACTCATCAAAATTTTCTCTTAATTTCAGCCGAAACCAAAATCAAATCGAAATCTTGATTTTTTACCGAAACTGACTTATCCGAAACGAAAATTTCGGTCAGATTCTAATTTCTTAAATTGTCACATCAATCTCTCTAAAAATGTCAAATTATTTATATCATTGATCTAATCATAAAACGTATTCTATATGAATTGTCCATTATACATATAAGGTCATCTTCTTCTCTCAAAATTGATTTATTGTTATCTATATTCAATGTCTGTATTACATTTATATATGTATTCATTCTTGATGTTTTGATCTATTCCCGACAAATCATGGGAATTAAGAAAAGGTTACTTAGGATACACTCCGAGTTGGAGCAAAATGCACCATTTGTCTTTGTTGTTCACAAAATAATAAAGAAATATAAAATGATACATTATGCGTTTCATGCGTAACTCGGAACGCATTCCAAGACTGAAACTTAAAGTGACTATACTTAAAAAATGAAATAGAAAAAAGACGTTTTCATTTCTCCAATGAAAAGAAATAAATTAAAAAGGGCACCAGAAATGCATTTTGTAAATTAAAATTAGCACTAATCGCGTAAATTTAATTTTTCTAGCATCAATGTGAATGTCACTCGAGTTGGTGGTGCTATGGAGCGAAAATTTCACGCAACGCGCAAATTTCGTGTGCTTGTGCATTGGTATGTTACAAATTGAATCGTCCAGCACGATTCGTTTTGACGATAGAGAGCAATATGCAATCGGTAGGCAAGAGATATTCTACGCGCCAAGAATATGAAATTGGGGTGGACAATGACGGAATTATTCAATATCTCAACTCAAAACATTGGAGCAACTGCGGTTTCAGTTTCAATGAATCACAATCTGCCAGTGTGGTTGACAGCATGAAAAGGTATCGAATATAGCATAAATACGAGTAGTAGATATATAAGCCCATAAATATGTAAGCAATTTGTAACAACTCTGTATGAAAAATACAGTGTTTAATATGAATAATTTGTTAATATTAATACTTTCTATTAGATTTTAAATTTGAATGAAAAATTTTTTAAGTAGAGATATATATTAAAATTAATTAAACCTCTTGTCTAATTTTGATTAGAACTTTGCACTAATTTTACTAAAAGAAAATAAATATTATGATATTAATTTAAATAAAGTTAAGTTAATTAACCATGATAAAATAATGTCCTAAAATTGCCTAAATCAAATTTGGAAACATTCTATCGCGATTAATTTTTTATTTTATGTATTATTTTAATGCTTACGAGCGCAATTTCTAGTTATTTGTAGTTTTTAATTAGTTCATATTCACAATCAGTTTATTTTATCAGTTGTTCCTATGCGACCGATTTTTGGACGTTCAATGGATTTGACGTACGAACCGATATACCGTCAAATACGTTTTGTCGGGCACCATTCAATACGGAAGCAGTGGCTATGATCGAGAATATGATGGAGCACATAGCGAGAGTGACGAAAAAGGATCCAGTAGAGGTCAGATTGTCGAATATGAATGATGTAGATAAAACCGTATTAGAAACTATGATAAAGGATTTGTCGAAGTCGGCAGATTATGAGGTGCGGAAACGAGCCGTTGAAATCTTCAACACTCAGAATCGTTGGAAGAAAAAGGGAATTGCCATCGTAACAATGAAATATCCATTATTCTATTTGGGGCAATTCAACGCAATGGTGTCTGTTTGCGCTCGTGATGGTTCGGTTTGCGTGACACATGGCGGAATTGAAATCGGTCAAGGGATAAATACCAAGGTATGAAAATTATTTATTTAAGCTAGTTCTTTCACTCTTTTTGTATGATGATCGGTTAAGCCGTTAAGTTAATGAACAAAAGGCATTTAATAAGAAAGAAAATCCATTTTAATAAAATAAAATATTTACTTTAAAAGAAAATCGTAACTGAAATTGATATTTGATATTTCCGGATTCTATACATTGTTTTTTTAATACATATTTCTTATATTTTGAATAAAATTAACTATTTGATAGATTCATTTACATACAAAATAGTTAGATACGATTTAATATAAATACGACGCTTTATATTTTTAACTAATTAAAAATAATTCTTGTCTTATATATATAGATTGCTCAAATGGTAGCTTACAAATTAGGGATCGCTGTGGAATTAATCTCCGTTAAACGAAGTAATAATTTAACAACACCCAATAATATAATTACAGGGGCTAGTATGACTACTCAGTCCTGCGGATACGTAAGAATTCAAATCATCTCTAGACAAGAAAGTTATCGTAACTGTCTAATATCGATACGATTCTCCATGAAATGAATTGTTAGACATAAAAAATCTGTGACATGTATTAGCACAAAATTAATGAAGACAGAAGTATTTATCAAAATATTAGATTTCTGAAAAATCTAAATGTATACAAAAGGTATATAAAAAAACCATAAACGTTTCGTCTAAAACACTTTTAGACACCTCAATCGATAAGAATCAAATTGATAAAGATCAAGCGTTATAGTTTTGAGGGGATGTATCATGAATGTATCTTGAATCAGAGACTGGATAAACATAAAAGAATATGGGTCTTGTATTTAACAATATATTTCAAGAAGAATTGAATTGGTTTCGGACAGTTATGACAGATGATCTTTCATCAAGATTTTAAAAAAGACGACATGAAATATACACAACGTCAAACCTAATGAGAATTTTCGAATCGAGATATCGATCATTCAATTTATTTCAGGCAGCAATTCAAGCCTGCAAAGAGATTTTGAAGAGACTTGAACCGATAAGAAAAGAAATGACAAATCCGACATGGAAGGATCTCGTTTTCACAGCATATAAAAAAGACATTGATTTATGCGCACGTTACATGTAAGAATCATTAAGTCATATTTGAAATGTCAATGATATCATACAAACTTGTCATAAAGCACTTCAAAACATTTTTCTAAAGATATTGTACATTCATTCGGAAGAAACAATTGCCATCACAATCTATTATTTGAAATAAATAATAGATTGTGAAAAAATGCAGTTTAAATATTTCAATCGCATTTCTCATAATTACAGAAGTAAGCATATTTACCATTTATATGTGTCTTCAATACAATTTTGATAAATAAAGAGATTAAAATTTTATATTTATAAAATGGCAGATGTATCTTGATATTAAAGGAATCATTATTTATTGTACATAACTTATCTCTTGGCAGGGTCAAGGCAATAGATGACATGAAGCCTTACACCATTTATGGTGTCACCATTGCCGAAGTAGAGATCGATGAATTGACCGGCGAGCATATTATCAGAAGAGTTGACTTGATGGAAGATGCCGGTGTAAGTCTGAATCCGAAAATCGACGTCGGCCAGGTGGAGGGAGCTTTCGTGATGGGACTAGGATATTGGACTTTTGAGGATCTGGTGTACGATACTAAAACAGGAGTATTAACGAATGACAGAACTTGGGTACGTTATCTTCATCTTTCGATACATCTGTTATCACCAAGACACAACTGCTTCACCGAGAGAGAGATTCCTGAAAATAATTAATTTATTTAAAGTATTCGACTCTTCCTCACAGAATTATAAATCACCAGGAGCGAAGGATATTCCTGAAGATTTCCGCATATATTTATGCAAAAACTCGGTCAACCAATTCGGTATGTTTGGTTCAAAAGGTGAGATTGAAATCCTTTCATTTAAACTACTATTTACTATTAAAAATAAAACTTAAATATTTTCTATATATTTTTTTGTGTGCAAATGAGTCGATGAGAGCAGCAAGAAGACAAATCACATTTATCAAATTTTTTAATACTAACAAAAAATGTTCAATTATAGTTTCAATGAAAACACTAGTAAAATTAGATCCGGAATTTAAATATGACATTCTACAATATTTGTAAAACATTCCTGATTCCTGAAACATTCGTCCGAAATAAGAATCATAAATTTCAAATTCGCATTCAAATTGCACCCTATCTATAAAAAAAAATTAAAAATTTTATAGAATGCTATTATGCTTCATTTATCTTAAATTATGTTAAACAATAATTATCTCTTTTCAAATTAAATAATATAAGATAATTTACAAAAGACAACTTCGAATACACTTGACTTAAAACACTGACAATTATTTCTGTTGACTATTCTTCAAAGATTAGTCGTTGGTCAATCGAAAATTTCATCAAAAAAGATTTGACATTTCGACAAGTTGCATTCTATTTTATTAAATTTTAAATTTTACTAATGTTAAATTCAAGCTTTTTCTGTACTCATAGCTCATTTTCAACATCTACTTTATGCCTTAAAAATCTAAGACAGATACATTTGCATATAAAACGTAACTCCCATTTCAAGATAAATGAGAAGAAGAACTTTTTTTCGAACGAAATTGGATTTATCTTTCGGTATTTAACGATTTAATTGAAGAAATCGTAGAAATTTTTTTGAAAAAGATTCAAACCCGTAAAAATTTAATCAATTTAAAAATGTATACTGATGTGTAAAATTTCTAACTTAATTTAAAAAAACTGTATCATTTAAAAAAATTTAATTATAATTTTAATAAATCCACGTTAACCATATAAAAATTAGAAACATTAAAGAGTCGATTGCTGATTAATTGTGAAATATGTATCTTTGTAGCAACCGGTGAATCACCGCTTTGTATGAGTTGCGTAATTCCGATAGCGATCCGCAAAGCACTGAATTCCGCTAGAGCGGATGCAGGGAATATGGATGAGTGGTACCGACTGGGTAAATTTTAAAAAGAAATATATTTGTGTCCTTGTGATAATTTAACGTACAATAATTACTTAATACATACTTCAAAAATTTTCTTCCTGCAGTTAGAATACATAAGCATACTTACTTATAAAATATTATTGTAATAAAGCATAAATATTATACAATATACATAAACATATAATTCGTGATGTTTGCAGATGGACCGTGTACTACGGAACGTATACTTCTAACTAGTTTAACCAGCAAAGACAACATGGTGCTTTGATAATGAAAACCGCTTGCTAATAAATCGAAATTTAAAATAAATACTATAATAGAGTTGTCATTTTAATTGCTGTATCTGAAATAAATTCAAAAATTTTGTATATATAAGAATACATGTACACAGTATAAGGAGAGTGTTTTATAATATGTGGACATACATTCAAAAATAAATTTAAGGCACAATAGATCCATACAGACATCTGTCCTACTTGACATTGTTTATCATTTACAAACGTTTTCGTACATCATTGCGAACTAAATTGGGGTCCAAAGACAGTGTTTATTGGTAGTCAGTAAGAAGACGCGTGAACGTGAGAACGTGTAGTTGCATTACTGGAATTATAACGAGAATTAGTGAAACACGTACGAATACATAAAAATTTTAAATTATTTTTAAGTTCTGAATTCATTTCTGATATTATGCACAGCACTATACAACAGTCTGTGTAAAAAAAATATATATATACACATATATATAAATATATAAAAAAATTAGAAATTCAAATAAAAAATATTCCTCCTTATTTGCTAATCGCAATTTCATGCAAAATATTTTTACTAAAATTTTTCTTTAATAATATGTGCGAAATTTACGTTATTTATATATTAATGTAAATGTGCTTGTTTCACACACATTTTCATAAATGTGAGTACATTTTTAAACACTACGGATTCGCGCGTAGTTATATTGAAAACATTATACAAACTTTACATCACGGCGACATATTTATGCACAGAATAACACTGCTGCATAATTATTAACTACCAGTAAAAGAAATTGTAGTATCAATCCTGGCGAAAATTTTTCTCAGAATTTTTCATATAATTTTTCAGAATTTCTATATAAATTTATAACTTTCTCATATTTCTTGTACGAATTGGAACAGTTTTCAGAAAATCTACTTCTTGTTTCAGAATTTTTCATATATGTTGCTAATGAAATATCGTTAGATTTCTTGAAGTTTTTGTAAGTATAATTTCTGATAAGTACCCCATGCATAGAAATCTAATGGCGTTAAGTCGGGCGAACGAGTTGCCCAATGTACTGCTCCTCCACGTCCAATCCATCGTTGTGGGAATTTTCTATCTAACCAGGTTCTAGCGACTCTGCTGTAATGAGCAGGGCATCCATCTAATTGAAACCACATTTCAGTACGTTGTTGTAATGGGATGTTTTCTAAATAGTCAGAAAATTCATTCTCCAAGAAATTTAGAAAACGGTCCCCATTTAATCTTGCAGGTAAAAAAAACATTTTTTTTCGATTTCTCTGAAACGGAGCAAAAACGAGCATATGTCTATAGGACTTTTTTTCTTAGTTTTTTACTCCTCTACACGCTCCCGAAGTTTTGCGATTTAATTTGGAAACACCCTGTATATAGATTTGCATTAAGAAGGACATTATAACGTTATCCTATCCAATATTGTTTAGTTCCAGCAACGTCATTGTTCAATTTACAATTAATGGAATACTATACATGGGTATGTATTGTTTGTTCGGAATGTGTAATTATATAAGGAAATAACAATTTCCAATTATATTATTAAAAACCCATAGAATAGAACGTAAAGGAATCCTAATGATTCAAATATATTATAAAAATCTAATCAGGAACTATGACATACTTATCTACTATATGGTTACAGAATCCATCACATTTAAGAATTTATGATATAAAAAGAATTACATAGAAAGTATAAAATATGATTTTAGAATTCTAATTATATGACTGACAAGAGTTTTAGAAATAAAATATAATTAAGTATGTTAGACAGGAACTTTATGAATCGACTATATATAATTATAAAATCACTTCCAGTATCCGATGATAGTTTACCCATTAGAACGTCTCTCCTTTCCTATATCCGCGAATATGTGGGTCTCCGAGGTACAAAAGCGATGTGTCACGAGGGTGGATGCGGTGCCTGTATCGTAAATGTAAGATCCCGAAATAAAGTAATAGCCGTGAATTCCTGTCTTGTACCGGTACTGATCTGCCAAGGGTACGTATGCAATAAAGAGAAACTAAACAATCAAACTTATTATTTCTAAAAAAATAAAAGGCGAAATGTGGACATTACGCATGCTCACAAAACTATCCTCTTCAACAAAAGAAATTAGTCATCGAAATGTTAAAATCTCTTTTTCTTACATTTATATTTATTTATTTCGTTTTCATATCAATTTTTTAATTTCTGAGTATACCAAGTATATATGTTAATATTAACTATTAATACGTATCGTATAATGTCACAGATGGAATATTTTCACGATTGAAAGTCTAGGTAACCACAAAAAAGGTTATCATTCGATTCAAGCTATGCTTGCTGATAAAAATGGCTCGCAATGTGGATATTGCTCTCCTGGCATGGTGATGAATATGTACAGGTACGAATTATTAAAATTGCTAATTAATTTTTAATGTTAATGAAAGATTGTTATATTTTAGACACATATTACATTTCCTTCTTTCATGATAAAATCCTCCTTTCTTTCGGAATTGTTCGGTGTTGAAATAAAGTACATACAAAAAAATACCCTTAAAACATACATTAATAAATGAACCCCTATAATTATAATTATTCAATAGTAAACGAACACATAGAAAATTAAAATCACGCATAAAATCGAAGAATACTGCTATGTACGGTTCAAGTAGGAATATCATTTAAATAGATATTATTGAAAGTTTGTATAGCTAAAACTTTGAGTTAACGCATTGTTGTACATATTTCGTAGTCTCATGCTTAAGAGCTCGCGTATATCTATGGAACAGATCGAAAATTCATTTGGTGGCAATATTTGTCGATGCACCGGATATCGTGCAATCTTGGATGCGTTCAAGGGATTTGCCACCGATGCAAAATTTAATCCTTATTTTCGAAATTACGTTTTCAGTTTCAGTTTTTCTCACAAGTACAATTTGATTTTGTTATTTAGAGAAATAAGGATTATTTTTACTCGTTATTATAATAACTTTTTTCATATTGTTTTCATCCTGTTGTAAATATAATGAAATATACTTCGTAGGAGTTACACAAGATTAAACCTTGCCGGAAATATGGAATGCCATGTGTACGTAGTTGCTACGATAAGCAACCTTCCGATGAAAAAAGAATGTTGAGCGTAAAGTTAAAAGACGGACACTTCTACAGAACTTTCTCAATCGAAAACCTATTTCTGATATTAAAAGCGAACCCACTCGGCACGTATACATTAAATGGGGGAAATACTGCGAATGGTAATTTTTCTGTATTAGATGAAATAGACTCTAAGTAATATATATATTTTTATATAAAAAGTCTCCTCGCTCTCATATTAATTGTATAAAAAATTGTGTCTCAGTAAAATGAGTTGGTTTTCTAATACGTTGTAGATTTCAATG
Organism: Mycetomoellerius zeteki; assembly: GCF_001594055.1. Taxonomy (NCBI): domain Eukaryota; kingdom Metazoa; phylum Arthropoda; class Insecta; order Hymenoptera; family Formicidae; genus Mycetomoellerius; species Mycetomoellerius zeteki. The sequence goes on from NW_017257198.1 coordinate 272,464, forward strand.
ATGAAATAGAAGGTGGTGAATAGAAGATGTTATGATCAAAAGGTTCAATAATGGATAACTTTTTATTTATGATGTATCAAAGATGCAAAATTTGTGCTCGCATGGTATTTTTAATACATAATAGCAAACGAACCATTCATTATTGGAGTTAATGCATTGTTATGTATATATAACATACTTTGTGTGGTGTTCTTTATATTATAAGCTACTATAATACATGTGAAAACCAACTTATTGCATTTATTATACATGTAGTAAATTGTGAGACACATTGTCGAACAAAATTTAAAATTTTTTTGCAACACGATTACGAATAGTCATTTCCGACGTATACTTGCGTGCTAAACACTAATGCGTTAATAAAAGTTGACTATCACGTTACAATTTCGAGAAAAATAGCGTCAAAGGGAATTTAATATTTTGTCCATTTAAAGCCATTTTTTCAAAACAGTGATGTGATATAGTCAATTATTGTCAACGGATTCGTGTTCAGCAAGCAAGAATACGTTGGAAATAACTATTCATTCGAGTTGCAAAAAAAGATCAAATTTTGTTGGACAGGTTGTTACATAAGGAGGAATACGACTATATTCAAATTGCTATATCTCGTAAACAAAAGATCATACCGAAATGAACCAAAATGAATTTCAAAGCTAAAAATTGATAATGCTATGTAGCATTAATGAAATTAAGCAAAAATATTAGTTGTCGGTATTACAACGTTTTAAAGCCTCTTAAAATCATCGTTCGATCAATTTTTCTCATGACGTGTTATCCAATTTTTGTCAATGAGTGTGTTCAGCAAGTAAAAATATATTAGAAATGACTATTCACACTTGTGTTACAAAATGGCTGTTGGGTAGTGTAATTAGTGTGGCATTTTTTATATGAAATATTCATAATAATTATTATTCTTTATTTACTTGGGTAGACATCAAAATTGATCTAAGCATCTGAATAATATTATTAAAGTACACATGCATTACAAAGCATTTTTGATACTGAATTTACAACATATTTATAAGTACGGATAAATACTTTTTCTCATAAAAATAATATTCTATTATAAAGAAACAAATTCTGTGATAAAATAAAAATATACATGATTTTGTCTTTTAATTAAAAAATCTATATATAGATTTCATTTTCGTTACTTATACTTTAATAACTATCCAGTAAACGAGAATGGATTGAAATGGATTCAGATTTTCAGAAATATAGATTCACGAATGTTAAAATGAATGCTTTTCAATCCTGAATGCATTTTTATTCATTTATAAGAATTGCATGGAGCATATCAGAGCATATCTCTATGGCTTTCAATCTAAAGATAATATCAGCTTTCTCTGTGCATTGTGAATACTGTTCAATTCAAAATTTTGAATAGGAAATGCAGTTTTTCAATCCAATGTATATTAAAATACAGTTTTGTTAATATTTCTCAGAAACTTTAATAACTTTTCATGACACCAATCAAGGTTTAGCATAATTATAAAAATACAAAAGCTTCAATAATTCCAATTATATTCTTCAATGTCACATTCGACATAATTATTATTACTCACGTTAAATTAAATATATAAGTAAGATATATATTTATATACGTATATAATTCTGTGGAAATTTAATTTTGCAGGAGTTTATCGTTCGAGTATAAAAGATATGTATATTGATATAAACTACATTCAAGAATTGCGTAACATTGAAAAAACCGATAGCACTTTAGTCCTAGGAGGAAGTATAACTCTTACCGTGGCTCTACAGACATTCCAAAAATATTCAAACGACATCGGATTTAAATATCTTAGTCAGTTGGCCCAGTATGTAGAAATGATTGCAAACGTTCCCGTGCGAAATATTGCCACCATAGCCGGGAATTTGATGCTGAAATGTCAGCACAAAGAGTTCCCATCCGATTTGTTTTTAATGTTAGAGACTGTCGGTGCTCAAGTACACGTCTTGGAAAGTCCCTCTCAAAAGAAAAATTTGTATCTGTGGGAATTGCTGAAGCTCGATATGCACCATAAAATTATTTATAGCATTGTGTTACCATCGATAGACGATAACATGTATATATGCAGATTTTACAAGATCATGTCTAGAGCCCAGAACGCTTACACTCACGTCAATGCTGGCTTCCTCTTCAAACTCAACAGCGACGGCGAGGTAACGGAATCTTTACGAGTTGTTTATGTTATTTTATCATTAATTACTCACTCATATTTTAATTTGCTTCAAATTTTATTTGTTGATATTTACAATATTTTTTAAAAAGGTATTAGAGTTGCCTAATATTATCTTTGGTGGCATCGGTAAGCATTTTCTGCACGCAAAAAGAACGGAGAAAGTTTTGGTGGGTAAATGTATCATCAAGCATCCACTTTCAACGGTGAAGGAAGGCTTGAATACGTTGCATAGCGAAATGTATCCTAATCATGAGCTGCCAGATTATTCACCGAAATTTCGCAAGATTCTCGCAGAAGGATTGCTTTATAGATTTATGTTAAGCATCAAACCTGAGAATATAAATTCTTTTTATCGTAGTGGCTGCTTTTTATTAGAACGAGGTCTCTCATCAGGTACATATAACCGTCAGATATCCAGAACGTTTATGAAAATATATATCCATTATAAATATTTATCGCGGTTCATGCAAATAATATACTTATAAGGCGGTAAGATATACATTATATATAGATTGCAAGCAATTAGAATGTACTGATGAATGAAGTTAATCGTTTCGATTCGGGATTTGAGATCTCTTCAGTATGGAAGTCAAGTACAACATGTAAAAGAGAACTCGGATCCAGAGTGAATACATAAGCTGTCAACATGGGGAGGACACAGTTAGCTTACAAATTGATTGTTTACAGCATCATTTGCCTGCATTTTATTTGCTTACAGATGGATTGCCTATAAGTACTATTTTCTACTTCAAAAACGCTAATTTTATTTGTGCACAAAAGTGCAGGTACGCAATTGAGTTTTAGGCAAATGAGATGTAGACGAACGTTGCGGTAGGCAATCAAATTGTAGGCAAATGGAGCTCTCTCTTAATATTGTTAGTAAGCACATTCCAATTATTTGCAAAATATATCTTATCTCTCTCATTATAAATCTACTATTATTATTATATTAATATAATTGATTAAACTGACAATTACGAAGGTTTATGTAGGTATTTTACTTACATTGCAGATATTTTGATTTACACTTAATGGAAAAAGACTTTCCTACTTTTATTTAAGATATTTTCTTAATTATATTGATGGTTTTGACATATTAAGAAAAAGATTTCTTTAAATTTAAAATCGACATTGGAAATAGTTTAACCAAATCGAGTCTTCAAATTAAGAAATGGAATTGATTACTTTCAAGATAAATTCTTGGGATCAAACTTCAATCGAAATAGTTTTCATATGAAATTAAATTGTTTCAATAAAATAAACGTAAATAGGATTTTTATGTCCAAATAAATTTTTCTCTCTCTGTGTGCATCAGAGGAATAGAAGAATATGGTCGTTTTAAATTGATTTATGTATTGAAAAACTCATTATGTATGAATAATTGTCCGAAATTGTGCATACAAGAAAAATATAATCATTTTAGGACAGCAAAACTACTTTACGAATAAGGATTTGTGGCCAGTAAATAAGCCTATGTCAAAATTAGAATCTCTTAATCAGACATCAGGCGAAGCCCAATATTGCGATGATCTGCTTCCATTTCCTAGAGAAGTATTTTGCGCTTTTGTCGTCACAACTGTCGGCAATGGTCAGATCCGTGAAATTGATGCGAGCAAGGCTCTTGAAAAGAAGGGTGTAGTGGCGTTTTTCAGAGCCCAAGACATACCAGGAAAGAATCTATGTATTTCGTCCGCCAGCAAGTTGATGTTCTTGCCAGAGGATGAGTTACTGTTCGCCGAAAAGGATGTTTTGTATGCTGGCCAACCGATCGGCGTAATTGTCGCGGATACCCATGATGTGGCGAATGAAGCTGCAAAATTGGTAGAAATTACATATAGCGAACGTGTGAAAAGTTCGGTGATAAGTATTGAGGATGCTCTTGATTCGGGTGACGAAACTAGAATTAGACAGAGCGTGAATATTCCAGCACAGAGGAAAGGTAGAAATTGATAAAAACGACATTTAATAACATTTTTCGTTTTAATTATAATCACCAGAAAAAATAGCAGTAAATGTATGTTTCAAGTGTTGCAAAAAAATGAAATCTGCATCATTTACAAACTTGTGAAATAGTATATGTAGGAGAGAATGGTCTAAATCGGACTATGTTTCAAATGAGACCTTTTTAATTTAAATGAACACGGTTAAGCAGATTTACGTACTATTTATAATGTAAAGTCCTTATAAGATACCGAATACGCGATAGCAGTTCTCTGTCATAACATTCATAGAATAGACGCAAATATGTATTTTTAGCTATCGTGTGAAAATTTTTTTAAAAAAGGAAATCCTTGTAAATTATCATTTAAAAGGTTAAAAATTTGAAAAGTAATTGTTTTAAGATAATTAAAGAGTGTAGAATTCGAAAATATCAAGCATTTTTTGATCATTTTTGCAGTTTATTGTAAAATTTGTTCCAAAGTTTGAAAAGACCCGTGTCCAAATCGGACAGTACAGTAAATAACTTATAGGCCTGGTTGTAGTACTGGTGATCGGCTGACCAGATCTGGTCCAAGGAATTAAATCAGTAAAATATCATGAGTCATCAGACTCAGATTAATTGAATTTTATTTATTTCAATTCTAATAATATAAACTGTTGTGTTAGTAATTTTTTTACTGAATAAAATTTTTATTTTTATGTGTCAAATTGCTCGTTTTAACTCAATATTAACAAAAATACATTAAAATATTTTAAAATTCTATCTAAAAGTCTATAAAAATAGGAGTGTTCGATTTGAATCAGGGGATAGTCCGATTTGGAACCACTCGTTCCAAAACGGACCGAAAAAAGCGTTTTTACATTTTCCATTATAGTTCCACACAGGTGAGAGATACGTCAAAATGATCTAAAGTAAAAATGAAGGGAATTAAATGATTTTTTCAAAGGCATCTTCGGTTTTACGATCGGACTTTATTTACGCCTTATAGAGAGCAAAAACTGCAAATAGGTCCGATTTAGGCCACTCTCTTCTACTGATACTAATTATTAAAAATGTCAATCATTCAATTTAGGGAAGTCATCTCCAACGACTTGATGTTGACATATATTATCAAGAGCAGTCTGATGAATGGCCTTCAGTCGTTAATCGTTAAAAATGCTTAATAATAAAAGATTGAAGCTTAAATACGAAGAATAAATATTTTTAGTATAGAATAAATATTTTGAACAGAGAATTTAGATAGGGAATTAATACTTTAGAAATAAAAAAATAATATACGTTGTGTGTGTGTGTGTGTGTGTGTGTGTGGTGAGTGATTAAGAATATAGGTTTTTATTATTTTATAGGAAACGATATTGAACATGTGCTAAAAGGCGTCTTTCAATGCAGTAGCCAATATCACTATACTCTAGAAGCTCAATCCTGTGTATGCGTTCCTGTGGAGGGTGGTATGGATGTCTATCCGTCATCACAATGGATGGATCTCATTCAAGTATCGATCGCGAATTGTCTTAATGTTCAGAATAATAGGTAACTCATTAATCTATTTAATCAAGCTCATCTATATATCGAAGTAATTATATCAGTCCAATTGTTATACTACAATTTACACTGTAACAGCATGTAAAATTATGTCAATTATAGTGGGATAATTTTGAGATCCATTATTAAAGGCGTACTCTCATAAGTCAAAGTTAAAAATAAAATTATTCTCGTTTATAGTAGTCAAACAACTTGTAAAATTAAAAAATTACAATTGCAGTTAAATTTATACGTAATAATTTACCAACAAATTATCAGAGAATAGCAAGTTATTTTTAAAATGTAATGAGTTACAATTACTAAGTTAAAAAAGTAATAATTTATCGTTATTAGATACTGATTTTTAAAAGTAACTCTTTATAATTACCGTTATTTAAAAAGTAACTATTCGTCACTTTTCCGTTATATTTTTAAAATTATTTCTAAAATAATTTCTAATATAAAATCAGTTTTAAAAAATGCAATTTTCCAACATTTTTTGTTTAAATGATAATAAGAGCAATATATAACAATGTTACTAATGATATTTTCAGTTTCTTCCTAAAAACATAATTTCGTAATTCTGAAGCACGTAAAATATGCGGCAAACTGAGATATTATCTGTCCGATATGTTGCGTAGAAGTGCAAAATAATTTCTGAAATAATGGTATTTCTTTCATCTGTCAAAAATCGCCACTGCAGCAATTGACAGCCAAGTATTTCAGAAAGTATTATATTTTATATTCCTACATGACATAGATATCACACAGATATCTCAGTTTGCCACATATTTTATAGGTTTCAGGATGAAATTATTATATCTTCAAAGAAAAGCTAAAGAAATAAAGCTTTATTTAGCAAGTAATTTATTATATCAATTATATGAAATTTCTCTCTCACATCGTTGCGAAAGAGCCAAACCTTAATATTTGAGTGAATACAATACGTATTGAATTCTACAATCTATACAAGCTATAATTAAATTTTCAATCTTGAAACTCCATCCGGCTGATATTTTTCGCAATAAATTTCTCACAGCACTTTATGTAAAACACTTATTGTAAAACAGAGCTAATTATTATCAATAATAATAAACACATGATGAAATCGGGAAATTAAAAAAAAAGTTACTTCAAGTAAAAAAATTGAAATTATATATTTAATATACAATGTGAACTAAGTTAGAAGTTATAATTTTTTAATATATATATATATATATAAAAAGAATAAAATTAAATAAGCAATAAGTAAATCAAAATAAGATTGTAAAATGCATTTTGTAAAATAATTAGAATCAATTGTGTGAATATAATTTTTCTAGCATTAATGTGCATGTCAGACGTCTTGGCGGTTCGTACGGATCAAAAATCTCACGCAATGCACAAATTTCATGTGCTTGCGCATTGGTATGTCATACACTGAACCGTCCAGCGCGATTCATCATGACAATGGAGAGTAATATGCAGTCAATAGGCAAGAGAAGTTCCGCGCGTCAAGAATATGAGATCGTTGTAAACAACAACGGAATTATACAGTATTTCAAATCAAATCAATGGAGTAACTGCGGTTCTAGTTTCAACGAACCACAAGCTGAATTAGTAGCTTTTTACATGCAAAAGTATTGAAATATAATATATAATATAAACAAAAATTTAAGAAATTTATAACAATAATATATAATATTAGGACACTTCTGTAATATTAAAATTTGTCCATTGCATTTTCTATGCACAATATTTTAAAATAGAGTGGCAAATTTTTAATCAGAGATAAGTAATTAAACTATTTTCATCTTATTTAAAACAAAATTTTGAAATACATTCAAAAAAGGAAAAATATAATACTAATATTAATAAAAAAAATTACTTCAATTAACTGTGATAAAATAAATTTCAATAAATAACTAGATCAAATTTGAAAACACTCTATCGTGATTAATCATTCATTTTTAATTCAATACACTCACAAATGATCTTTTATCGTTAGAAGCTGCTATTTAACCGATACTTGGAAGTTGAACGGATTTAACGTGAGGACCGATTTACCGTCAAACACATTTTGCCGAGGATCAGGATCTACAGAAGCAGTGGCAATAATGGAAAATATAATGGAACACATTGCAAATGTGACGAATATGGATCCAATTGAGGTCAGATTGACAAATATGAATGATGTGGATAAATCCGTATTAGAAACCATGATAAAAGATTTGTTAAATTTGACCAATTACAACTGGAACAAGAAATCCATTCATGATTTTAATTTGCACAATCGCTGGAAGAAAAAGGGAATTGCCATGGTACCGATAAAACACTTGATAACGTACGAAGAGCAATTCGAGGCGATTGTGTCGATCTGCGCTCGCGATGGTTCGGTATGCGTGACGCATAGCGGAATTGAGATCGATCAAGGTATAAATACGAAGGTATGAAAATGCAGTGATTTATTCGAGCAAGTTCTTTCATGCTTTTCATTATCAATAAATTAATGGAAATTTGTATTAACAAGTTTTATTCTTTTGAAATTAATTTTCCATTTTGGAAAATTAGAATCGAAAACTGTGACGTTTTAGATTTCTAGACTTTTATCGCTTATTATTCTGTATACATATTTTCTATATCGTTAATACAGATTAATTATCTTATAAATTTATTGAAATTGGAAAAGGTTCGATTTAGTATGTAAGATGATTTACATTTCTGCTGATATAAAATTAATTCTTGTACACCAGATTGCTCAAATAACGGCTCGTATACTGGATATTGATATCAAATCAATTTCCGTTAAACAAAGCAATAATTTAGCGGCACCAAATGTGTCGGCTACAGGGCACAGCATTACCACAGAATCCTGTGAATTCGTAAGAATTTAATCTGTCTCCATCACTGTGGAAGACGATATCATATATATATATATATATTTATTTAATGAAAAACTTGATGATATATCGAGTATTGCATTTATTTCAGGCAACGGTCGAAGCTTGCACACAGATTTTAAAAAAGCTCGACCCGATAAAACAAAAAATGAAAAATCCGACGTGGAAGGATCTCATTTTTAAAGCGTATGAAGAAAATGTTAATTTATACGCACGTTACACGTAAATGTCATTAAATCATATTTGACACTTCAGTGATATATAGATATCATACAATGTCATAAAGCACAAATTTTTGAAAATATTATACTTCCATTAGGAAGAAACATTTATCTTATCTTTCGCTTAAAACAAGTTATGCAGTATAAAAAATATAGTTTAAAGAAACGATTTGCATTTTTTATAATTAGTATTAAACGTATTAACCATGTGCTTTTGGAATGATTTCAAAATCGATTTAAACTTTGTATTTATAAAATAGGAAAAGATTTCTAGATGCTACATACATTATTAATTATTATACAATACATTCCATTTATTTTGGCAGGTTGATGACTGGGCCAACGGAAGATAAGATAAAGTCTTACGCCGTTTACGGTGTTACTGCTGCCGAAGTCGAGATCGATTTGTTGACCGGCCAGCATATTATTAGAAGAGTTGATATAATGATCGATGCTGGTCTAAGTGTAAATCCGGAAATTGACATTGGTCAAATAGAGGGAGCTTTCGTGATGGGAATAGGATACTGGACTTCTGAGGATCTGGTGTATCATCCTTATACAGGAGAATTAATTAATAACAGAACGTGGGTATGTTGTCTTTATCAAATTTTGTTACACCTAATATCGCTAAAACTATTTCGATTCATCGAGACTGCGTTCCGTTCCACGCATAATGCGCATAATAGGTATATCATTTTATCCTTGTTTAACACTCTGCGAACAAAAAGAATAAAATGGTACTTCATGCTCATTATGTGTGCAACGGATCGCAACGCGAGATTGTCCTAAAAAAATACATAATTAAATTATCTAAATTATTTGATTATTTTCATAGAATTACAAACCACCAGGAGCGAAAGATATTCCCGAAGATTTTCGCGTACACTTATATAAAAACTCAGACAACAAAGTCGGTATCTACGGTTCAAAAGGTAAAATCAAAACCGTTTTATTCAAACCACTTTTTACTATAAAATATAAAATCTCGAATATTTTTTACACGTTTGCATAAAATTTAAGAATTCCTGAAAATTCGTTTAGAAAAATTTTCACACTCACAAAGATTTAATCGATTTAAGCGCTTCAATAATTCATTTAATTTAAATAAGATGAATAAAATAAGAAAAATTAAAAAATAAAAGAATAACTTTGTTTAGGGTATCCGAATTAGAAATATTAAAAGATGGATTTCTGATTAACCCTGAAAATATGTTTGCAGCAATCGATGAAGCATCGCTTTGTATGAGTTACGTAATTCCAATAGCATTTCGCTACGCATTGAATTCCGCTAGAGTAGAGGCAGGGAAGAAGGAAGAGTGGTATCAATTAGGTAAGTTTTATTCAGAAATATAATATTATATATTCATCTCTATGACAATTTAATATACAAATCCAATAGGCTAATTTTATGATTTGTATTAATTTTTACAGTTTTTGCAACAATTACTAATTGTTCAATCACCATTGAACTTTATTGTCGTGCTTATAAATATTTTTCTTTTTTAATTTTTTTAATCCTTTAATAATCTGATTTTTTATCTCCTTTTTTTCTCTTTAAAACGAAATGAATGAGACAACAATTTAAAGAAAAGTGTTGTCGAATTTTATGATCTCATATCCTTTTAATCGGTTTTTCTAAAACTATTACATTAATAATACCATATTCATATAAATCATGATTAACGGTAGATATATATTACCCAAAGTCGGACACACATAGAACAAATATTTAAATTTTATAATAAAATAACTAAAAATATATTAGTCTACGCGCGTAATTAAATATGTGATTCATAGTTTCCTCTATAATTCTTTCTTATATACTCTCACGCAGAAGACGGGCCACTAATTTTTAACATAAATTTTTAATATTTTCAAGTAGCGATATTTCATTGAAAAATCATCATAGCGAGATAAATCAAAGTTCAAATTAATGCTTGAACATTCCTCTTGACAACCATGAAGAACAAATTTGAATTATACAAAGTGTATTACAAAATGGCGGACATTGAAAATGAATATTGAAAACTAAGAAAAAATTTTCTTATTCAAACTATAGCGTTGCTCAGGCAAGATTTGAAATTCAAACTTTAATTTCCTTTTTGTAAAATTTTCTATAATAATTTGTTTCTGAGTTGTTAAAAAGCCCTCTAAATAATTTAATTAAAGAAATTAGGGATTTGCTCACAAAATGGAAAAAGAGTAAGTTTATATCAGAACAAACATACAAGAAAATTTATCGCAGTGATGAAAATTTGCCCGGAGCTTACGGCCTCGCTAAAGTTCACAAACCAGGAGTTCCATTCAGAATCATAATATCATCGTTAGTCTTTTGTACACTAGTAACGTTCTTACATGACATAATTTCAAAAAAATGTGAATAAACCTTTCAGCAATGTAGAGAATTTCCAACTTATAAGAAAATTGAAAGGCATACACGTGAGAAATGATTTTACTTTAATTTCTTTGGATGTGATCTCTTTGTTTACGAACATCCCGATTGACCTAGCTGTAGATAGTGTAGCCAATGCAGATGGAAGTACTTTAAGAATAAAATAAATATCCCAACAGATAAATTTTTACAAGTATAGTGACATTAGTATTAAATTTGATATTTTAATGGGGAATATTATAAACAGAAATTTGATACTTCTATGGAATTCCTACTTTCTCCGATCATTGCAGATCTGATTTTACAAAACTTAGAAACTTGGCTCTCAAGACTATTGGATTACAATTACTATTTTATCTGAGATACATAAATGACATAGTATTGGCAGCATCTTCTAACTTAATAGATGACATATTAAAAACTTTTAACTCGTTTCATAATAGATTTCAATAAAAGATGGAGGTGAAAGAATAAACTTTTTAGACGTGACAATTAAAGGCAACAACAACTTAGAATTTAACTGGTATCATAAACCCACGTTCTCAGAACGAGATACCTCAATTATTTATCTTCACACCCCATTTCTCAGAAAGAAGGTACAGCGATACGAATGATTGACAGAGTTATATTACTCTCAAATTTTAAATTCCATGACAAGAATGTTAGGCTTGTAATTCATACTCTTTTAAGAAACGACTATCCTGCAGATTTTATTTTTAATACCATTAACACTAGACTAAAATTTTTGTTTCTCAAACTTGCTTAGAACAGGAAAATATTAATAACCCTAGTAGCACAATTCATCGACGTAACATTGGCCCAACATATCCCCGATGTATGTCAATGTTTAACCAATGTTTCGCCAATGAATTGTGCTGCTCGAGAATAGTGTGAAGGAGGATAACGAGCGAGTACCATGGTTTGTAATACTGTATTCTTCATCAACCGAGATTAAATTCAAAATGTTTGTAAGAAAAAAAATTTGAAACTATCCTATTACAATAATAACAAACTCAATAAATTCATTAGAGTACATAAAGATAAGCTCCCAAAAAAATGCAAATAAAAATGTAGTTTATAAGATTTACTGTAGGGATTGCGATGCATCCTACGTAGGGCAGAAGAGCAGGAAAGTTAGCACTAGAATATCCGAATATCGAAATCACTAACTGGAATACACAAAACCGGTAATCACGGACCATAGATTGAATTTCAACCATGAATTTAATTGGGAGAATATTAAGATACTTGACGCAGAAGTTTCTTTAAACAAACGATTGATTTCCGAAAAAGTGCACATACATATACAAAAAAATGGACTCAATCTGCTTTCTGATATAGAAGGACTACATCACGCTTATACTTCGATGATAAATAATTTCAAAAAATAGAACACCAACATGTCCGTTCGCAATTATTGTATACGCCTAAGATTTGTAACTTTCTGTTTTTGTATGTCGTTTATTTATGCTTGATATTCGTCTCGATTCTCGACCTTTATAAAATTTAAAATTAACGTCCGACACTCCGGACCAAGAATATCGTAATTAGTTCCGATACAATGACGAAACCTTATATTTATTGAATTCAAGAGTATCCAAAGCTTCGTAACATGCTTGGAGTCCGTTAAGGTGAGTTAACTCATCAATTACAGTAGAAATTCAATTCTCATAATTGATTTTGTATTAGCTTCAGACTCTGCACAGTTATCAAGGGAAATGTTCAAGCTTTAATTTGAGCTTTGGTTCATCTCGCTATAATGATTTTCCATTGAGATATCGCTACTCAAAGATATTAAAAATTTGTGTTTAAAATTACGTATATTCATATTTTCTTATAGAAAACTATCATAATAAAATAATGTTTTGATATACATATATTAATATACATATAATTGATAATGTTTGCAGATGGACCGTGTACCACCGAACGTATACTTCTAACTAGTTTAACCAGCAAAGATAAAATGTTGGTTTTTTAAGAGTGAAAGTGAAAAATGTTCTCAAACAATCCGGTGTATAAAATAAATTATTTGTATTCTGTTAGATGCCATTTAATTGCTATATAAATAGAATAACTTAAAAATTTTGTAAACTGAAAGACATATTTTTCGCATTCATGTTCTGTTGATGCGAAACTTTCATGATAATGATTGGATTATGATAATTCAACTAATTAATAGGCCTTTAAAATTGCTAAGACACATTTTCTCATTTATGCTAATTTTTCTCCATTAAACTTCTTTAACTTCATTAAATACTGAGCTGGGCTTTTAGTGATAATAAGAAGAAAGATAATATAAATATATTAAAAGTTAAGATAAGTGAGAAAAAGGTTTTAAAAATTTAGTTCGTTTTTTATATATAAGTTTGAAGGCTTCTTGATAGACAATGTTATAACAAAGAGAGTGATAAGTAATTCCAATTCTTAAGCAATTTTGTATTATTATACTTTATTGGTATATTACGAGAAAATATTAGGGGTTACATACTTTATATCGCCTTAAAATTATAAATAACGATATGCTCATTTCTTTTAAGTTAATAATTTCAATATTTGTTTTTATAAAGATTATAAATATTTTGTCATTAAAGATATAAAAGATATGAAAATAATTATGTTAATCTTTACTTTTTCGAATTGATGAAAAATGGTATGAAATTATTGTGTTATTTATGTGTGGTCTATTTTCTCGTACGTAAAATTTATCAACTGCACAGTACTATAAAAAATTTTTTAAATTAAAAAATTAAATCTGTAAAAAAATTAAATACTGTATAAAAATTAAACAATTAAATCTTATATTTTTCTCGTGTGAATGTACAAAATTAATAATTATTACAGATGTGTATAAGCAGATATCTCAAAGACGTCCATTTTGTATGTGTGTGTTTGCAATATTTACATTAAAAATATATGTGAGAAAAAGTAAAATATGGAACAAATGAAATTTATAGCAATATATATAATAATGGACTAATATGCAAAATTAAATAACATATGAATTGTTGCCACCAAATAGAAGAATAATATATTCTTTTCGGTGCTAAACATGCTATTCTTGTGCTGTTTTATTTGGTTAAAATATTCTCATCTATTATTTATCTCGTTATTTACGTCAAGTTTTATGTAGGAGAAAATACGTTAAACTTACAGCTATAGATACATAAGAATAAAACATTAATTGATTTGTAAATACTAATTTATAAATTTACGTAATACTATGAAATATTAAAATTTATTAAATTTCTTTGCTTCACTCTAAAATCCTATTGGAATTGTTTTTTGGCGTTGCAACAAAGTTGCATTGAAGAATATATATTCTTAAGAAAAGTTAATATATTAATAAATGAATTTCTTTGCTGTTACAATAATTATTGATCATTCAATAATAAACAAATAAATTGTAAAATCATGTGCAGTATCTACACAACATACATAGCTACTGAAAATATTTCTAAATTAAGTACATTATGTATTTGTACTCAAAAGCAAGAGATGTGAAAAGCAACATGAATGCATTTATCGTCCATCAGCGGAAAGAGTTTTTCATTAGTGAAAAAAAAAGAAAAATTATATAATCATGGAATATATAAATATTACAAAAAATACATATTGACGGTAAACACAACCATTTTAACTATACACTAATGTCACATAATAGCTACATCTAAAATATTCGCACGAAATTATTAATGTCATTAATGTCACATGAATGAAAATTAATCACATATTTTTTCTAACATCAAGTTATTGCGTATAATTAAATTAGCGATCGCTGATGAACCAAAAGTCAAAGATATAAGGAACGATCAAATAGTATAAAAATGTGATGATAAATGTTCTTCGGTTTTAGGCGAGAATAATTTGAAAACAGGCGGATTAAACAAAGCCTCATATTTGTTTTCAAGAGGCAATTACAATGTGAATGTCATGCAAACAGAAGTCAGACAATCATAATTTGCTATCTTTTTCTGTGAAAGGGTCAAATATTGTATGTTTGCAGATAAACAGTGTACTGTGACACAGAACGTATATTTTTAACCAGCACAGATGCATGACATGGTGATTTGATAGCACAAATGAAAACCGCTTAATAATAAACCAATATTTGAAATAAATTCTATAACTGAGTTGTCATTTTAATTGCTGTATACCTGAAATAAATTCAAAAATTTTATATATATAAGAATACATATACACAGTATAAGGAGGGTGTTTTATAATATGTGGACATACATTCAGAAATAAATTCAAGGCACAATAGATCCATACAGACATCTGTCCTACTTGACATTGTTTACCAGTTACAAACGTTTTCGTACATCATTGCGAACTAAACTGGGGTCCGATATGTCCAAAGAAAGTATTTACTGGTAGTCAGTAAGAAGACGCGTGAACGTGAAGACGTGTGATGACTTTACGCTGGCTAAAATTGTAACGAGAATTAGTGAAACACATACGGAAACTTTATAATTCGGAAATAAGGTTAAATAATACATATGTCTGCATGAAAATTTTGAATTATTTATACGTCCTGAATTCATTTATGATGTTATGCTCATCCAGGACATTATAAAATATTCGGTGTAAAAAATATTTGCTAATCAATTTCATGACAAATAACCTTCACTCAAATTTTTCTTTAATAATACGTGCAAAATTTATAATATTTTATATATTAATGTACATATGCTGACATTTTCAAAAATGTGATTTTTTCCACAACGATATTTCTGTGTATAGTATTGCATTGTTGCATATTTAATAAGTATACTAGAAAAAAATTGTAGTACACTCTATCATCGAATATCTAACCATTACCATTTTGACAATCTTTAGACAGCGCCCCTGTAGTTTCCTACAGACAGTGTTTTAATAAGTACTCCATATCTTTAGACGAAGGGTAATTCGACACGATCGATGAGTGAAAATGGAAACAACAAGAGTGTAAGTCTTTGACAAAAATTTATAACATGCGAAAACTATTGAAATGTAGGTACGATAAACACTCAAAATGAAATTTCGTTAATAATATTTGTTGAAAGAAGAGATCCAAAATCTCTTCTTTCAACAAAAAATATTTTATTGTTCTTTATTTATTTATATTATTGCCTAATATAAAACAAAAAAAATTTTTACAAAATATTATCTATATCTTCTTCATTAAAGATAACATTGTTTCCTAATTTAATATGTTTAGATCCAGCAACAACAAGATAAATTTTAAAATTAATGAAGTACCTTATTCGGGTATGTATTCTTTGTATGAAATGTGTAATTAAGTAAATGAAAAATTTTGTATTATATCATAAAAAGGTGAAATAACACAGATTATGACATAAAGAAGCCCCAGGTTCAAATATATTTAAAAAATATATCAGAAGCTATGACAATTATTTATTATACAGTGAAAATCCATAACGTTTAGTAGGAGAATTAATCATATAAACCGCATTATACAGAAATTATAAAACTTCATGATAGAACTGTGATTGAGAGCTTTAGAAATAAAAAATAATAATGTGTATGTTAAATGAGAACTTTGTCAGTCAATTTTAAAATTGTAAAATTGCTTCTAGTATCCGATGATAGTATACCCGTGGACACGACCCTCCTTGTCTTCATCCGCGAATATGCAAAATTTCGAGGTACAAAAGCGATGTGTTATGAAGGCGAATGCGGTGCCTGTATCGTCAGTGTAACATTCAAAGACAAAACAATAAGTGTAAATTCCTGTCTTGTACCGATACTGATCTGTGACGGGTATGTATGTATTAAAGAGAAACTAAACAATCAAACTTAATTTCTAATTGAAATCTTAATAATTTATGTAATGACATTATGAGCGTCCGCGAAACTCTCCTCTCCTACACAAGAAATTATTCATCAAAATGTTAAAATCTCTTTTTTTTACATTCATGTTTATTTATTTCATCTTTTATATTGAATTTTTTTATTTCTGAGTATACCGAGTATATGTCAATATTAATATCTCATATCATATAATATCGCAGATGGAATATTAACACGATTGAAGGTATAGGTAACAAGCGAGTCGGATACAATACGATTCAAGCTATACTTGCTAAAAAAAATGGCTCGCAATGTGGATATTGCTCTCCCGGCATGGTGATGAATATGTACAGGTATGAATTATTAAAATTGCTAATTAATTTTTAATGTTAAAGAAATATTATATTTCGGACATATTACTTTTCTTCCTTTATAATAAAATACTTTCGGAATTGTTGGGCGTTGAAACAAAGTCGCATTCAAAAAAGTACCCTTAAAAAAATTAACATACATATAAATATATTAGAAAAGAAATCCCTATTAACTGTAATTATCCCATAATAAAGAAACAAATTGTAACTTAAAATAACGCATAAACTCGTACAATACTGCTATAGTTCAAGTAAAAATAACAATTAAGTATAATTTAACGTTTGTAAAGTAAGAACTTTACATTATAATACATTGTTTTATATACTTTGCAGTCTCGGAAAGGGTTTGTCTATGCAGCAGATCGAAAATTCATTTGATGGCAACATTTGTCGATGCACCGGATATCGTGCAATTTTAGATGCGTTCAAAGGATTTGCCACCGATGCACCTCCATCAATGGTGAAGGACATTCGCGACATTGAGGTGCTTGTGTGAAGTTTTATTTTGATTTTAAAATTTAATCTTTATTATGAAATTACGTTTCCAATTTTATTTTATGCTCGGAGGAAACATTTCATTTTGTTATTACAGTAATGAGGATTATTTGACTGTTCCAACCCTTTTTATATTATTTTCATTCTGTCGTAAATATAATAAAATATGCTTCGCAGGAGTTATACAAGATCAAAGCTTGTCAAAAATATGGAATGCCATGTATACGTAGTTGTTACGATAAGCAATTTTCTGATAGAAACACAATGTTGAGCATAAAGTTAAAGGACGCACACTTCTACAAAGTTTACACGATCAAGGATTTATTTACGATATTTGAGGAAAACCCAAATGCAACGTATATATTAAATGGAGGAAATACTGCACATGGTAATCTTTTTGTATTAGATGGTATAGATATAGTAACAAATATATAGTATATATAGGAATATATATAGTATATTTATATATAGTATATATAGGTATATATATACTCGCGCTAATTATATAAAAAATTGAGTCTCGGGTAAAATGAGTTGGTTTTCATATGTGTTTGTAATGTAGTGACTCAGATGTCATAGACACTCAATAGAGACTCAATAATGGATGGTTATTGATCTTTGATGTATCAATGGAGCAAAATTTGTGCTTGCTGATCATCTTTGATATACGATAATGCAAAAGACATCGATTAAAAGACAAAGATTAAAATAATCAATCAAATAATCACAATAATTATTATTTCTTACTTGGGTAATATTGTATTATGAAGAGGCGGACTCCCTGATAAAATTAAAGTATTCATATTATCATCATTTAATTAAAAAATCTACATAAATATTTTATGTTTATTACATATCTTTCTATAATCAAATGTGCTGTGTTGGTTTGGTTAATAATTATCAGAAAACAATAATAATTCTGTATGATACCAAGATTTACCAAGACTTTAAAAATCCAAAAGTTTCAACGATTTCAATTATTCTACAATGTCACATTCAATTTTGCTTTATTCTTACATTAATCTAAATATAAAAATAATTGATATAGATATTACTACCTAGATGTTATTAACCTTGATATATAAATAACATTGTGGAAATTTAATTTTGCAGGTGTCTATCGTTCGAGCAAAAAAGACATATACATTGATGTAAACAGCGTTCCAGACTTGCATAAAATTTCAAAATCAGATTTTGGTTTGGTCCTAGGAGGAAATGTAACCCTTACTACCGCGATAGAGACGTTTCAGAAATATTCAAATGATATCGGATTTAAATATCTAAATCAGTTGGCCCAGCATGCAGAAATGATTGCAAACATTACCGTGCGAAATATTGGCACCATAGCAGGGAATTTAATGATAAAATACCAGCACAATGAGTTCCCATCCGATTTGTATTTGATATTAGAATCTGTCGGAGCTCATGTAATTGTCCAGAAAAGTCCCAGTGAGCTTCAAAGCTTTTTCCTTTATGAATTTCTGAATATTAAGATGGATCATAAAATTATCAACAGGATTATGTTATATCCGCTACGTGATAACGAGTACGTATGCAGATTCTACAAGATTATGCCTAGAGCTCAGAACGCTCGTGGTCACGTCGACGCCGGCTTTCTCTTCAAACTCGACGATGACGGCAAGGTAACAATATCTTTACGAATCGTTTATATTACTTTATCATTAATTATTCACTCATATTTCAATTTTCTTCAAGTTTTATTTGTTTACATTTATTATATTTTTCAAAAAGGTGTTGGAGTTGCCTAACATCATCTTCACTGGCATCAACAAGCATTTTTTGCACGCAAAACATACAGAGGAAGTGTTGGTGGGTAAATCTGTCTTCGACAAGAAAGCGCAGAAGTCAATTATGGAAATGTTGCATGCCGATCTACAACCAGATCATGAGCTCCCGTATTACTCGCCGAAATTTCGCAAGACTCTCGCCGAAGGATTATTTTACAAGTTTTTGTTAAGCATCAAACCGGAGAATGTACATCCTAATTATCGTAGCGGAGGCACCTTGTTAAAACGAGGTCTTTCTTTAGGTACACATGATAAAGTTCAGAATATTTTTGTAGACATTTCCATTATAAATATTTATTTAAATCTTCACAGTTCATGTGAATATTAATATTTTTATGAGACGATAAGCGATAAGATATATATTTCGCAAACAATTAGAATATATTTTCGAACAAAGTAGAGGAAAGTCGCCGATACCGACATACCACTTTGTTTTTAGACAATATTTCTTAAACAAAAGATAAAAACAAAACTTTAAAAACATAAGTACAAACTGAAAAGTGTCTTCTATCAGATAGTATATGCAGTTTTTATAATACTGTTTGCAATTTTGCAATAATTAATTTTTTTGTAAGGTAAGTAAAAATGAGCGTCTGACAAAATGGGCTCCAAAACTGAGGCACAGTAGGCAGTAATGCTACGTATTCATATTCTTTTTATTTTACAAGCATTATCTATATAAAGTATCTATAAATGAATGTATATAAAATTTTACAGAATCTTTTCACTTCGTTATAAAACATTTTTATTGAATTATATGCATATATTTATTTTATGCTGTTCTGCAAGATACAAATATGTAATGCAATAGTTTTTCAAGAATTTTTCCATATATGCACGATTGCCTTCAACTCCAATAGACTTATTTGATACTATAAAACAACATTATAAAGATTAACTTAGCTCATGGTCTTACAGATAGGTGTGGCGGTTTACGTTGCACCCCAATTTTAAATTTAAAATCGTATTATAAAAAGACTAAGAGAAAAAATAATATAAATAAAACTGATTTAGGAAACTACAAGCATTTAAAATGACGATTTAAAATACTATCAATAATATAATTATTATTATTTAAACCACGCAATTTGCAAAAGAAAATCGTAAAAATTTTATTTTCGCATTCGTAGAATTCGTTTTTAACTGATTTGGTATAGAAACAAGCCACAAATATACGAATTATGAGTTTGTACTTCTTTAATTAGCTAAACAGATCATGATTTTATTAGTATTAATAAAGTGCAACAGTTAATTTCTGAGAAATAAGGGGGTGTCATTTTAGGAGATCTATATCAGTATTGGCGACTTTCCTCTAACTGCAAACGTTCCTATTCGGGATCTGAGACCTCTTCAGTATGGAAGTCGTGTACAAACTACCTGTAGAAGAGAATTCAAATCCAGAGTGGGGAGGATATGTTTGTAATTAACATCATTAGAAGGTACATTCCAGTTGTTTCCGAAATGTATCTTAATCTTATTCTTATATTATGTACAGAGTGTATAAAAAGTACCGGGACGACGAAATATCTCGAAAACTAAGCACTTTACGAAATAGTGTTTCAGATAAAAGTTGTAGGGTTTCAAAAAATCTATTTACTGGCGAAATGAGTTTGATCTTGGGTGCCATCGTCAAGGCCAGGTCAAGGTCACGTTGATTTTTTTAAACGGAACCCCCTATTTTTCATTACATTTTCTTGTAGCTTACCTCGAGAGCTTTTTAAAACTATTTAAAACTAACTATAATAAAATATTTTTTGCTAATTAACTTGCTTAATGATCTTGATGATTTTGATATTAAAGAAATACTGAAATATTTAATATTTTAGCCGTTTAATATTGATTTATGTATAAAAAGCTCGTAATGTTTTCGACTGATTGTTCGAAATTATATATATAAAAAACACAATTTTCTTAGGTAAGCAAGAATACGACACAAATGAGGACATATGGCCAGTGAGTAAGCCTATGCCAAAGTTAGAAGCTTTTGAACAGACATCAGGCGAAGTCCGTTATTGCAATGATGTGGGTCCATATCTTAAAGAAGTGTTTTGTGCCTTTGTCCTCACCGAAATCGGTAATGGTAAGATCGAGAGTATAGATGCAAGCAACGCGTTAAAAATGGAGGGCGTAATAACATTCTTCAACGCCGAACATATACCGGGGAAGAACCTATGTATTTCTGCCGCCAGCAAGTTGATGTCCTTACCAGAAGATGAGTTGCTCTTCGCCGAAAAGGATGTTTTGTATGCCGGCCAGCCAGTTGGCGTAATCGTCGCGGAAACGCATAATTTAGCGAATGAGGCTGCAAAATTGGTACAAATTACATATAACGAACCTCTGAAAACGAAGCCGGTGATAAATATTGAAGATGCTCTAAATTCGCAGGACAATACAAGAATCAGGCAAAGTACTAATATTCCAGCAAAGAGGAAAGGTAAAAATTGATAAAAAAACGACAGATTTAATAACATTTCATTAAATTGTTTTCCTTTTGATTGTAATTATCAGAAAAAAATAGCAGTAAATGTATGTTTCAAGTTTTGCTAAAAAAATATAGAATAAGCTGCACATTGCAAACTTGCGAAATAGTACAAATTATTAATTATTAAAAATGTTGTAATTATTCAGTTTAGGTAAATCATCTCTAATGATCTTGATCTTGACGTACGTTGTCGAGAGCATTCTGCTGAGAGGCCTTCGGAAGTTTTATTCGTTAAAAGTTAATAAAGTATTGGTCATGAAAGATTAGACAGAGAATAAATAAATGTCCTTATCTCTTACGTCCTTACTTATCTACTTTTGTACTACTACTCAATCAGTAATGTCCTAGTTTATCTAGATTAGATCTGGTCACTCTACGTCAAGGTCATATTCAATAGAGGTAACTTTGCTAAAGTGAATAGTTACCTCATAATTACAAAATATATTGAAAAAGATCATTTTAATATTTTTATAGGAACCGATATTCACCACGTAATAAAGGGCGTCTTTCAGTGCGGTAGTCAATATCATCATACTCTTGAGCCTCAATCTTGTGTATGTATTCCTGTGGAGGATAGTATGGATGTCTATCCATCGTCACAATGGATAGATCTCATTCAAGTATCGATCGCTAATTGTCTTAAGGTTCGAAATAATAGGTAACTCATTAATCTATAGTCAATCTCTTCTGTGTCAAAATTAATTACATTAGTCCAATTGGAATAATGTAATTTACACTGTAATAGCGTTAAAAACTGTAACAATTATATATAGTGAAATATTTTTTTAAATCCACTATTAAAAACGTGTCTTATTCACATATGTAAGTAAAGTTGAAAATAAAGTTGATAATAATTCTTACGAATTTAAAAATACCAATATTATGTGTAATATTACCATTAAAGTATTATATATATTACAAAAATTAGAACATTTATATAAAATTATAAAATGCATTATTGTTATCATAGTTATCCTTCGAATATAAAGACATATTTATACAATTAGAAGTAAAAGTACTAGTTTCTATAAAACAGAATATTTGTAATATTTGTAATATTTCTGATATAAATTGTGTAATTTTTGCACAAATTATTAAGTATGCAATTTTACATAATGTAATAAAGTATATGAATCATATCATTATACATAACTATC
This sequence comes from Mycetomoellerius zeteki, assembly GCF_001594055.1. Classification (NCBI taxonomy): domain Eukaryota; kingdom Metazoa; phylum Arthropoda; class Insecta; order Hymenoptera; family Formicidae; genus Mycetomoellerius; species Mycetomoellerius zeteki. Next base: position 295,714 of record NW_017257198.1, read on the forward strand.
CTTTTCAAACAAAAACATCGAGCTACAAAAACATCGTAGCTTGTGACTACTCAATAATGTCTCTATTGTCAATATCAATATCGTTCAAATTATCAAGTCATGAAAAGTTAAAAAGAGGTTACTTCAAGTAAAAGTCAAAATTATTTGTATAATATAAAATGAGAAGTAAATTATTTCTTTTTTCTTATAAAATAAAATAAACTAAATAAGCAATAATAAGTAAATAAAATAATATTAGAAAAATGTATTTTGTAAAATAAACTTAGCACTAATCGTGTGAATGTAATGTTTTTTAGCGTTAATGTGCATGTCAATCGACTTGGCGGTTCGTACGGATCGAAAATCTCACGCAACGCGCAAATTTCGTGTGCTTGCGCATTGGTATGTTATAAACTGAGACGTCCAGCGCGACTCATCATGACGATGGAGAGCAATATGCAATCGATAGGAAAGAGATATTCTACGCGTCAAGAATATGAGATCGGAGTAAGCAATGACGGAATTATACAATATCTCAACTCGAAACACTGGAGTAACTGCGGTTCTAGTTTCAATGAACCACAAGCAGCCATGATAGCTTCCTACATGGAAAGGTATTGAAATATAACATGTAATATAAACGAAAATTTTAAATTAAAAAATTTATCATAATAATGTATTGTAATAAGACACTTTTCTAATACTAAAATTTGTTTATTACATTTTCTGTGCACAACGTTTTAAAATCGAGTGGCAATTTTTTAAGCAGAAGGAGATACTATAATAAATTAAACTATTTTTATCCTATATTGAACAGAAATTTGAAACATTCAAAAAAAGAAAAAATTCTAATACTAATGTTAATAAAAAAAATTACTTTAATTAATTGTGATAAAATAATTTTCTAATTATTAACAGTAATTAACTAAATCAAATTTGAAAATACTCCATTGTATTTAATCATTCGTTTTTAATTAAACATACTTACAAACGATCTTTTATCGTTAGAAGCTGTTATTTAACTGATACTTGGACGTTCAACGGATTCGATGTGAGAACCGATTTACCGTCAAACACGTTTTGTCAGGCATCAGGGTCTACAGAAGCAGTGGCTATAATGGAAAATATAATGGAGCACATTGCAAAAGTGACGAACAAGGATCCAGTAGCGGTCAGATTGGCGAATATGAATGAAGTGGATAAAATTGCATTAGAACCTATGATAAAAGATTTGTCGAATATGAGCAACTACGAGAAGAGAAAAAATTTTATTAGTGAATACAACTTCGAAAATCGGTGGAAGAAAAAGGGAATTGCCATGGTATTGATGAAGTACTTGATAACGAACAATTATAAAGGACAATTCGATGCAAAGGTGTCGATTTGCGCTCGAGATGGTTCGATATGCGTGACGCATAGCGGAATTGAGATCGATCAAGGTATAAATACGAAGGTATGAAAATGCAGTAGTTTATCCACGCAAGTTTTTTCATGCTTTTCATCTAATTATCCATAAACTAATAGAAAATTATATTTAAAAATTCTATTCCTCGAATTTAGGTTTCTATTTTAAAAAATTAGAATGAGAAACTTTATTTTATTTGAGATTTCTAGATATTAATACTATTCATTCTTGATACATATTTTCTATATTTTAGATACAGATTAATTATCTTATAAATTTATTAAAATTGGAAAAAGTTCGATTTAATATATAAGACGATTTACATTTCTGTCAACTTGAAAATAATTTTTGTACACTAGATCGCCCAAGTAGCAGCTCATACATTGAATATAGATATCGAAATAATCTCTGTTAAAGGAAGTAATAATTTGACGGCTCCCAACAAGTCAACTACAGGAAATAACATAACTGTAGAAAACTGCGGATTCGTAAGAATTTAATTTGTCTCCATCACTGAAAGACAGTGTCATATATACATAACGTAACACATATATAAGAGTGAATAAGAAGTCCCGAATCGGCAAATATCGAAAAAAACAAAGCATTTTTGGGAAAAATAATTCAGACAAAAGTTGTAGGGTTTAAAAAGATCTTATACTGACTGATCACATCTGTTTAACTTTAGGTGACGTTGCCAAAGTCAGACCAAGACCACACCGATTTTTTTAAACAGGATACTAATTTTGATTCCAGAATCTAATAGCTGATGTCAAGAGCTTTTTAAAACACTACAACAAAGATCATTTTGATCTTGACCTGATCTTGGCGATGCCACCCAAAATCAAACAGATGTGATCAGTAAATAGACCTTTTTAAATCCTATAATTTTTGTCTGTATCATTTTTCCCAAAAATGCTTTATTTTCCAGATATTTCAGCGGTCCAGGATTTTTCTTTCACCCTGCATACATAACGTAAGACACTTGATGATGACATCATTATTACATTTATTTCAGGCAACAATTCAAGTTTGTAATCGGATTTTGAAGAGACTTGAACCGATAAGAAAAGAAATGGAAAATCCGACATGGAAGGATCTTGTTTTTACAGCATATCAAAATGGCATTGATTTATGTGAACATTATGTGTAAATATCATTAAATCATATTTGATATGTCAGTGAATCTTATGTCACACGATATCATAAAGCAAATACTTTCCAAAAATATTGTACTTCCATTAGGCAGAAACATTTATTTCATCTTTTGCTTAATATAAGTTGTACAATGCAAAAACGCAGTTTAAATATATTCCATTTGCATTTCCAATTAGTAATAAAAGCATTTACCATGTGGTTTTGGAAAGATTTGAAAAGATAAATAAATTTAAACTTTGAATTTATGTAGTGGGAATAGATACTACACAAATTATTAATTATTACATAATACATTTCGTTTATACGTATATACCTTGGCAGGTTGGGGACTGAGCAAACGAAGTCTTACTCCCTTTACGGTGTTAGCATTGCCGAAGTAGAAATCGATGTGCTGACCGGTCAGCACATTATCAGGAGGGCTGATTTGATGATTGATGGTGGTGTAAGCTTGAATCCCGAAATCGACATCAGTCAGGTGGAGGGAGCTTTTGTGATGGGAATAGGATACTGGACTTTTGAGGATCTGGTATACGATCCTGATACAGGAGTATTAATGAATAACAGATCATGGGTACGTTAACTTTATCAAATTTCGATACAACTAATATCGCCAAGACTCAACTACTTCGATTCACCGAGATTGTCCTAAAAGTACATAATTAAATTGTTTAAAGTATTTGATTATTGTCATAGAATTATAAGCCACCAGGAGCGAAGGATATTCCTGAAGATTTCCGCGTATACCTACGCAATTACTCGAACAACGCAATCGGTATCTACGGTTCAATGTGTAAGATCCAAACACTTATTGAAATTTGAATATGATTCAAGATTTTATTTTTTATATTGCAAAAATAATTAATTACTTTTGTACACTACAAAAAATCTAGAATATTTTCTACATTTTTGTCTATAGAATCAAAAAATTCCCAGAAATTCTTTTAGAAAAGTTTTCAAATCCAAAATTTAATCGATTTACAAGCGCTCTTTTCAATTATTTAATTTGTTAAGAAAATTAATAAACAATTTAATCAAAATGAAAAGAGCTTTTTGCTAAGGATATCAGAATCAGGAATATTAAACGATTGATGTATTTGATTAATACTGAAAATATGTTTGCAGCAATCGATGAATCATCGCTTTGTATGAGTTACGTGATTCCAATAGCATTTCGCTACGCATTGAATTCCGCTAGATTAGATGCAGGGAATACGGAATGGTATCAACTGGGTAAGTTTTAAGAAAATATACATTCGTATCTCCTTGACAATTCAACATACAACATAAATCTTCTAACTTAAGTTGGAATTATTATATACATTTTTTGCAACAAGTACTAATCATTTAATTACCACTATACTTTAATTTAGTGCTTATATTTAAAAAACATTTTTTAAATACTTTTACGAGAGTCCAAAAGGAAATTATATAATAATATAAAAATAATAAAATAATATAATAAAATAATAATAAAATAATCAAAGAAATGATGTTCATATCAAAGAAATTTTTTCTTTAACTGTATAACAAAGAAACATTTCTTTGAATTGAAGAAACTGTCTCTGGGTGTAGGTATGAAATTTTTAATTGAAAAAAGTGCGTAAAATTGTATGGAAACATTTAGAATTTTAAGAAGGCAGTTTATTTATCAGTGTTCATTACTGATTAAGAAATATTTAACATTTTTATAGTATTCCTAAGAGAAATATACAATATTCTCATTTATGAATAAAAAATAATATAATAATAAAAATAATATAATAATATAAAAAATATATAATAATATTTAAAATGTAACTTGTTATATTTGCAGATGGACCGTGTACTACCGAACGTATACTTTTGACTAGTTTAACTGGCGAAAACATGATAAAGTTTATGGAAATGGAACAAATATAGGAATCGTTCTCAAAGAAACTGATGCTTGAAATAAATTTGTATTCTGTTAGCCTTTTAATTGCTATGTAAGTATTGCTATATAAGTAGTATAATTAAAAAATTTTGTTAATTAAATTTGATTTAAGTATTCACGTTTTGTTAATACGAGAACTTTTATAGTAACAATTGAATTACGATGATTTGATCAATTAAATGTTTTTAAAACTGCTAATTCACGTCTCTTCTCACTTACGGTAATATTTAAAAAATTTTCTCCATTAAACTCCTTTAACCCTAAAATGCTACCATATGAAAATTTTTGTGTTCGACTAGGCTATTGAACGCTAATATAAGCTAGGTTTTCAATGATCATCAGAAAATCGAATACTTTTTCTTCTTCTTACATTAAGCCTCTAGCCTGTGTTACACCTCTCTCATATGCTTGTGGTATGCACGCTTATTTAATTGTCACAAGTATATAGGATCAGTTTTAATGCCGGTTTCGAACGGCGGATTCTTTTGAGAGGTATTTCTGTGGGCAAGGATACTCTCGGGAGGTTGCCGGCCTTTTCTGAGAGAAGATACGAGCGCAAACATTTTAGTTCCTATTGGGATCGAACCCGGAACCTCTGGCATGATAGATCAGTGCGCTGTTTGCCATACCACGCTCACATTCGAAGTCACATCATGTTAAAAAATAAGGTAATGAGCACAAGGTTTCAAAAATTCAGTTCGTTATAATAGTAATAAATATAAAGTTTGGAGCTTCTGTGTGTGATAGGTAATGTTGTAACAGCGAATGTGATGAGTTTCAATCTTTGCACAATTTTGTATTATTATATATTTTATTGGTAAGTTATGAGGAGATATTAGGTTATATACTCCATATTGCTTTAAGGTAGTACCTGATAATGTGCTCATTCCTTCTTTTTTTTAAGTTAATAATTATGATATTTGTGTTTTTAAAGATTATAAATATTTTGTCATATTAAAAGTTTGAAACGTTTGAAAATCTTATGTTAATTGAGTGTGGCCTAGTACGTAAGGTTTCTCGTACGTAAAGTTTATCAACAATACAATACTTAATATCGATATCCAGCGTAAAAAAAAGTAACATAATAAAATTTAAAAAAATGCAATAAGTATGATGCAATGCTTATATCGGTCAAAGCTGGATCTTCGAGTGCTTTAAATAATTTCATATGAATTTATTTTTTCCATAAAAATGGAATTACGAATTTATGTTTTTTAATGCAAATTTTTAGCTCGTTTTTACCATAATTACTAGTATGTAAATATATTCTAAAGTCTCTATAATTACTAACAATTGTAGAGATTTTGAATACACTTTAAACTTTTCCAATCGTATATCGTCAAATAAGGTTTAATTTAGTAAAAACGAGCTAGAGGCCCTCCACCACCCCCGCCGATTTATCGGCGGATCTTTTGTAAGTATATTCATCCGCAAAAAAAACGAGCTACTAACAAATTTAGTAGTCCGCTTTTGCAGGTGAATATGTTTTTAATTTATTTTTTATTTTTATGTCTAATTATTTTATTGTATTTTGCTAATCATATTGCATTATGATTAACGAAATACAATGAAATAATTAGCAATCGTATGACATAATTTTTTTATATCTTTTTGTAATATTATTTTTTAATGTAATCCTTTATACATTTAATAATAATTGTTTATAATACAATGTATAATTACAAATACTGTTAAAAATATAATAAAAATTATATTATAGGAGCATAATTAAGTAAATTTAATAATACGGGATCATACGAAAACGTCGAAAATGTACACAATAACAAAAACTTTTAAACCAATGTTTAATAAAATATTAATAAACTCGGAATGAAATACTAACAACAATTAGAGCATATTTACTATTAATTATTAACTTGCAATTATAAAACTTATTAATATCGCGATAAAAAGTCATTAATATATTTATGACAGCACTTTCATCGCGTTCAAGATAACTATCCCAATAATTGGATCACATCAAGGTCCTTCCGCCTTGTGGTATGCTGGTTAGCATCCGATACAAAAAAGAACAATCTTCATAGTGGAGAGCGAACTTAATGTATTCTGATTTTACGTCAAATTCTCAAGATCCATTTGTAAAGAAAAGTTAAGCAATCTGTCAAACACTAGCGGTCTTGTTATAGGAAAGTGTGAATTCCGAATCTTTCAGACTACTTACGATAGTAAAGTAAATTTAATAATACGGGATCATACGAAAACGTCGAAAATGTACACAATAACAAAAACTTTTAAACCAATGTTTAATAAAATATTAATAAACTCGGAATGAAATACTAACAACAATTAGAGCATATTTACTATTAATTATTAACTTGCAATTATAAAACTTATTAATATCGCGATAAAAAGTCATTAATATATTTATGACAGCACTTTCATCGCGTTCAAGATAACTATCCCAATAATTGGATCACATCAAGGTCCTTCCGCCTTGTGGTATGCTGGTTAGCATCCGATACAAAAAAGAACAATCTTCATAGTGGAGAGCGAACTTAATGTATTCTGATTTTACGTCAAATTCTCAAGATCCATTTGTAAAGAAAAGTTAAGCAATCTGTCAAACACTAGCGGTCTTGTTATAGGAAAGTGTGAATTCCGAATCTTTCAGACTACTTACGATAGTAATAATTTTGGTAGAATGTCAATTACAATTAACATTTTTATTTAATATTAAAATTCGCGAAAAAATATGTTCTGCTACACATTACTAAAAACCATCTCTTATTAAAAATAAGCGGATAGAATGATTTCCTTATGGAATAGTGGTTACGAAGAGGAATATATTTAATACTAATAAAATACATGCGTTATTGTAATTTTTTATATGTATGGATACAAAAGTTTCTCGGGTACTAACTATTCGAGATAAGTCGAACCCGATAATAACGGAATTTTAAAGAACATTTATACTGAAAAATTTATTATATAAAAAATTTAACAATTCCTTATTTTTCTGTATTTTTCAAAAATTTTAATTATTAATATCCCGTTAATATGAGGGTACCCATTCGATTTATCTCGAATTTTTTGTACTCACACATTTTTAATTAAATTCATGTAATCATGATACATCGTTAAAAAAATATGAAGTATTTAGTAAAAATTATCTAAATTGACAAAGATCAAAATTTGTTAAATACATATAATCTCATAATATCTGCATGTATTTTATCATAGAAAAGTATATATACATATAAATTAAAAATTAATAACATTCTGGAATGGCGGGATGTCCGACACCTAAAAATAATTTTAAAAATAACAGTTAGAAAGTTAAATATACACATTCATAACCATATTTTGGTTAGAGCAATCATCGAAAAATAAGCAAATTATTTGTATAAAACTTAAATTTATTTACTTAATAATTTGGATTTAAAAAATCCAAATCATTATATATCCATATTAATCGTATAATATTAAATTGCTATTGTTATTAATAAGACAGTACTATTAATAACACTATTATTACTAGTGGGAGAACATTTAATAAACAAAGAAAGCGACGAAAATTGTATGCTAAAATATACCACTGAATTATAATTTCGCAACTTGACTTTAAAATATATAGCAATTTTATTACTTCCAGTAACTGCAGACGAGAAAACCCGGAATTAATTCCAATCCTATACAAGAATCTCCGAAGAGACATCAAACTAAACTTCGCGAATGGACTTTACGAAAAGCGACGAGAAGTAACTCTCCATGATGAAAATAATTTCAACTTTCCATCGGTATAAAGTACGCAATCACTGGCATCCATTGACGCGAAGGACAGCCTGAAATAAGGCCTTTGCATATAATAAATTGATCACTAAAATATACTTGTAATTCTATAATATTAAAAATGTAAATGTCGAAAAGCAAACAAGAAGTTAATATTTAACCATTGCCTCAGTGAAAGCTCCAATCATTTTGACTTATTTAATAAGTTTGTATACTATAGTTTAATACAAAGAAAAATTGATGATTATTCTAAACATCAAATTTTTAATTAGAAGTAACTTAAAATTATTAATGACTTTTTGATATTCAAAATAAAATCCAAATTTAAAAAGTTTCAAAATTAAATATTTATCAAACTTATTAAATCAATAAACAATTTTTCATCGATTTCGTATAATTTACATCAATTACGCAACAATTTGGTTTACTACGACAAGATAAATGCTATCTGTATTAAATAGATACTCAATACGGATATATATATATCCAGTAAAAATGTATAACTTATTAGTAATCGTTGTGTAAATTACAAAAGTAAGTATATATGATGGCATTTACCTGGACATAGTTTATATAAATTTTATATTACATACCTAATACTATTATAAGTACATACATTTATTTACAATATAATTAATTACAATATTAACGCGTTACATAATTTGTACGTGTATAGAATTTTATAAAAAAAAGTTTAATTTTAGGCTGAAAAGTCAATAAAATTTGAAATTAATTTGTTTAATTTTCATATTTGATAATTGGAACGAGATGTTGATAGAGAGAGGAAAGACTGGGATCAAAAGTAACACAGGTAAGCTGTAACACATAAAAACCATTATAAACAAAATAGCAAAGCGTAAGGAAGAGATAGAAGTTTATAATATATTTATTACAAATTTCTATCTCTCTCTTCCTTACATTTGCATATTTTGTTTATAACGTTTTTTTATATAAGTGTTACAATTTACCCGTGTTACATTTGAATCTAATCTTCCCTAATTAAATAAAACTTAAAATTAATTTAAAATTTTATTCAGTTTTTAATCCTTCCTTTCCAATTATCAAGTATGTATATAATGTGTTTATTCCTACCTGTCCATACTTATTGTCCTATCTACTCGTATTTTCATTGATTTGTGCCTATTCGGGTATACCTATCTCCGTGTATTCCTACCTACATTACCTACTTCATAAATGTGCAATATAATACGTTATATATTGCGCGAATATAATACGTTAATGGCTGCATTCATTAGAGAAAGTAGCTTTTCAATTGTTGCAAAATTCTTTAATACGATTGGTTCTTGCTTTGGTTCCTTATGGATTTAAGTGTATAAACCAATCATATTGAAGAATTTGATAACAGTTGCAAAGCTGCTTTCTCTACTGAATGCAGCCAATGCCTAACCATGTCCTACCGCATACTGATAAATTCAGCGTGATGACGTAATCGCGATCATACTAATCGCGATAATAAATAAGTAATAAATAGTAATAATTAAAATAGGTTTTCAATCTTTAAAATACAACAACATTAACAAATAACAGAGCTAATGAGAGTCAGCGCAGATAATCAAGTTTTGTAGATTAAAAAAAATCTACAAAACTAGCGCTTGATTATCCGTGCTGACGCTCATTAGCCCTGTCTTTTTTTTGTATTTTAAATAATTCATAAAATATAAGAATAATAATTCAAAAATATAAGAACTCGCAATTTGCGAGCAAGTTACCCTCCCGAATATTCAGTTTATACCTTTTAGAAACTTATTTGGTTGGTATTACATACCAACCTACCTCGTACAGATCCTCTTCTTTTTTCTAGCCAGATTGAACTCACCTTTTGTTGTTCCTGGCCAATATTCTGGCTTTATATGCCAGAAATCGACAACAAGGAGAAATACTCCTTTTTGCTGCCGACTGCTGCCGATTAACATCGTCGGCAATAAGCGTAAGATTTTACGCTTTCGTACGATGCGCGAAACACGAACGCGTCGCGAAGGGGCTACCATATTAATGAAATTGACTAAATATTAATATAAACAATTATCATTAATAATAATAATAATAATAATTCCATTAATACGAATAAATGTTAATCGCGTTATTCTCTATTCACGTTTATTTAAAATTAAAAATATAAGTAAATATATTTTATATATAATAAAATTCAAAGCCCATGTGTGTGTGTGTGTACATATTTTTAACGATTCGAACGACTCGTTGCTGAATCTCATCTCAAAGCATGCGGAGATGAGAAATTCAGTTGAATGATGTAAGATCCGAAAGGGATAATTTTCCTTCACGTCTATATATCAATAAATACATCCCTGTCGTATTTTGTATACTATTAAAATGATTTTTTGTATAATTTATTATTTCAAAATTAAGTATTTTAAGTCATACAAATTAACTCTGAACGCGATTTTAAAATAATTACGAGATAAAATTCTCCTATTTCTTGACAAAATGTATAATATATTGGATCTTACATCATGTTACTACTTTAACTGGTATAAAATCCAGTTACTACGTATGGATAAGTTATGAACGATTAGGCTAAAGTAAGTGCATTGAGATAAATAGTAATAATTAATAATCGTAAATTATCTTTTATAAAAAAGCGAGATTAATAAATTGTACGACAAATGCGCTACATTAAAATATTTGTTATTTCATTAGTAACATATATTCAAATAAACAATACAAAGATTGAAAACTTTGGAAACAGTATGAATTATACATATCTGTGTATGTATATTGCTTTTCTCTGCACCAACTTAAATAAAATTTAATCCTGAATGAAGATTTGACAGAATAGGATAGACAGAAAGAATAATAAAACTATAAGGTAAATGTCCCAGTAGCCGGACGTTTAAGCGTTAGGTTCTCATAAATAATACAATTTATAATATCAAAAAGGTTTTTAACATAAATATTTGTATTTATTTGAAAACTCAAGACTCCCTTGAGCAAGGAAAAATTATTTGAATCCGCTTATATCAATTATTAATTAAAATATTCGAGTAAATATAATAATAGAATGCGTCAATGTATCGGTGACCGGACAAGCCGGTCGGACACTGAGACCGTGAGACATAATTATCCCAGTGTCCGACTACAATTAGAAAATTAGTATGCTGACGAAAAATAATAATATAAACAGATGTTTAATGACAAAAAAAATTAATTCAAATTGATCTTTAAGGTAAAAAGCATTTGAGAATAATATTAATTTAAATAAATATAGATTTATGTAACTGTCCGGACATAGGTACTGTCCGATCCCAGTGACTGGACATGTACCTATGTTCGGATAACCTATGTCCATTTACATAACACTTTATTTATTTAATATTAAAATCTCAAATACGCTTTTTAAAACGTAATATTATAACTTAATTGCAGTCTTTAAATGCAATTAAATTATAATACTGTAATAAAAAAGCATTTGTGATTGATAATAAATTTTGTGTAAGTGTTCGGACACTGGGACGTTTACCTTACTTATTGTACTGTAACACGCACTGTTCTATATTATAATATCTATAGACAACAATTTCATTTACTTTAATTACTATATATGTAAATATATATTTAAATTTTTTAAGTTACTGTATTTCATTTATTTAAAAAATACGAATACTTTATTATCTTTTCTTTTTATTTCCAAGTGCGTTAAGACGTAATATACAAAGTGTTTGATAATTCTGCTGACAACGCTTGTGGACAGGTAGAGCGGACTAAATTGAATCGAAAGGTCCTGTATCATTTTGTAATTTTCGCAATAGTTAACAAGATATTAATCATTAACAATCGCTGAATATTGGTTTTCAATAATTTTTTATTTAAATCAACTTTACTTACTTAGAAAAATAATAAGAAACAAAAATTGTTTATTTTCTTCTTATAAAGTTCTAAAAACGTTTTCAGAATTTTTTAATACCGTATTTCCTCACATGTTGATAAAAATAGTTGCCAATAAGGAAATGCAGTACTAAAAAGTTGATAAAAAATTCTGAAAAAATTCTTAGAACTCTATGAGAAAAAAATATACAATATTTGTCTCTTACTGTTCTTCTGTAAAGTTGATAGTATTTGAGTGAAAAATCATTGAAGACCAATATTCGGCCATTTTTAATAATCAATATCTTGTTACTATTGCGAAAATTGCAAAATGGTAGGGGACTTTTCGACTCAGTTTAGTCCGCTCTACCTGCCCACGAGCGTTGTCAACAGAATTATCAAACATGCTGTATATTTTAATGTAAAACATGTTAAAAAAAAGACCACATCGAATCAACCTATTCTTTATCATATTTTTGAGATTGAATTATTTAGTATCAATTGAATTGAGCTTGGATTACTTATTATATATATATATATGTATAAGTATTCGCATTAACTTACAATTAATAAACAAAATTTGAGCCTTTAATAATTTTCTTGAATGAAATAGTTCTACTTTATTGTTTTAGTTTTACATTAACGAGATATTGAGTAACAGAGGCGACTTATAGGAAGGACTAAAAATAACTCAAACTAGGTGTAACGTGATATTATAAATTAAACAGTGCATGCACAGTAAATTCCACAATGAAGATGCATTCAGAATTAAGTTTATCCTAATCTGTAATAACTTATCCATTTCAAGGCAACGGATGTATGGAATGTTGTACATACATTTATCAGTATATTTTTATTAAATTGATGCATATATGCGTCCAAATATA
>NW_017257198.1:310146-310948 GCF_001594055.1 Mycetomoellerius zeteki
CTGAGCCCTTCCACCACGTCAAGGTCGTACCCGTGAGAGGGAAGATATCATCTGAAAAATGTAATATATAGCTATTGTCTATACTACTGTGCAATTATTGGTTAATTTTTAGAAATGAATATTAAAAACATGTCAATTTGCCTGCACCGAATTGCGAAATAAATTCAGAGCAGATAAAAGGGCTGAATCTTTTATTACGATGTCTATAAGATATGATTAGAGTCAATGGAAGCAGCTAGAGATTTTAATAAAAGAGATATATTTCTTTTATTACTGACAAATAATTCCAAAGTTATGCTCAATTTTTTATACTGATCATATCACGAAAGATGCGCGAAAACGAAAAATTAATTAAATTATTAATTATACAAACTATGTTAATTGTGAAAGTAGGAATCGCATAAATTACGTTATTTGCGTGAGAGTATTTATTAACGAAGCTTTTTTGTGAGTCGTGTAATATCGTTCGAATTATAATCGAAAGTTATACTCAGGCGAGACAAAAATTTTATGTTAAACAGAAATAATTATCCGTAATTATCGCGAAATAATAATAAATTCTGTTTTCCATCGAGGTTTGATTCCAAATGAATGAACCGTACGAAATACATATGTATTCCATGATACATGTCATTTCGATCCTTTTATGAATAATCCTTTTAATCATGCGAACTAGTAATCGTATATTGTGAATATCATAAAGTTATATGTTCAACGTTTCGTATTATATCTGGCATTTGTCACGATTACGTTTCAAATAGAAATGTGGCGGCACGCGATACGGCTACCTGCCTATACGAGC
>NW_017257198.1:310980-311408 GCF_001594055.1 Mycetomoellerius zeteki
CGCCTCGTCTCGCCGTCCGCCCGCCCTTCCGCACCAAAACACTCACCAAGGTCGCGCGCCGATTTTCTAACTGTCGAAATATTAACGCAAATTACAAAGTAAGTAAAATAATCTGTTTGTTACATTTTTAATATTCTCCATGAATAAACAGGTTTTATTGCACGATTTCGAGTTTTTACTTTATTTCTTGGATTCGTTACGCATATAACTAATCTATATCTTAAATATTCAAATTGTGTTACATTAAGCGATTATTAGTTTGTAATAACTTCTTGTTACACGAAATCCGCGCAATATATGTACGTTATACTTTTAACAAAAGATTTACGTGTTGTGGCTTTTTGTTACCTTTGAACCGTTTAATTATTTCGTCTTATTTCGCATTCTTATTCTGGGAAAAGTAATACGTATATATATATATATATATA
>NW_017257198.1:313690-359973 GCF_001594055.1 Mycetomoellerius zeteki
GAAACGGAGCAAAAACGAGCATATGTCTATAGGACTTTTTTTCTTAGTTTTTTACTCCTCTACACGCTCCCGAAGTTTTGCCATTTAATTTGGAAACACCCTGTATATATCAGATATTTCATAGTATGTTACAATAAGCGATTATTAGTTTGTAATAACTCTTTGTCGCACGAAATTCGCGAAATGTACACAATATTTTTAACAAAAGATTGACGCATTGTGGCTTTTTGTTACTTTTGAATCAGTTTTTTCTGTCATTTGCGTCTTATTCCGCATTCTTAAGCTAGGAAAATTCTTAAGCTAAGGGCATAAGTCAACAATGAAATCTTATTAATTTTATAATTTTAAGAAACTGAAATTTACCTGTAAAGAAGTGTAAGATACAGATTTAGAGAAATTATGTATAAAAGTTTGTATTCTGCCGCAAAAATTGTTCGTGTTATATAAAATTGTAGATATAAATTATGTATCTAATTTTTATATTCTGCAGGATTAAATGAAATCAAAATGCGTATAGTAACACAAATTTTCTAGAATTAATTTATTAGATATTTTTACAATTTTTTGTTATATTCTTAAGAAAGGATGGGATGTTAAAAAAGCCCGATTTTTGCCCACAAAGCTAAATAAAAGGAATAGTGTTTTTTATACTTTGGCCTCCTGAATACGATAATATTAATAAAAATTTCGGGATCGATAGGAAACACCTTGTAAATTGAGCATGAACATGACATATTTAAAAAAATTTCAATATTCTTGTATACTTTTCAAGGTGTTCCCCAAATGTTACGAACTTTTTTTAATAATTTTATCATATTGAGGAGATCAAAATCTTCAAAAAAACACTATTTCTTTTACTTACATTCTTTTGAGCAAAAATTGAATCCTTTTTATCCTCTAAAGAAGGACAGATTTTTACTCAAGAAGACGTAAGTAAAAGAAATAATGTTTTTTTTGTAGATTTCGACCTTCTAAGCCTTTGTAGGCAAAAATCGGCCTCTTTTTAACATCTTTCTTTAACTTTTAATATCAAAAAGTCATCATTGATATATCTAGTATAAGAATTGTAAATATCATGTTATTATAAACATTTCGAAATATTTCATGTAATTTTGCTTTAATTTAAGAATTTCAATATTAGAATCGTGTATTGCACTTTAATCATATTTTTTATTATAATTACATATTATACATGTATAATATACCGTTGCATTTACGTATATTCTATTATATGTATATAATTATGTATTTACATATCATATTTATGGGATAGGAATATTTTTGTTATATTTCTAAAATAAAATTGTACGAGTAATTTTAACTGTAATAACGACATATATTCATAAATAAATTCAAGACACACAATAAATTCATACAGATATCTGTCCTATTTGACATTGTTTACCAGTTACAAACGTTTCCGCATATCATTACGAACTAAACTAACGTCCGATATGTCCAGAGAAAGTGTTTACTGGTAGTCAGTAAGAAGACGCGTGAAAGTGAGGACGTGTGATGACATTACGCTGACTAAAATTGTAACGAGAATTAGTGAAACACATACGCTTGTGGAAACGTTTATAACTCGGAAATAAGGTTAAATAATACATATGTTTACATGAAAATTTTGAATTATTTATACGTCCTAAATTTATTTATGATGTTATGCTCATCCAGAACATTATAAAATATTCGGTGTAAAAAATAAAATTTATATGTACATATATAAAAAAATTCAAGTTAAAAACGTTCTTCCTTATTTGCTAATCAATTTTATGACAAATAACCTTCACTCAAATTTTTCTTTAATAATATGTGCAAAATTTATAATATTTTATATATTAATGTACATATGCTGACATTTTCAAAAATGTGATTTTTTCCACAACGATATTTCTGTGTGTAGTATTGCATTGTTGCATATTTAATAAGTATACTAGAAAAAAATTGTAGTACACTCTATCATCGAATATCTAACCATTACCATTTTGACGATCTTTAGACAGCGTCTCTCTCTCTCTCTCTCTCTCTCTCTCTCTCTCTCTCTCTCTCTCCCTCCCTGTAGTTTCCTACAGACAGTGTTTTAATAAGTACTCTATATCTTTAGACGAGGGATAATTAGGCGTAATTCGACACGACCGATGAGTGAAAATGGAACCGGCAAGAGTGTAAGTCTCTGACAAAAATTTATAACATGCGAAAACTATTGAAATGTAGGTGCGATAAACACTTAAAATGAAATTTCGTTAATAATATTCGTTGAAAGAAGAGATCCAAAATCTTCTTTTAACAAAAAATATTTTATTGTTCTTTATTTATTTATATTATTGTCTAATATAAAACAAAAAAAATTTTTACAAAATATTATCTATATCTTTTTCATTAAAGATAACGTTAAAATGTTTCCTAATTTAATATGTTTAGATCCAGCAACAAGATAAATTTTAAAATTAATGGAGTACCATATTCGGGTATGTATTCTTTGTATGAAATGTGTAATTAAGGAAATTAAAAATTTTGTATTATATCATAAAAAGGTGAAATAACACAGATTATGATATAAAGAAGCCCCAGGTTCAAATATATTTAAAAAATATATCAGAAGCTATGACAATTATTTATTATACAGTGAAAATCCATAACGTTCAGTAGAAGAATTAATCATATAAACCTCATTATACAGAAATTATAAAACTTGATGATGGAACTGTGATTGAGAGCTTTAGAAATAAAAAATAATAATGTGTATGTTAAATGAGAACTTTGTCAGTCAATTTTAAAATTGTAAAATTGCTTCTAGTATCCGATGATAGTATACCCGTGGACACGACCCTCCTTGTCTTCATCCGCGAATATGCAAAATTTCGAGGTACAAAAGCGATGTGTTATGAAGGCGAATGCGGTGCCTGTATCGTCAGTGTAACATTCAAAGACAAAACAATAAGTGTAAATTCCTGTCTTGTACCGATACTGATCTGTGACGGGTATGTATGTATTAAAGAGAAACTAAACAATCAAACTTAATTTCTAATTGAAATCTTAATAATTTATGTAATGACATTATACACACCAGTGTCGTCTTCGACACAAGAAATTAGTCATCAAAATCTCCTTCTTATCTTACGTATTTATGTAGAAAGAATGAGAGCATGAGTAAGTTAATAGAGATTGATTAATATATAAAATATTTATATCTTACGTGTAAAAGAACGGAAAAGTGTGTAACAATAAGTGCCATGGTGAGACAAATATTATACTTATTTATTAGGAAGACATCATAATTTCTTTAATTATTTTCAAATATCATTATTTTTATTATTAGCTTTATCGTTATTATTATAATATTATCATTTAAATATGAATATAAAGTGTATTATTACTAATAATAAGAATTTAACAAAAAATCATGAAATCAACCGGAAAACACAATAAAAATGTAAAAAAAATGCATCAAATATATTTTCAATATCTTTACATGAAAACATTTTCTAAATACATGAAAATAATTATCTGGGAATTACATATCTGGGAATTCCCAGATAATACATATGTCTATAAAATACGTATAATAAATCAAACTAACAAAGACTCCTTATAAATAAAAAAAAATAGGAAAGAACATGGGCAATAGGAGTCAAGCATCGAAGACGTCGCGCAAATAATACATCCATAAAACGTAAAACGTTTAAACTTCTACTAAACTCGCTTACACATTTCGGCTCACTTTTGAGCCTTCTTCAGAGACAACACAAACTAACATTTATAAAATGTGAATAAAAGTTATCTTGTCATGGTGAGCTCCCCTACATCGAGAATACATATAATAGTGTTGGTGGTAAATGTAGGACTGACTAGTTATAAGATAACAGGTGATACAAGATAACATTTAAGCTCAAATCATCTGATTTTAATAATTCTTACAATAATAAAACGTTTCCAATTATTTACAAATTGAAATTAGGCCGAAAACTGGCCTTATGGAGACTCCTATGCAACATCATCGCTTCGTTTAAACTAAAATCACTTTAATTGAATATAATTGACCTCAAGAAATAGATTTTTATGTGTTTGAATAAAATTTGGAGAGTGCCGAAATCGGCCCTTATGGAGACTCTCCTTCTTTGGATTTTTTTTATTATTTCTTAATTTCTGACAACAAGTATACAGAGTCATATGTCAATATTAATATTTCATATCATATAATATCGCAGATGGAATATTAACACGATTGAAGGTATAGGTAATAAGCGAGACGGATATCATATAATTCAAGCTGCGCTTGCTCAAAAAAATGGCTCGCAATGTGGATATTGCTCTCCTGGCATGGTGATGAATATGTACAGGTAAGAATTATTAAAATTTCTAATTAATTGTTAACGTTAAAGCAATATTATGTTTTGAACATATTACTTTTCTTTCTTTATGATAAAATTCATTCGGAATTGTTTTGAGCGCTGCAGGAAAGTTGCATACAAAAAAGTAACATTAAGAAAAATTGATATACGTATAAATATTAATAAATGAATCTCTATAATTAATAATTGTCCAATAATAAACAAACAAGTCATAAATTTATATCACAAATAAAATCGTAGAATACTGCTACATCTAGTTCAAGTAAAAATAATATTTAAGTATAACTAAACGTTTGTAAAGTAAGAATAATAATAAGAACTCTGCGTTAATTCATTTCTTGTTTACATTTCGCAGTCTCATGACTGGTAATTCGAGTTTGTCTATGCAGCAAATCGAAAATTCATTTGGTGGTAACTTTTGCCGATGTACTGGATATCGTGCAATTTTGAATGCGTTCAGGGGATTTGCCACCGATGCATCTCCATCAATGGTGAAAGACATTGAGGTGCTTGTGTGAAAATTTTCATTTCGATTTCAAAATTTAATCTTTATTAAAATTACATTTTCAATTTAATTTTATACTCAGAGGAAACATTTTGTTATTACTTTGTTTCTGATTCTGTTATTACAGTAATTAGGATTATTTAATTGTTACAACTCTTTTTATATCATTTTCATTCTGTAAATATAATAAGTAAAATATGTTTCACAGGAGTTATACAAAATCGAAGCTTGCCAGAAATACGAAATGCCATGTGTACGTAGTTGCTACGATAAGCAACTTTGTGATAAAAACACAATGTTGAGTATAAAGTTACAAGACGCACACTTCTACAAAGTTTTCACGATCAAGGATATATTTACGATATTTGAGAAAAACCCAAATGCAACGTATATATTAAATGGAGGAAATACTGCACACGGTAATTTGTCTGTATTAGATGGTATAGACAGTAAACAAATATATAGTATATATAGGATATTGCTCGCGCTAATTATATAAAAAATTGTGTCCCGGTAAAAAATGAGTTGGTGTTCATACATGTATGTCGTAGTTCGTAAGGTGAACAGATGTTATAGACACAAGATTCAATAATGAATAGTTATTGATCTGTATAAATATATCAATGAAGCAAAATTTATGAGCTGAGCATCTTTCATATATGATAGCACAAGAGACATTGATTTTTTGTTCTCCACATTATAAGCTATGATACATGTGAAAACCAACTCATTTCACCAGTACTCAATTTATTATACGCATAATGAGTATGACATCCTTTATACAAAATATTTACAGCAATTATTACTCTTTACCTACTTTAATAGACACATCAAAATTGTTCCAAGCATCTGAATAACATTATACTGTTAGCATGTACACATGCATTATAGAGCGTTATTAATATTGAATTTGTATCTTATTTATAAGTTCGGATAAATACTTTCTTATGCAAATAATACTGCATTATGAAGAAGCAATACACTCTCATAAACTGAAAAGTACCTACAGTTCCATTATTTAGTTAAATAATCTATCTACGTAAATATTTTATGTTAATCAATTATCCTTCTATAATTAAACGTGCTGCGTTAAAATATGGTTTTGTTAATAATTCTCAGAAAATCAAAATAATTTTTTATGACACTAAGATTTTAAAAATCCAAAAGGTTCGATAATTTCAATTATTCTACAATGTTGCATTTGGCATTATTATTAAGCCTCACATTAATCTGAATATATAAGTAAGTTCCTCGATATAGATACTTAACATTGTGGAAAATTAATTTTACAGGTGTCTATCGTTCGAGCAAAAAAGACATATACATTGATGTAAACAGCGTTCCAGACTTGCATAAAATTTCAAAATCAGATTTTGGTTTGGTCCTAGGAGGAAACGTAACCATTACTACGGCGCTACAGACGTTCCAGAAATATTCAAATGATACCGGATTTAAATATCTAAGTCACTTGGCCGAGTATGTAGAAATGATTGCAAACGTTTCCGTGCGAAATATTGGCACCATAGCTGGGAATTTAATGCTGAAATACCAACACAAAGAGTTTCCAGCCGATTTGTTTTTGATACTAGAGGCTGCCGGTGCTAAAGTAGTTATTGAGAAAAGTCTTAACGACACGCAAAATTATTTCTTGTATGAATTTCTGAAGTTCAATATGCATCATAAAATTATCAATAGCATTTTGTTAGATCCGATACGTGATAACGAGTATATATACAAATTCTACAAGATCATGCCTAGAGCACAAAACGCTCGCGATCACATCAACGCCGGCTTTCTCTTCAAACTCGACGGTGACGGCAAGGTAACGATATCTTTACGAATTGTTTATATTACATAATTGGCTCGTAGCCCTTCTTTTATTTAGTAATGTTTATATTACTTTATCATTAATTATTCACTCATATTTCAATTTTCTTCAAGTTTTATTTGTTTACATTTATTATATTTTTCAAAAAGGTGTTGGAGTTACCTAACATCATCTTCGGTGGCATCGACAGGTTTTTTTTACACGCAAAACATACAGAGGAAATATTGGTGGGTAAATCTGTCTTCGACAAGAAAACACAGAAGTTAATTATGCAAATGTTGCAAGTCGATCTACAACCAGATCATGAGCTCCCGAATTACTCGCCGAAATTTCGCAAGACTCTCGCCGAAGGATTATTTTACAAGTTTTTGTTAAGCATCAAACCGGAGAATGTACATCCTAATTATCGTAGCGGAGGCACCTTATTAGAACGAGGTCTTTCTTCAGGTGCATATAGTGAAGTATCCAGAATGTTTTTGTAGACATTATAAATACTTACAATAAATCTTCGCGGTTCATGTATCTAAATAATAATATTTTTATAAGGCGATAAGCGATAACGAATTCGCAAGCAATTGGAATATATTTACGAACGGATAACTGCAAACGTTCCCATTCGTAATTTGAGACTTTTTCAGTATGGGAGTCGTGTACAAACTACCTGTAGAAGAGAATTCAAATCCAGAGTGGATATGTTTGCAGTTAACATCATTAGAAAGTACATTCCAATCGTTTTCGAATCCTTATATCCTCTTATATATGTATATTACAATTCAATACTTATTGTATAAGAAGCATGGAAGCTCATATGGGTATTTTACTTATAGATTTAATTTATTTTTGGTGGCACATACAAAGCCTTCCTATTTTGATTTAAAAAAATTTGCTTAATGATCTCGATTTTAATATTAGAAAAACAATGAAATATCACCGCTTAATATTGATTTATATACAAAGAGCTCGTAATGCATTACAATTGATTGTTCGAAATTATGCATACAAAAAAATCCAATTTTCTTAGGTAAGCAAGAATGCTACGACACGAATAAGAGCATTTTACGAAATAGTGTTTCAGATAAAAGTTGTAGGGTTTCAAAAAATCTATTTACTGGCGAAATGAGTTTGACCTTGGGTGGCATCGTCAAGGCTAGGTCAAGGTCACGTTGATTTTTTTAAACGGAATCCCCTATTTTTCATTACATTTTCTTATAGCTTACCTCGAGAGCTTTTTAAAACTATTTAAAACTAACACACACTATAATAAAATATGTTTTGCTAATTAACTTGCTTAATGATCTTGATGATTTTGATATTAAAGAAATACTGAAATATTTAATATTTTAGCCGTTTAATATTGATTTATGTATAAAAAGCTCGTAATGTTTTTGACTGATTGTTCGAAATTATATATATAAAAAACACAATTTTCTTAGGTAAGCAAGAATACGACACAAATAAGGACATATGGCCAATGAGTAAGCCTATGCCAAAGTTAGAATCTTTAGACCAGACATCGGGCGAAGCCCAATATTGCAATGATCTGGGTCCATATCTTAGAGAAGTGTTTTGTACTTTCGTTCTCACCGAAATCGGTAATGGCAAGATTGATAGTATAGATGCAAGCAACGCGCTTAAAATAAAGGGTGTAGTAGCGTTCCTCAGTGCCAAAGACATACCCGGACAAAATCTGTGCATTTCGGCCGCTAGCAAGTTGATGTTCTTGCCAGAGGATGAGTTGCTGTTCGCCGAAGAGGATGTTTTGTATGCCGGCCAACCAGTTGGAGTAATTGTCGCGGAGACGCATGATTTGGCGATTGAGGCTGCAAAATTGGTGGAAATTAAATATATCGAACCTCTGAAAACGAAGCCGGTGATAAGTATTGAGGACGCTCTAAATTCGAAGGACAATACTAGAATCAGACAAAGCGCTAATATTCCAGCAAAGAGGAAAGGTAGAAATTGATAAAGAACGAATTTAATAACATTTCATTAAATTGTTTTCCTTTTGATTATAATTATTAGAAAAAAAATAGCAGTAAATGTATGTTCCAATTTTTTGGGAAAAAAATGGAATAAGCTACATTTGCAAACTTGTGAAACAGTACAAGTACTGATATTAATTATTAGAAATGGTAATTATTCAGTTTAGGTAAGTCACCTTTAATGAAACCTTGATCTTGACATACGTTATCGAGAGCATTCTGCTGAGATGACTTCAGAAGTTTCATTCGTTATTCGTTAAAAGTTATTTGTCGTGAAAAAATAAAGATTAGACAGAGAATAAATATTGTTTTTATATAGTCACAGTTTCAACCCAGGTAGGAAATATCGAAATCATAATAGAAATGAGATAGCATAAGGTTAAGAACATTTTACAATCATTATTTTACAATCTTTATTTTACTAAACGCGTTTACATGTTTCGGCATTTTTTAGCATTCTTCAGAGACAACATAAATAATACACATATATAAAATATAACAAATATTAACTTGTCATGGTGAGCTCCCCCGTATCGAGAATATAAATGCCAGAATTAAACCCAGATAAGAATGACATAAAGAAAAACGAAACATTAATTTTTCATTTTCTCTATTTCGAGATTTCCAAAATTTCTTTTCGTTTTTCTTTTCGTTGTCTCTGAAGAAGGCTCAAAAATGAGTCGAAACATGTAAGCGCGTTTAGTAAAATAAAGAAGTTTTACGCTTTATATATAGTCGTATTATTTGCGCAACGTCTTCCGCGCTTGACTCCTATTGCTCATGTTCTTTCTTAGTCCTTTCCATTTTTTATTGTTTTACAGGAACCGATATTAAACATGTGATAAAGGGTGTTTTCCAGTGCAATGGTCAATATCACCATACCCTTGAGACTCAATCCTGCATATGCGTTCCTGAGGGTGGTATTATAGACGTCTATCCCTCGTCACAATGGATGGATCTCATTCAAGTATCGATCGCTAATTGTCTTAATGTTAAAAATAATAGGTAACTCATTAATCTATCAAGTCAATCTCTGTTGTGTCAAAAGTAATTATATTATTCGAATTGGAATAATGTAATTTACATTGTAAATAGCATTAAAAATTACAACAATTATATAGTAAGATATTTTTGAAATCCACTATTAATGGTGTTTGTTAGTCACAAATGTAAGTAAAGTTAAAAATAAAATGTTTACGAATTAAAAAATACAAATATTACGTGTGATATTACCATCAAAAAAAGTACACTATATATATTATAAAAATTAAAACACTTAAGTAAAATTATAAAATACTATTGTTATCATAATTTTCCAGCATTTTGAAACAAATACTATTGTATTATAATTTTCGTTCGAATATAATGACATATTTATACAATTGAAGGTAAAAGTATTAGTTACTGTAAAACGAAATAATTATTATTTCAGTTACAAATTGTGTAATTTTTGCACAAATTATAAATGATGTAATTTTATATGATTTAACAAAGTGTTTGAGTCATATTATTATACATAACCATCTTTTCCAAACAAAAGCATTGAGCTATTGTGATCTACTATTCAGTAACGTCTCTTTTGTCAATATCATGATTAATCAAATTATGAAGTCGTAAAGAGTTAGGAAAAGATTACTTCAACTAAAAATTGAAATTATAGATATAATATAAAATAAGGAGTAAATTATTTTTTTCTATATAATGATATTACTTAAATGAGCAATAATACGTAAATCATAATAATATTAATAATATGCATTTTGCCAAATAAACTCAGCATTAATCATGTGAATGTAATTTTTCCAGCATTAATGTGCATGTCAGTCGACTTGGCGGTTCGTATGGATCGAAAATCTCACGCAATGCACAAATTTCATGTGCTTGCGCATTGGTATGTCATACACTGAACCGTCCAGCGCGATTCATCATGACAATAGAGAGTAATATGCAATCGATAGGCAAGAGATGTTCTATGCGTCAAGAATATGAGATCGGAATAAACAATGACGGAGTTATACAGTATCTCAACTCAAATCATTGGAGCAATTGCGGATCTAGTTTCAATGAATCACAAGTTGCTATGACAGCTTCCTACATGGAAGGGTATCAAAACATAACATGTAGTATAAGCAAAAATTTAAACAATTTATAATAATAATATGTAATATTAAGGCACTTCTCTAATATTAAAACTTGTCTATTGAACTTTCTGTGCACAATATTTTAAAATTGAATGGCAAACTTTTAGCAGAGAATGATATTATAATAAATTAACCTCTTTTTATTTCATTTTGAATAGAATTTTGAAACATATTTCCAAAAAAGGAAAAAATACACTCGTCAACAAAATTATCGCATAGATAAATTTATATCATAAATTCAAATAAATGTAATTTCGCGAAAAATGGTCGCATTTAAAAGTTTTTTCATTTTCGAGGGTAAAATCTATATTTTACGAAGCTTTCAATGGATATTGAATCTATCCTTACCCTTACCTGACATCTTTTCAAAACAAAAAAAATATATATATATATATACACTAGGAAAAAAAATTTAGTGCCTTCAACAGAATTATTTAGTTGAAGCATTTTTGAACAGCAACCAAATATTTTGTTTATATAACAAAAAATTTAGTTATAGAAATTATTTTTGCAAAATAATTTCTATAACAAAAATATTTGTTTATACCATCTGAATAATTTAGTTCGCATAAAATTACAGTTTTGTTCGATACATTTTAACCAAAGCAATTTTGTTCAGTATATTTAAATCAAATTTTGTTACATTTTGGTTCATAGAACAAAACATTTTTCCTGTAAGGACGTTTCCTGTAAGGAGCAGCAAAATATTTTTTTACGTGTAAGAGAAAAATCCATATTTTATGATAGTTATAATGATATTTACGAAAAAAGTTTACTGCACCCCGTAGAGTGCACCAAACTATGCAAATTTCTTAAAAGAAAAACACGTCCTTATTTTTCAAAAGATGCCAGGCAGAGGTAGGGATAGATTCAAAATCCATTGAAAGCTTCGTAAAGTACAGATTTTACCCTTAAAGATGAAAAAAAGCTTTTAATGTGACCATTTTTCGCGAACTTATTTGAATTTATGCGAAATTTTGATATAACTTTACTTATGCGATAATTTTGTTGACGAGTGTATTATAATACTCTCTAATGTTAATCAAAAAATTGCTCTAATTAACTGTGATAAAATAATTTTCTTTAATTAATTAAATTATAATTGAGAACACTCGTGAATATTCTTCCGTTTTTTTTATAAATATACATACAAACAATTTTTTGTCTTTAGATGCTGCTATTCAACCGATACTTGGACGTTGAACGGATTTGATGTAAGAACCGATTTACCGTCAAACACGTTTTGTCGGGCATCAGGAACTGCGGAAGGAGTAGCTATGGTCGAGAATATGATGGAGCACATTGCGAAAGTGATGGAAAAAGATTCGCTAGAAGTCAAAATGGCGAATATGAATGATGAGGATAGACCCGTATTAGAAACCATAATAAAGGATCTGTGGAAGCAGACCGATTACCAACGGAACAAAGAATCCATTGATGATTTCAACTTACAAAATCGCTGGAAGAAAAAGGGATTAGCCACCGTACAAATGAAGTATTTGATAACATATGAAGGACAATTCGATGCGATGGTATCGGTTTGCGCTCGTGACGGTTCGGTATGCGTGACGCACAGTGGAATTGAGATCGATCAAGGTATAAATACAAAGGTATGAAAATGCAATGGTTTATCCAAATAAGTGTTCTTTCATGCTTTTCAACTAACTATTAATAAATTAATGGAAAATTATGTTTGAAAATTTCATTCCTTTGAATTTAAGATTCTATTTTAGAAAATTAGAATGAGAAACTTTGTTTTATTTAAGATTTCTTCTAGATTTTAATATCATTCATTCTTGATACATATTTTCTGTATTTTGAATACAGATTAATTATCTTATAAATGTATTAAAATTGGAAAAAATTCGATTTAGTATGTAAGACAATTTACATTTCTGCCAATTTAAAAATAATTTTCGTACACCAGATTGCTCAAATAGCAGCTCATACACTGGGTATCGATATGGAAATAATCTCCGTTAAACAGAGCAATAATATAATAGCACCTAACGATTCAACGGGACACAGCATTACTACAATAACTTGCGGATATGTAAGAATTTAATTCGTTTCCATCACTGGATGGAAGACAATGTTACATATACATAACGTAACATATATGTATAAATAATATAAAACTTAATGATGACATCATTATTATATTCATTTCAGGCAACGATCCAAGCTTGTAATCGGATTTTGAAGAGACTTGAACCGATAAGAAAAGAAATGGAAAATCCGACATGGAAGGATCTTGTTTTTACAGCATATCAAAATGGCATTGATTTATGTGAACATTATGTGTAAATATCATTAAATCATATTTGATATGTCAGTGAATCTTATGTCACACGATATCATAAAGCAAATACTTTCCAAAAATATTGTACTTTCATTAGGCAGAAACATTTATTTCATCTTTTGCTTAATATAAGTTGTACAATACAAAAACGCAGTTTAAATATTCCATTTGCATTTCTTATAAATAGTATTAAACGTATTTACCATGTGCTTTTGGAAAGATTTCGATAAATAAATAAATTTAAACTTTGAATTTATAAAATGGAAAGAGATTTCTTGATGCTAAATAAATTATTAGTTATTAAATAACACATTCCGTTTATATATATATATATCTTGGCAGGTTGGTGCCTGAAAATACGAAGTCTTCCACCATTTACGGTGGCACTACTGCCGAAGTAGAAATCGATGTGTTAACCGGTCAGCACGTTATCAGAAGGGTTGATTTGATGATTGAAGCTGGTCTAAGCTTAAATCCGGAAATTGACATTGGTCTGATGGAGGGAGCTTTCGTGATGGGAATAGGATACTGGACTTCTGAGGATCTGGTGTATCATCCTTATACAGGAGAATTAATTAATAACAGAACGTGGGTATGTTGTCTTTATCAAATTTCGATACACCAAATATCACCAAAAATTAACTTCGATTCGTCGAGATTATCATAAAAATAATTGAACTATCTAAAGTATTTGACTATTTTCATAGAATTATATGTCACCAGGAGTGAAAGATATTTCTGAAGATTTCCGCATATTCTTACGCAAATCGCCCATCGACTATGTCGATATCTACGATTCAAAACGTAAGATTCAAACCCTTTTATTCAATCCCAAGTGAGAATTCATATTGTAGATCAGTATTGAGTCCTGATGAAGTACCGAACTTGTATCGAAAAAAGAATTTTCTAGTTCATTACCGGACTAGTATTTAAAAAACAATACTGGCCTAAATGTGTGGATCAGTGTTGAATGGTATCACTCATTCAGTACATTATCAGTATATTTTCGGTACTGTGTCTTTACTAAAATTATCTATATAGTGTCAGTTGTCATTACTGAGATGATATAACGCCAGTACATTTTCAGTATTGTGTTTGTATTTAGTACACTAACTCTGTAGTGTAATTGTAATATTAGTCTTGGCCCATTAATATCAACCCAACATTCCTTCGGCATTATATCTGTATTGACATGTAAAAATTGGTACTGGGCCAGTGCTAACCACTAGTAATCAATTAATACTAAAGAATACTGTGCACTATAAAAAGTAAAATCTCGAATATTTTCTATATTTTTACTTAGAATTGAAAAATTTATAGAAATTCTTTTAGAAAAGTTTTCAAATCTATATAAATTTTATCAATTTACAAAAGCGCGTTTTAATAAATCATTTAATATATTAAGAAAAAATAATGAAAAATTTAATAAAAATAAAAAGAGGTTTCGGTAAGATATCGAAATCAGGTACATTAAACGATTGATGTATTGGATTAATCCCGAAAATATGTTTGCAGCAAACGATGAATTACCATTTTGTATGAGTTACGTAATTCCGATAGCGATCCGTAAAGCCTTGAATTCCGCAAGAGCGGATGCAGGAAATACAGAATGGTATCAATTGGGTAAGTTTTAAGCAAAGATACATTCATAACCTCTGACAATTCAACATACAACATAAATTACCTAACGTAGTGATCTAGATTAATTTCTACATTTTTTGCGAGAAGTACTAATTATTTAATTGCCACTGCACTTTAGTTTGGTGCTTATATCTAAAAAACATTTTTTAAATACTTTTACGAAAGTGTGTTAGTCCAAATGAAGTTGCCCCATTTTACGAAAAACAGAAAAACAAAGATTAAGTATCTAAAAAAATAATTTTAACTCATTACAGTTTGATTATTTTTCTATAAAAATGTTTTCCGTTTTTTTTCTGTGCATTTGTTGTATCGTGAAAAAATTTTTTCTGCATCTTATTTGTATCACGGCATGCCAATTTTCGCGAATCACCTGTGAACTGCCGTTTTAACTTTCTCGATAGAGCTTCAATTTGGAGAAAAGATGGAAGTCGCTTGGAGCAGGATCCTTATTACGAAGAACATTACTACAGAGAGTATTTCTAAGGTCCGAAAGATCACTCAGAGCCGCGTTCGGAAACATTATCCGAATATCTCAGTGTATCACTTTATCCTTGCTCAACATTGGGTAAACAAGACGATACACGGAGGAATTCGGGTAACGTTCCCGCATCCCAATGTCGCAAAAGAGAAACTAATTTTTGAATTAATCGTAAACGGTTCGCGAAAACTTTTTTCATAATACAACAAATTCGTATAGAAAAAGATGGTGATTTTTTTTATAAGTAACAAAATTGTAACGGGTAAAAAAAATTTTTGTCGAATTTTTAAATTTGTTTATTTATGTTTCCTAAAGTAAGGAAATTACTTTTGGATTAACCCTCGTATAAATCTATTCTTTCCTCCTTGTTTTTCTTTTAAACCAAATTAATGAAGCCACAATTTATAAGGAAGAGAGTTACCGAATTTTATGGTCTCATATCTTTTTGATCGTTTTTAAAACTATTATATGAATAACAGTTGTTCATATTAATCACGGTATACATTACTCGAATTCGGACCACAAATATTTAAATTTTGTTGTAAAATAATTAAAAATATGTTATTTTATATAATTAAATTCGTAATTCATATTTTCCTCTATATAATTCTTTCTTATAAATTACATATTTTCTTATAAAAAAAATACTATTATTTATATATATATACACACTAAAATAAATTTTAAGATTTACTTTTAAAATGTAATTCGTTATGTTTGCAGATGGTCCGTGTACTACCGAACGTATACTTCTAACTAGTTTAACCAACAAAAATGATATGGTGTTTTCAAAGTGAAAGTTATAAAAACATTCTTAAATAATTCTGTATTTAAAATAAGTTTTATATTTAGTTAGTTATCATTTCATTGTTATCTAAATATAATAAATAAAAAAATTTTGTAAAATGAAGAATATAATTTATGCATTCATAATATATTTTTTCATAAGAAACTTTCATGGTAATGATGATTTCGACTAGTTAATAGATCTTAAAAATTGCTAATCCATATCTTCTCGTCCATATTAATTTCAATAAATTTTCTCCATTAAGTTTTTTTAAGCTTAATTAATACTACCATATATAAATTATGCGTTTAAATGCGCTAAGTCAGTGAGTTCTATGCTAGACTTTCAATGATCATCAGAAGATTTAATTTGTCGTACTAAAAGATAAGATACATTTATAAAGATACGACAAAGTTTTAAAAATTCAATTCGTTATAGATAACTTTGGAGCTCCTGATTGGCAGTATTATAGCAGATTTTTATCAATTTTATGTTATACATTTTATTGGTATATTATGAGAAGGTATTATATTACATATCGCTTTAAGGTAGTAACTAATAATGTACTCATTCCTTTTTGCTCTTTAAGTTAATAATTATGATATTTATGTTTTTAAAGATTATAAATATTTTGTCATTAAAAGTGTGAAACGTTTGAAAATTTTATGTTAATTAATTAAGTGTTGCCCAGTTCCTTGTACATAAAGTTTATCAACAGCAACGTTATATCACTCAATACCAATA
The DNA here is from genome assembly GCF_001594055.1 of Mycetomoellerius zeteki. Classification (NCBI taxonomy): domain Eukaryota; kingdom Metazoa; phylum Arthropoda; class Insecta; order Hymenoptera; family Formicidae; genus Mycetomoellerius; species Mycetomoellerius zeteki. The sequence continues at coordinate 330,454 of NW_017257198.1, forward strand.
GTATTAAGGTTAATGCGGTACATATTGAATACATATCTCGTGCATAATAAGAAGTTGCCTATGCAGCAAATCGAAGATTCGTTGGATGCAAAATTTGACAATGTACAGGATGTCATGCATTTCTCAATATGTTTAAGGTATTTGCCACGGATGCGCCCCAATTATCGGCAAAGAATATTCGCAATATTTGCGTTTACTATCTAGTTTCATTTGATTAATATTTGCAGTTTTTTTCAATAAGTGCAAATCGTTTAATTGTTATTGTATGTTACTATATATTACAATGCCCTCACTATATGCAAGCTTGTTTTAATCCTATTACAGTTTTTTTATCCTCTTGTTCTCTCATTAGAATAAAATGTGCAAGGCAATGATGTTTAGAAAAAACATCGGAGTTTATGTCTAATCGATCTTTTACCGTTTGTCTAAAACTATTATATATTCATAATATTCATTTCTTATATTAATCACGATATGCGTTACTCGAAATCGAACCATAAATATTGTAATAAAATTGTACAAAATATATTATATTACTTTTAAATTGGATAGGACTCATTGCCAGACTTACTCCTAAAATTTTCTTTTTATAAGTTAGAATGCATATGGTATACGCATACTTATAAAATATTATTATAATAAGGTATAAATATACATTTACGTATAATTCCTGATGTTTGCCGTGTACTAGAGAAAGTATTCTAATCAATTTAACCAGCAAAGATGATATGGTGCTTTAATAGCAGACATGAGAACCGTTTGCTAATAAACCGATATTTAAAATAAATTTTATAAATTAGTTGTCATTTTAATTATTGACTACATGGAATAGATTCAAAAATCTTGTATATATAAGAATATATGTACGAAGTATAAGGTAAGTATTTTATAAAATGTAGACATACATTCAAAAATAAATTCAAGGAACAACAAATCCATGGCCATATTCGTATATTACTGCCAGTACTAAAAATCTATAGTTTCCGTTATACTATACTGTACTGATAACTCGCGGTAATATACGAACAAGGCCCATGTAGACATATGTCGTATTTGACTTTGTTTACTAACAGTTACTAACGTTTTCATATATCATTGCGAACTAAACTGGGGTCCGATATGTCCAAAGAAAGTATTTACTGGTAGTTAGTAAGAAGACGCATGAACGTGAGGACGTTACGCTGGCTGAAATTATAACGAGAATTAGTGAAACACGTATGAAGATGTTTGTTATTCGAAAACAAGATTAGATAAAACCAGTAATACACAAAAATTTTTAATTACTTTTACGTTCTGAATTCATTTCTGATACTATGCACAGCGCTATACAACAGTCTGAAAAAAAAATATATTTACACATATACAGATATATAAATATATAAATTAGAAATTCAAATAAAAAAATTCCTCCTTATTTGCTAATCCCAATTTCGTGCAAAATAACATTTTTACTAAAATTTGTCTTTAATAATATGTGCACAATTTACGTTATTTATATATTAATGTAAATGTGTTGTTTCATTTTCATAAATGTGAGTACATTTTTAAACACTACGGATTGGCGCGTAGCTATATTGAAAACATTATACAAACTTTGCACCACGGTGGCATATTTACGCAGAGAATAGCACTGCTGCATAATTATTAACTACCAGTAAAAGAAATTGTAGTATCAACCATGGCGAAAATTTTTCTCAGAATTTTTCATATAATTTTTCAGAATTTCTATATAATTTTATAGCTTTCTCACATTTCTTGTACGAATTGAAACACTTTTCAGAAAATCTACTTCTTGTTTCAGAATTTTTCATATATGTTGCTAATGAAATATCGTCAGATTTCTTGAAGTTTTTGTAAGTATAATTTCTGATCAAATGTTATATATGTAAATAAATCTAAAAAATTAAAAAATATTCTTTAAAAATTATGGGGAGAGGAATGAGAAATTTCAAAATATTTCAGAACTTGTATGAAAAATTCTGAGAAGATGTAAACCTTCCGAATATTTCTGAATATTTCTGAAAAATGTTCCAATTCGTATAAAAATTATGCGAAAAATTTTCATCAGGGAAACAATAACGTTTTGCTGGGATTTCTAGATAGCGTTCCTATATTGTTCCTACAGACAGTATTTTCACAGGTACTTCATATCTTTAGACGAGTGATAATTAGTCGTAAATAACGTAATACGACTGACGAGTGAAAATGGAAATGGCAAGCGTGTAAGTCTTGGACAAAAATTTATAGAATGAGAAAACATTGCTAATTGAAATATGAATGCAATAAACAGTCAATATGAATCTTGTTATTAATACCTAAGAGATTAAAAATCTCTTATTTCAACACAAAAATTTTTAAATGTTCTTTATTTATTTAGATCTTTATTGCATAATATAAAATTAAATGTAAAAGGTTCTCACAAAATTCTATTATATATATATTTGCATTAAAAAGGACATTATAATGTTATCCAATCCAATATTGTTTAGTTCCAGCAACGTCATTGTTCAATTCACAATTAATGGAATACTATACACGGGTATGTATTGTTTGTACGAAATGTGTAATTATATAAGGAAATAACAATTTTCAATTATATTATTAAAAAGCCATAGGATAGAATGTAAAGGAACCCCAATGATTCAAATATATTATAAAAATCTAATCAGAAGCTATGACATACTTATCTACTATATGGTTACAAAATCCATCACATTCAAGAATTTATGATATAAAAAGAATTACATAGAAAGTATAAAATATGATTTTAGAATTCTAACTATATATCACTGACAAGAGCTTTAGAAATAAAATATAATTAAGTATGTTAAACAGGAACTTTATGAATCGACTATATATAATTGTAAAATCACTTTCAGTATCCGATGATAGTTTACTCATTAGAACGTCTCTCCTTTCCTACATCCGCGAATATGTGGGTCTCCGAGGTACAAAAGCGATGTGTCACGAGGGTGGTTGCGGTGCCTGTATCGTAAGTGTAAGATTCCAAGACAAAGTAATAGCCGTGAATTCCTGTCTTGTACCGGTACTAATCTGCCAAGGGTACGTATACATTAAAGAGAAACTAAACAATCATACTTATTATTTCTAAAAAAAATAAAAGGCGAAATGACATTATGCGTGCTCGCGAAACTATCCTCTTCAACACAAGAAATTAGTCATCGAAATATTAAAATCTCTTTTTCTTACATTTATATTTATTTATTTCGTTTTCATATCAATTTTTTAATTTCTCAGTATACCAAGTATATATGTTAATATTAACTATTAATACGTATCATATAATGTCGCAGATGGAATATTTTCACAATTGAAAGTCTAGGTAACCACGAAGAAGGTTATCATTCGATTCAAGCCATGCTTGCTGATAAAAATGGCTCGCAATGTGGATATTGCTCTCCTGGCATGGTGATGAATATGTACAGGTACGAATTATTAAAATTGCTAATTAATTTTTAATGTTAATGAAATATTATTATATTTTAGACACATATTACATTTCCTTCTTTCATGATAAAATCCTCCTTCCTTTCGGAATTGTTCGGTGTTAAAATAAAGTACATACAAAAAAATACCCTTAAACATTCAAATAAATACATGAAATTAATAAATGAATCCCTATAATTATAATTATTCAATATTAAACGAACACATAGAAAATTAAAATCATGCATAAAATCGGAGAATACTGCTATGTACGGTTCAAGTAGGAATATCATTTAAATAGATATTATTGAAAGTTTGTATAGCTAAAACTTTCAGTTAACGCATTGTTGTATATATTTCGTAGTCTCATACTTAAGAGCTCGCATATATCTATGGAACAGATCGAAAATTCATTTGGTGGCAATATTTGTCGATGCACCGGATATCGTGCAATCTTGGATGCGTTCAAGGGATTTGCCATCGATGCACCTCCATCAATGGTGAAAAATATTCATGAAATTGAGGTTTTAAAAAATTTCTTTTCTATTCCAAAAATTTAATCCTTATTTTCGAAATTACGTTTTCAGTTTCAGTTTTTCTCACAAGTACAATTTGATTTTGTTATTTAGAGAAATAAGGATTATTTTTACTCGTTATTATAATAACTTTTTTCATATTGTTTTCATCCTGTTGTAAATATAATGAAATATACTTCGTAGGAGTTACACAAGATTAAACCTTGCCGGAAATATGGAATGCCATGTGTACGTAGTTGCTACGATAAGCAACCTTCCGATGAAAAAAGAATGTTGAGCGTAAAGTTAAAGGACGGACACTTCTACAGAACTTTCTCAATCGAAAACCTATTTCTGATATTAAAAGCGAACCCACTCGGCACGTATACATTAAATGGGGGAAATACTGCGAATGGTAATTTTTCTGTATTAGATGAAATAGACTCTAAGTAATATATATATTTTTATATAAAAAGTCTCCTCGCTCTCATATTAATTGTATAAAAAATTGTGTCTCAGTAAAATGAGTTGGTTTTCTAATACGTTGTAGATTTCAATGATGAAATAGAAGGTGGTGAATAGAAGATGTTATGATCAAAAGGTTCAATAATGGATAACTTTTTATTTATGATGTATCAAAGATGCAAAATTTGTGCTCGCATGGTATTTTTAATACATAATAGCAAACGAACCATTCATTATTGGAGTTAATGCATTGTTATGTATATATAACATACTTTGTGTGGTGTTCTTTATATTATAAGCTACTATAATACATGTGAAAACCAACTTATTGCATTTATTATACATGTAGTAAATTGTGAGACACATTGTCGAACAAAATTTAAAATTTTTTTGCAACACGATTACGAATAGTCATTTCCGACGTATACTTGCGTGCTAAACACTAATGCGTTAATAAAAGTTGACTATCACGTTACAATTTCGAGAAAAATAGCGTCAAAGGGAATTTAATATTTTGTCCATTTAAAGCCATTTTTTCAAAACAGTGATGTGATATAGTCAATTATTGTCAACGGATTCGTGTTCAGCAAGCAAGAATACGTTGGAAATAACTATTCATTCGAGTTGCAAAAAAAGATCAAATTTTGTTGGACAGGTTGTTACATAAGGAGGAATACGACTATATTCAAATTGCTATATCTCGTAAACAAAAGATCATACCGAAATGAACCAAAATGAATTTCAAAGCTAAAAATTGATACTTAGTGTGTTCTTCATATTATAAGCTACTATAATACATGTGATAACCAACTTATTGCACTTATTATACATGTAGTAAATTGTGGGACACGGATAAATACTTTCTCATAAAAATAATATTGTATTATAAAGAAACAAACTCTCTGATAAAATAAAAATATACATGATTTTGTCTTTTAATTAAAAAATCTGTATATAGATTTCATTTTCGTTACTCATACTTTAATAACTACCCAGTAAACGAGAATGAATTGAAATCAATTTAGATTTTCAGAAATATAGATTCACGAATGTGTTAAAATGAATGCTTTTCATCCCTGAATGCATTTTTATTCATTTATGGGAATTGCGATGGAGCATATCTCTATGGCTTTCAATCTAAAGATAATATCAGCTTTCTCTGTGCATTGTGAATACTGTTCAATTCAAAATTTTGAATAGGAAATGCAGTTTTTCAATCGAATTACATCCAATTGAATCCAATTAAATCCAAAAAATCTTCGCTATTTAAAATACGCATTCGGATAGAAAAAATTTCAATGCATTTTAATTCATTCTCGTTTACTGTATAAATGTGATATGTTAAAATACAGTTTTATTAATATTTCTCAGAATCTTTAATATTAATAAAGTTTTTCTGACACCAATCAAGGTTTAACATAATTATAAAAATACAAAAGTTTCAATAATTCCAATTATATTCTTCAATGTCACATTCTACATAATTATTAGTACTCACGTTAAATTAAATATAAAAGTAAGATATATATTTATATACGTATATAATTTTGTGGAAATTTAATTTTGCAGGTGTTTATCGTTCGAGCATAAAAGATATGTATATTGATATAAACAACATTCAAGAATTGCGTAACATTGAAAAAACCGATAGTACTTTGGTCCTAGGAGGAAGTGTAACCCTTACTACCGCGATAGAAACGTTTCAGAAATATTCAAATGATGCCGGATTTAAATATCTAAATCAGTTGGCCCAGCATGCAGAAATGATTGCAAACATTACCGTGCGAAATATTGGCACCATAGCAGGGAATTTAATGATAAAATACCAGCACAATGAGTTCCCATCCGATTTATTTTTAATGTTAGAGACTGTCGGTGCTCAAGTACACGTCTTGGAAAGTCCCTCCCAGAAGCAAAGTTTGTATCTGTGGGAATTTCTGAACCTCGATATGCATCATAAAATCATTTATAGCGTTGTACTACCAAAGCTAACTGACGAGTACATATATAGATCCTACAAGATTATGCCTAGAGCCCAGAATGCTAAAGCTCACGTCAACGCTGGCTTCCTTTTCAAACTCGACAGCGATGGCAAGGTAACGGAATCATTATAAATTGTTTATATCACTTTATCATTAATTTCTCATGGATATTTTAATTTTCTTCAAGTTTTATTTTTTTTTTTTTAAGAAATAAATCAAATAAGTGTCGGCTCTCAAAGGTTTCTCTTTAATTTTTTTGATTTATTTTTTTTTTACATTTACAATATTCTACGAAAAGGTGTTGGAGCTGCCTAACATCATCTTCGGTGGCATCAATAAGAGTTTTAAACACGCAAGAAGTACAGAGGAAGTTTTGCTGGATAAATCTATCATCAAGAATCTATCTTCAACGCTTAAGGAAGCCTTGAATACATTGCATAATGAGCTGCAACCTGATTATGTACTACCGGATTACTCGCCGAAATTTCGCAAGACTCTCGCCGAAGGATTATTTTACAGGTGTATGTTAAGCATCAAACCGGAGAATATACGCGATTTTTATCGTAGTGGAGGCACTTCATTAGAACGAGGTCTCAATTCAGGTACACATAAAATATCCATAACGTTTTGGAGATGTCTGTCTATTATAAAAACTTATATAAACCTTCGCAGTTCATGCACATAATATATTTATAAGGCGACGAGATATATAATTAGTAAGCAATTGAAATGTACTTACAAATGAAGTTAACTGCAAACGTTTCGATTCGGGATTTGAGATCTCTTCAGTATGGAGATCAAGTACTATATGTAAAAGAGAACTTAAATCCAGAGTGAATATGTTTGTAATTAACATTGTTAGTAAGTACATTCTAATTATTTGCGAATTATATTTTATTTCATTATAAATATATTTTAAATATTATAATATTTATTAAATTAACCATCACAAAGGTTCATATTGGCATTTTACTCACAGATATTTGGTTTATTTTTGAAGGAAGAGGGCTTTTCTATTTTTGTTAAGGAACCTTCTTAATGGTGTTGATGGTTTTGATACATTGAGAGAAAGATTTCTTTACATTTAATAAATATCGTCATTGGGACAGTTGAACCAATTCGAATCTTTAAATTAAGAAATGTAATTGATTGCATTAAAGCTAAATTTTGGGGATTAAGTGGAATAGTTTCATTTAAAATTAAATTGTTTCAATAAAATAAATAGGAGTTTCGAGTCTAAATAACTCTTTCACTCTGTATATTATTGGTGGAATAAAGGAATATAGCCATTTTAGAATAATTTATGTATAAAAAGCTCGTAATGTATAATGTAATATATAAAAAAAGATGCAACCTTCTTAGGTAAGCAAGACTACGATACGAAACTTGACGAGTGGCCATTGACTGAGCCTATACAAAAGTTAGAATCTTTGGAACAGACATCAGGCGAATGCCAATTTTGCGATGATCTGGGTCCATTTCCTAGAGAAGTGTTTTGTGCTTTTGTCGTCACAAATGTCGGTAATGGCCAGATCCGTAAAATAGATGCGAGCGAAGCTCTTAAAAAGAAGGATGTAGTGGCGTTTTTCAGCGCCCAAGACATACCAGGGAAGAATCTATGTATTTCGGCTGCCAGCAAGTTGACGTCTTTGTCAGAGGACGAGTTGCTGTTTGCCGAAAAGGATATTTTGTATGCCGGCCAACCGGTTGGTGTCATCGTCGCGAAGACGCATAATTTGGCAAATGAAGCTGCAAAATTGGTAAAAATTACATATAGCGAAAGTGTGAAAAGACCAGTGATAAGTATTGAAGATGCCTTTAAGACGACTGACAAAAATAGAATCAGAGAAAGCGTCAATATTCCAGCAAAGAGGAAAGGTAGAAACTCATAAAGAACGAAATAGATTTAATAACATTTAATTAAATTGTTTTCTTTTTAATTATAATTATTAGAAGAAAATGGTAGTACCGTAGTAATTGTATGTTTCCAGTTTAAAAAAATGAATTAAGCTGGACATTTACAAACTTGTGAAATATAGTATGAATCAATTATTAGAAATGCTACCAATTATTAAAAATGATAATTATTCAATTTAGTGAAGTTATTTCCAATGACTTTGATCTTGACGTATGTTGTCAAGAACAGTCTACTGAAGGATCTTAATAAATTTTAATCGTTATTCGCTAAAAGTGATCGTAAGACGTTGAAGATAAGATAGGGAATAAATTTTTTTTCACTACAGTCACAGTTCCAACTCAAGTTGGATACGAAATTATAATGAGGTTAAGATAACATTAAATTAAGGACATTTTAAGAGAAATGACAATGTCATTCGATACATTTTGGTTATGATTTTGTAACAAATATTAATATAATAGTTTTTATGTTACTTTACAGTTACAGGTTAAATTTAACTCTTCCTTAACTAAAAAATCTTTTTGAGAAGTTTAAAAACTTATTAACTAAGAAACTTTTCAAATAGCTCATGAATTTAACACAAAATCATCAAAAGTATATCAAATGATATCATTACGATCTTTTCTAAAACAGCCAGATTTTATCTTATTCTTATTACGATTTTGTGTTACATCTAGGTAATTAATTTTGACTAATCTCGATAATTATACAACAAGAATTAAGCTTTGGACTACAAATGAGCTTATTAACAAACCAAAAGAGGATTCCGACTACATATTTGAAAACATGAATTTATACTCCATTCGAAACTTTGAACATTCATATGTATACTTCAGGACACGTTTGTGAAAAACATAATAGAGGATTTATTTTATTTAAACTTTCTATACACATTCGAATTATAATAGTTAATAAATTTAAGAATAATTTTTTATTATATTTTACCTTGCATATTTTATATTAGGCGAAAAATCGAGACGAATGACGTCCCTCCTAAGATTCTTCCGAATTTCTGTAGAGAATAAAAAATTGTGATATACCAAAATTCAGGATAATTTCCTATTCGTGACTTAAGATAAATTTACAATGTTCATTTAAAGAGTATGCACAAACATTATTTTGGAAACTCATCAAACATATCATCAAGCGAAGTGCTAAGTCACTCAGGAATTACCCTTGTAATATACGTCAAGCCAAGGCTATATTCAATAGAAATAACTTCGTTAAAATGAATAGTTGCCTTAGAAATAAAAAAAATAATACAATGAAAAAGAAGATCGTTCTTTACTATTTTACAGGAACCTCTCAATATGTAGTAGTAACGGGCTTCTTTCATTGTGGTAGCCAATATCACTATACCCTAGAAACTCAATCCTGCGTATGCGTTCCTGTGGTTGGTGGTATGAACGTCTATCCATCGTCACAATGGATGGATCTCATTCAAGTATCAATCGCGAATTGTCTTAATGTTCAGAATAGCAGGTAACTCATTAATCTATCAAGTGAACCTCATCTATATGTCGAAGTAATTATATCGAAGTAATCCAATTGCTATAATTTGCTATAATACAGGCCACTGTATATATTGTGGCCTTTCTTAATATCTACGCTATTATATAGCGAATCTTAATGATTACTTATGGAATTATTAGTTCAGTAGCTCGCCGTTACACCATGACTCTAATATTACTCAATAGCCAGCACTTATTTTATAACGCATTTTTACTTTCAAGTACTTCGAAATGTTTTTGAGATATACTTTAGCATTTAATTACACCTACTTCCCCTCATTTTTCTTAAATTTCAGCATATTATCACACAAATATATGTATTTTTGAGTGTGAAATTTGCTATTTAACATTTATTTGACTATATATATATATTGAGTTATACAAATGTAAATAATACCATGGCATTTTGTTAATGTGGCCTTTTATGGATATTGATTACTCACGACCTCTTTTTTAAGGTTTTTATATCAGAATAATTATTTGATAACCTATTGTAACTCTACTGTTAACCTATAGTTTATATTACGTGTACTATTTTTAGTACTAAGATTTTTAGTACTGAACAGTTTATATGCAGAAGTTATGTGAATGTATATATACATTCATTTGCATACATTTTAAATTGTTTTTCTTTTTTGTTAATTTTGTAATCAAATACTGGAAGGCCATATTACTGCCTATTTTGATTATTAATAAAGTTATTGTGTAAAATGTAACTGTAATGCCATAACACCATCTTCTCCTCTATAATGGCACGTAAAATTCTGACAATTACAATGGGATAATCCACTATTAAAAGTGTATATATTCACGTTTTTAAATAAAATTAAAAACGAAATTGTTCTCTTTCAGTAGTCGAACATTTTACAATAGTAAAATAGTTACAATTAAAGTTAAACGTAACGTAATTTATACGTAACAATTTACCAACTAATTATGCACAATTATTTTTGAGCAACAATAACTGCGTTCGGAAACGTCGCTCGGATGCCTCAGATGCCTCGGATTCATCATCTGTCCTTGTTTAATATTTAATGTTAATTATCCTTACTTATCAAACGTTTATTTATTTATCATACATTTTATCGTTACTTATCAAACACCCTGTATATGTTATAAATGAATATCTTTTTCTTACAAGAGCATTACGTTATTGTAATTGATATTCAGTAACATCTATATTATCAATATCAATATCAATATCAATCACATGATGAAATCGGGAAAATTTAAATAAAAGGTTACTTCAAATAAAAATTGAAATTACAGTTTTAATATAAAATGAGTATTAGAAATACCTATATTTTTATAAAATAAAATTAATTAAATGAGCATTATTAAGTAAGTCAAAAGTGCATTTTATAAAATAAAATTAACATTAAGTGAGTCAATTTAATTTTTCTAGCATCAATGTGCTTGTGAAACGACTTGGCGGTTCGTACGGGTCGAAAATTTCACGCAACGCGCAAATTTCGTGTGCTTGCGCATTGGTATGTCATAAACTAAATCGTCCAGCGCGATTCGTCATGTCGATGGAGAACAATATGCAATCGATAGGCAAGAGATATTCTTCGCGTCAAGAATATGCTGTCTGGGTAAATTTAGATGGAGTTATACAGTATCTCAAAACAAATCAATGGAGCAACTGCGGTTCTAGTTTCAACGAACCACATTCTGAAATGATAGCTTCTTACATGCAAAGGTATTGTAATATAACATGTAGTATAAACAAATTTGTCTATTAGATTCGTCCATTAAATTTATCCATTAAATTTTCTGTACACAATATTTTAAATCTCAGTATCAAATTTTTAAGCAGAAATACTGTAATATATAAAACTATTTTTATCTCGTTTTGAACAGAATTTTGAAACATATTCAAATATAGGAAAAAATGTTACAATACTAATGTTAATAAAAAAATAATTTCAATTAACTGTGATAAAACAGATTTCAATATATAATTAACTAAATCAAATTTGAAAACACTCTATCGTGATTAATCTTCCGCATTTAATTAAATATCATAAACGATTTTTTATCGTTAAAAGCTGCTATTTAACGGATACTTGGGAGCTCCATGGGTATGACGTGAGAACCGACTTACCGTCAAATACATTTTGTCGGGCATCAGGATCTACGGAAGGAATAGCTATGATCGAAAATATAATGGAACACATTGCAACAGAAATCAACAAGGATCCGTTAGCGGTCAGATTGGCGAATATGAATGACGTGGATAAATCCGTATTAGAACCTATGATAAAAGATTTGTCGAATAGAACCAACTACGAGGAGAGAAAGCATTCTATTGATCAATACAACACACACAATCGCTGGAAGAAAAAGGGAATTGCCGTGTTACCGATGAAATATTTGGTGATGTATGAAGAAGGGCAATACGAAACGTCGGTGTCGGTTTGCGCTCGCGACGGTTCGGTATGCGTAACGCATAGCGGAATTGAGATCGACCAAGGCATAAATACCAAGGTATGAAAATGCAATGATTTATCTAAGCGAGTTCTTTTATGCTTCTCATCTAATTATGAATAAACTAATGGAAAATTGTACTTAACAATTCTATTCCTTTGAAATTGAGTTTCTATTTTTAAAAATTAGTATTAGGAAGCTGTGATATTGAAGATATCTATATTTTAATCACCTTTCATTTTGGATACATACTTTCTATATTTTAAATAGCAAAAAGATTCGATTTAATATGTAAGACGCTTTACATTTCTGCCAATTTAAAAATAATTCTTGTACACTAGATCGCACAAATAGCAGCTCATACACTGGATATTCGTATCGAAATGATTTCCGTTAAACAAAGCAATAATTTATCGGCACCCAACAAATCAACAGGACACAGCATTACTACAGAAACCTGTGGATACGTAAGAATTCAATTTGTCTCCATCGCTGTGGAAGACGATGTCATATACATATACGTAACTTAAAACTTGATGATGATATCGATTATCGGATTCATTTCAGACAACGATCCAAGCTTGCAGAGACATTTTGAATAAACTCGTGCCGATAAGAAAAAAAATAAAAGATCCGAAATGGAGTGATCTCATTTTTAAAGCATATGAAGAAAACGTTGATTTAAGCTCACGTTACACGTAAACGTCATTAAATCTTATTTTTGACACATCAGTGATATATTACATCACACAATGTCATATAAAGCACTTTAATATCTTTCCGAAAATATTGTACTTGCTTTAGAAAGAAACATTTGTCCTATCTTTTGCATTTGATTAAAATAAATTCTATATTGTGAAAAATTTAAATATTCCATTTGCATTTCCTGTAATTACCTAATCAGCACACAATAATTAAAAAATATTTTTTAAATATTTATTAAATATTTTTATGTTAAATAAATATTTAAAAAACGTTTTAAAAACCATCTCTACTGATTGGATAGTATTAAGCGTATTTATTGTATGTTTTCGGAATGATTTCGATAAATCAATAAATTTAAATATACTTTATATTTATATAATGGGATAATATTGCTTGATACTATACAAATAATTAATTATATAATACATAATTCCATTTACCTTGGCAGGTTGGTGACCGGGCCAACGAAAGAAGTGATGAAGCCTTATCCCATTTATGGTGTTACCATTGCCGAAGTGGAAATCGATGTGTTGACCGGTCAACACATTGTCAGAAGGGTTGATTTGATGATCGATGCAGGTCAAAGTTTAAATCCGAAAATTGACATTGGTCAGGTGGAGGGAGCTTTCGTGATGGGAATGGGATACTGGACTTCTGAGGATCTGATGTACGATCCTAAAACAGGAGTATTAACAAATGACAGAACCTGGGTATGTGTTATTTTCATCAAATTTCGGTAAAGCTATTATTGTCAAAATGCGACTGCTTTATTTCAGTGAGACTATCTTAGAAATACATAATTAAATTATTTGAAGTATTTGACTATTTTTATAGAATTATAAGCCACCAGGAGCGAAGGATATTCCTGAAGATTTCCGCGTGTACTTATGCAAAAATTCGTTCAACGCAAACGGTATCCATGGTTCAAAAAGTAAGATCAAAACTCTTCTATTCAAATTATTATTTACTATAAATATACATATTTGCATAGAATTGATAAATTCGTAGTAATTCTTTTAGAAAAATTTTCAAATCTACATCGATTTATAAGCGCGCGTCTCAATAATTCATTTAATTTAAATAAGATAAATACAATATAAGAAAAAATTTAAAAATAAAAAAGGTCTCTTTAACGTTTCGGAATTAGAAATATTGAATGGTCGATTTCCGACTAATTCTGAAAATATTTTTGCAGCAATCGATGAAGCACCGCTTTGTATGAGTTATGTAATTCCGATGGCGATCCGCAGAGCATTGAGTTCCGTTAGAAAAGATTTAGTGACAGAGGAGGATTGGTACAAGTTAGGTAAGTTTTAACCAGAGATACATTCATATTGTTGATAATTCAACATACAACACGAATCGACTAACTTGATGATCTGTATTAATTTCTACATTCTTGCAGCAAATACTAATCTTTTAATGGCCATTGTTCTTTATGTTTATATTTAAAGAACATTTTTTAAATACTTTTCTAACTTTTTTCTCTCCTCTTTTCTTTTTAAAAAGAATTAAATCAGGCAATAATTTAAAGAAAGTACCTTCGAAATTTATAGTTTCATATCTTTTTTATCAGTTTTTTTAATTCTATTATATGAACTCCTGGTTCATTTTACCTATCACGATTTACGATGTACATTATTCAAAATAGGACACACCACAAACTTTTAAACTTTTTATAATAAAATAACTAAAAATATATTAGTCTATATAATTAAATATTAAGTATTTAAATATGTAATTCATAGTTTTCTCTATAATACTTCCTTATAAATTATATACATGTATAATTTCTTATAGAACATTATCATATAATCATATATCAATCATATATCAATAAGATAATATTTTGATATATATTCACATATCATTCGTAATATTTGCAGATGGACCGTGTACCACCGAACGTATACTTCTAACTAGTTTAACCAGCATAGATGGAATGATAATTTAAGAGTAAAAATGGAAAACGTTTTCACAAATAATCCGGTGTTTAAAATAAGTTTTATATTTAGTTGTTATTTCATTGTTATCTAAATAAAATAATTCAAAAATTTGTAAAATGAAGAATATAATTTATGTATTATGTGTTTAAAATAAATTTTGTATTTTGCTAGCCTTTTAATTGCTGTATTAGTAGAATAATTAACAAATTTTTTTAATTGAATTTAATTTAAATATTCACATTTTTTTTTTATATGAGAACCTTTTATGGTAATAATGGGATTATAATAATTCGACTAGTTAATTGATCTTTAAAATTGCTAAAGCACTTCTTTTCATTTGTACTAATTTTTAATAAATTTTCTCCATTAAACTCCTAGCTTTAACCTTAAAATCATATGTATATTGTGCGTGTAAGTGAACGAAGTTATTGAGAGAGTGTTAAGTTACGTCTTTAGTTATCATCAAGACTTCAATCTGCCATGCTAAAAGCTAGGAGAAATATGGACAAAGTTTTAAAAATTCGGTCTGTTATATGTATATCAGTTTGAAACTCTTATGGTGAATTCGTGATCACTCGCATTACACTGGATCAGTGCATATTAAAAGCTGCTTTACATAAAATACCTCAATGTAGTGATACAATATAATCAACTTTGACAATGAAATGATATATATATATTTTGATATATATATATTTTGAAATGATATATATATAAATGTATATTTTGTTAAATAACGTGACAATAATTAGTAGATAGTTAATCGTTTAAAATATTTATATACTTTTACATTTAACTTTGTTAATTTCATGTAAAGCAGCTTTTAGTATGCACTGATATCTAGTGTAGTGCAAGTTTATAGGTCATGGACTAAGGGCCGGTCTCACTAACTTCGATTAACTTAATCGGCCGATTAAATATTGCCAACTGCAAAACATGAAAACATCATTTTCTGGCAGGACGCCGAGTACTCACATGCTCGACTCGCATGGCTTTTTCGCAATTGAGAAATTTGCCATTAATAAGGACCTGTGCTGTTATTGTCACATCGTTCTTTACAGCTGCCAGAAAATTAGGTTATGTTTTCAGTCTTGCAGTTGACAATACTGAAATTTAATCGACCGATTGGCTTAATCGGCCGATTAATCCATTGGAATTGACCAATCGCATTTGCCATTTTGTTTGACGACAGATGGCGATTGGCCAATTCCAATAGACTAATCGGTCGATTAAGTTAATCGGAGGTTAGCAAAAGTAGCCCTAAGCGCACGATGTACTATAGCCAATATATTTTATTGATATGTTATGAGGTTACATACTCCATACCACAAGATTCAACTTATAATAGTGTGTTTATTCTTTCTTTTCTGTTATGTTAATAATTATATGTGTGTTTATAAAAATTATAAAGATTTTGTCATTAAAAGTGTGAAATGTATGAAAATATTATGTTTCGACAAAAAATGTTTGAATTATTTCATTTCCATTTCGTATAATTATACTATATTTACTATTATGTACGTTCGATATGATTTCGATAAATATCTAAGCAGAACAACAAATTACGATAATATTAAAATGACATTAAAATGAATTGGAAATGATTGAAAAATGACTTTTAATGATGATTTTGGACATCATTTTGACATCATTTCAATATCATAATCTTGTTCTGCTCGGGTAAATAGATTTACATTTTGTATTTTTAAAATAGAAAGAGACAATTTCTTATTATTACACAAACCATTAATTATTATGCATTACTCTTTACCTTGATAAATTGGCGACCGGGCCAAGACAAAGCCATGTAATTACAATGCCATTGCCGAAGTAGAGATTGATGTATTAACCGCATACATATGTTTGAAAGGGTTAATTTGATAGAAGATGTCAGTGTAAGCAAGAATCGTTGGTCAGATGGAGAAAGTTTTCATGATGGAAATAGGATATTATCTTCTTGGGATCTGGTATACGATTCTAAAACAAGAGTGTTAATGAGTGACAAAACGTGGTTTCGTTATTTTCATCGAATTTCAATAAAGCTAATACCGCCAAGATGCAACTATACCTTGATTCATTTAGTTTGTTCTAGAAATATATAGGGTGTTCCGAAATTTTTTGCCAAGCACTCTTGTGT
This sequence comes from Mycetomoellerius zeteki, assembly GCF_001594055.1. Taxonomy (NCBI): domain Eukaryota; kingdom Metazoa; phylum Arthropoda; class Insecta; order Hymenoptera; family Formicidae; genus Mycetomoellerius; species Mycetomoellerius zeteki. The sequence continues at coordinate 347,510 of NW_017257198.1, forward strand.
AGTTAGAGCGGACTAAACTGAGTCGAAAAGTACTCTACCATTTTGCAATTTTCGCAATAGTTAACAAGATATTAATTATTAAAAATTGCCGAATATTGGTCTTTAATAATTTTTTTCTCAAATACTATCAACTTTACAGAAAAACTGCGAGATAAAAATTGTTTATTTTCTTCTCATAGAGTTCTGAGAATTTTTCAGAATTTTTTAATACCGCATTTTCTCATGTGGGTAAAAATAGTTGCCAATAAGAAAATGCAGTATTAAAAAATGGACAATAAATTCTGAAAAAATTCTTAGAGTTCTATGAAAAGAAAATAAACAATTTTGGTCTCTTACTGTTTTTCTGTAAAGTTGATAGCACTTGAATAAAAAATTATTGAAAACCAATATATATTCAGCAATTTTTAGTAATTAATATTTTGTTAACTATTGCAAAATGGTAGAGGATTTTTTGATTCAGTTTAGTTCCGCTCTATCTACATAAGAACGCTTGGCAAAAAATTTCGGGGACACTCTATATAATTAAATTTTCTAAACTATTCTATTATATATTTCTTCGTATAACCATGTATAAACGTCATCCAGAAACGAAGTATATTCCTGAAAATTTTCGCGTGTTTTTACGCAAAACTCGAACGACACAGTTAGTATCTTTGGTTCAAATGTAAGATTATCTTATTGTTCTTCAAATTATTATCTACTATTACGCGCGCGAAAAGTAAAACTCATCGAATTTTTTGTTTAAAACTCATCAAAACTTGAATATTTTCTACACGTTTCCGTAAAATTAAAGAATTCGTAAAAATTCTTGTGTCATTGTAAAAAATTTTCAAATCCATAAAAATTTTTAGTCGTTTTTCAAGATTTGTTTGAAATAGAGAATACGGACGAGTGTTATAGATTGGGTAAATTCTGAATAAAAATATGAATGTGAAATATATTTAGGTCCATATTCAGAACGTGCTTTTATCGATAAAAGCGCGCTTCTATTTCTGAAATTCTATAATATGCGTAACGTAAAGAATAGTATGTTTTAGCGCGCTAACACACATCGTTGTAAGCACGTTCTGAATATAGGCTTTAATGTACAACACAAATGTACAATCACCTAATCGTGTGACCTGAATTAACTTCTACAAATCTCGCAATTCAGTCTGAATTGTTTAATCTCATTATACTTCGAGCAAAGCACTAAAAAAAGAATTGTTTTGGTTACATTTTCTCTATTTTTATTTTTTTTTTGTTTTCTTTTTGAACCAAACATGAGAGACAATAATTTAAAGATGAATAACTACCGGATTTTGCAGTCAAATTCCTTTTTATTATTTCGTTGAAACCATTATAGAAACCCTAAATATACATACATCAGTTAGTATTAGTTATGCAATGCATTACTCGAAATCGGACGATAAACACTTGACAAATTTTCAGGAATATACTTCGTTTCTATTTTTGTTTGTAGCAAAAAAGTTACAAATGTGTTGTTCCAGGACATAAAATTAGGTGATATTCTTTTAAAATTCCTTTGTTGTAAATTTGTATATGTGAATGCAAATTTTTCTATAAAATTTTTTACAGATGGATATATATACTATCGAACTACTTTTAAGCAATTTAATCAGGAAGGATGATGCACACAAGGATGATATTATAGGTACTTTGAGAAGAAAAATCATGTAGTTATTCGTAGTTATCTACTTTTTGATCGCGTACTAATTGTAATGAATTTAGGGGTCCTGTATAACAAAATAATTTATCTATGTGATTTGCTGATACAAAAAGTTTTCAGGATAATAATGGGATCATGATAATTCGATTAACAGGTTCTTAACATAACTAAGGTACATACTTCTGTTTTATGGTAAATAATTTCAATAAATATTCTCTATTAAACGCCATTGATGTGCTACATAGTAAATATTACAACAACATATCTGCAGTGTAATTGGCATTAATGATAATATATAAAGTATGTCGTAAATAATAATCGTAAATAATAATTCAATATAAGTATATTACTTCTCTCTCGAGAGAATCTACAGCAACGATTATTATCATTATATACGCAGACATCAAACGTTAAACATCGTTCGACATCGTTTGCATTATTTGCACTTGAGGGTGGACGAGGAAGGGTGTAAAAAAACAACGGAACGAAACGAGATTATGGCATGCAAGAGGTTTGATTCGCAAAATTAATTAACATACAACGTGCACTGAACCGTGCCTGCCGCGAAATGGAGGAAAAACGCTGGAATGTGTATTCTTTCCGCGGCGCCATTCTCAAGACGTCCCGTTCACTCGACATAACGTTACTTATGCTATTCATGTTGCGTTTCACGCGAGTAGAAAACATGCCAAACTTAACTCGGTGCGCGGCTTCAATAATTAAAAACTCTTGGAGCGCGCATATAACGAATACACCGAACTTCAAGCATAAATAGCAAATATTGTAAACCGCAGTAATCTGGGAAAGATCGAGTTACAATGCTGCAACATGGAAATACGTGTCTCATTGTGTGTTTCCTTAAACACAAATGAAGACAGAGATCATTGTTAGACGATTATGGCAGCATTGACATCAGAATTTTCTAAGATTATAGATCGGTTATTCTGCCCAATAAATATGCTTCGCGTAGCAAAAGCCTGCACTTCTCGATCTTTATCGTCGCCGTCCGCAGTTTCCCTAAATAACGCCACGTAGGGATGAGTAAGCGGAATAAAAGACTCTTCAAGCTGTGAACCCCTCCAACGTTCGGAAGCAAAACCATCTTTCTTCTCATATACTTCTCTATCCAATAACGTTGCGTACTACCTTAAACGCCGGGTACACTATAGAAAGTAGAGCGGTCCCTTTCGTTATTGTTTGAACGTAGGATAATGATATTATTTTGCGCTTGCCTTTGATCATCGCCAAGCACGTGTTTGCGTGGTCAAATGTGAAAGCAAGCGACCACATGACGACTATAGTCATCCAACTTGGACGAGACAAATGCATTTCCGCAGCAATGCCAAAGAAACAATTTTTTTCCTCCCAATTAGTCTACTTGTAGGACAATTATGTCACAAAAACAATATTATGCGTATTGGACACAATACTACAACGAATAACAAAATCGCAATGGTTGCATCTTTGTGCTCGACAAAGTGCTCTTACAAAATCATGTAACGTCATTTCAGACTTTACAACAAATATGTAAATTTAGAATAATCCTCTATACTCAACAAGTAAATATATTTATAAAATTTTTAATTTCCAAATTAAAATTTCAAATTAAATTTTCTGCTACAATACACTGAAGATTAAAAGCCAAGATCGTTATTTATTCCTTTTATTCCCTTAAGGAACAAAAGATGTCGATCAATTTTGATCAAACTATGATTTTCCTTGATTTACTTTTTAATCTATGTTTGAAAAGACGTCTCATGATTCTGAAATATACAAAATGTATATACAATTTATTCAAAGAGATAAGTAGTATGATAAATTTTTAATTGTACTATTAATCGTTAATTTATTTAATCCATATCAATTAACTATCCAGCTATTCATTAAATTTATTTCAGTCTCGTCCAAATTACGACTTTAATCGCCATTCGATTATGCTTCGCATGCTGCACACGCATAATTTTGATGTGTGCATGTAGCACACATTCCATATATATATATATATATAATTTTCTCTGCACTATCTACGGATCACTACATATATTCTTTCATTTCTCTTTTGCCCTATTACAGCGAAGACTATGCTGATTTGTGTTCATATCTTATAAAGCTATACGCCGCCAAAAGATACTCTGACACCACGATCGCGGTTTATACGGTTTCCTTTTGTTTCTTTCATTCCTTCATCTACCTCGATATTTGTACAACGAGAAGGCATTGTCGGCTCGTCATTGCGCGCTCACACTGTGATCTCAGATTGTTCCTGCCCTGTTATCAAAATCATATTAACGGCGGTAGATCATACCGCCACTAATAATCGGCGCCACGAGTAACGATCGATAATAATAGTACATCGCGCTGTATATATGCACACGTATTATATTGCGTAATATCATTACAAAGTACACGACTTTCCGCTTCGACGATAAACGTTCCCATTCGCATTCGTTTAAACGTTTTAATCTCACCAGCCACTCAATTTACAGCGTAAACAGATCCAAGCAACAATTTTCTACTTACAATTACTCAAAATTACAATCAAATTTTCTAAAAACATGATAAACTTTTTTAAAAAAGTACAATAAAAAAGTATAATGAAAAGGAAAGAGAGAAAGAGAAAAAGAAAGGAGAAAAAAAAAGACATAACAAATTTGGTAACTTTTATATTACATTACAAGAAATTGTGCGCGAATTGTGTATATTTATAAAATAAATATAAATGTATACTTTACAAATAATTTCCGAAACACTTGACTGATTTTGCAAATTATCGCATACGCGTATGTACGCGTGTCTCGAAATTATTCGCGCGTTGTAAATTGGAATCATCATCTCGCCTCATAATTGATGACCTCTTTCTCTCTCCTCCTTTGCTCTTTATATATATATGCACATGCAAGAGCACAAATGGAATTATGTTAAAACTAAATAACAGTAAAGCCCTTTCTAGGAGACTCTGCACTTTCTCTCTTGGTGTCTTTCTCTAAGGAGAAAACGAGAAGCGCGACAAGCCGTTCTTGAAGCAACAACAAGGCATCTCTATTAGATTACAATGAAAAAAAAACTACGATGTGGTGTCGATTTTTTTTCACTTTCTCTACCTCTTTCTCTCGTTATCTCAGCTCGATCATCTTACTTTCGATAAATAATCCCTTCCATAAATACTAATAATATACAGTGTACAATGTACAGTGTGTATCCTTATGCGACCGGGAGGCTTATCTAAACTATATTTGCCGGGGTAAGAAGTTGCGACAAGAATATCTTCCTAGTTTACAGCGAAAGAGATAGAATACGATTGGATTATCTCATCTCACACACCTTCCTATAATATGATAATATAATAATATTTACGTAATATTGTCCTGTTGCGCTCGGTCGCCGGTAGCTTTAGGCGCGATGTCGATCAAAAATAAAGAAAATAATCTAGTGTACAACGAGGTGAAGCATAAAAGAGATATTTAAATACAATGGAATATTTTAATTTCATGCACGAATGACCGTACGAGATAAACGACGAATATCATACGTCTCTCAGAGATAAAAACGACAAATTGATTTATTCATAAAGCATGCATTGAAGTTAGAATGCGTGTACTTTCTTAACGTGTTCCAATTCTATTAAGGTTTTTCTGTAAACATATGTGTGTAACGTAAACATCTATGATAAATCTGCATGAATTCTTTCTGCTTGATAAATAATATTAGTAACAATATATTAATAATATTATCAATAATTATTTTCTAATATTATTTCATTTTGAAATTAATAATAATAATAATCCAGTCGACTCGCGTCACCGTACTAGAGCTATCAGCGACCCTTAAAGAACTTTGCGCGATCTCTGCGGTCGAGGCTTGACTCGTAGCTACCGATTTTACAGACTAACTAACTGTCCCCGCGGCGGCCGGTTACGCTCAGAGAAGATCCTATACGTTTCATATTATATTATACAAAAATACGTTCCGACTACGCGAAGTGTGAAATTAATCGAGAGAGCGAACGAACGAAAAATGGAAATGTACATCGATGAAGGAAGGGAAGCGTATTCGTTGATACCAAGTCCAGGGATATATCTAGCCGCTTCCTCCACCTCGCATCTGCATCTGCATCTGCATCCGCCCGAGTGAGGCTCTATTAACTTTTTTCTCACTTCACACAAACCGACTTTACAGAAATATATTCGTTCCCTTTGACCGCACTCGAAAAACTTTCTCTCAACTATCCTATCAATTTGTATACATCTATTTATACTGGTCGATATACATACGTGCGAGCGGAATTGAAGATATCGACACGAGGAGAATGAAAATGATTAATATACTTCTAAAAAAATACTAAGAGCAGTAGAAAATATTCGCATAAACCATGATCAATATAAAAACTCAGTATCTACAATATTAGCTACAGTCTCTCGAGGGACCGGTTCTGCCAATGCCAACTAACATAAATTGCAGTCAACTAGACCTTACGTCGCTATTTGTTATTATGTTAGCAAGATATCACGATCTAGAAAAAAAATTGAAAATCACGAATCGAGCCAATCGGCATTGGAAAAATCGGTCTTATCAATCCTCTCTCGCGCGAGACGTAGCGTAAAGAGAATAAATAGGAGAAACCGAACGGGAAGGAAAATGTAAACAATATCAGAGGCGAGAGCATATACATGCGATAATCCGCGACCGATAATCACTATCCGGGATGTGTGCGAAGCCAAAACAAAAATATCGCTCTAACGAGAAAACCGAAGATCACCTACCATATACTACTTAATTTGGTCAATCGATCGCGAGAATTGTGTCTCGTTGCAATCTTTTACAATGGACTTTCTGTCGACTAGCACTGCACACACTGCATACATATCGTCGCTATATGGACTCTAAATTTTCTCTTGCCCCTCTCCCTTTCCTTTTTCGGCCGTACTTCAGATCCAAATTCGAGCAACCGCGGATAAATAATCGATCGGTTATACAATATACACGCTATATATCGATAGAGTTTCACGTATTCAGTTATGACATTTATAATTTGACGGAAATCGAGGATATACCGACAAAATCCCAAAACGGAACGCTCGCAATTGGGTATTGACTGCATCGATAGTACCGTGCTATCTACTCATGTAGATTCACGTTGTATTCGTAATTGCGTTGCGTCAGCGTTCTGGCCTTAACTCATTTAACGTACTTCGTTATCTATCTAATAAGATATCCACGAACAGTATACAGATAAAGAACATTTAATGAGTCCATCTATTCGTTTCATTGTTCTTCCTATAAATATATATGTATGTGTATATATATATTTTATATATATATATTTATATTGTGTGTATGATATTTTATCGTATATCTTTATCGTATTTAATATTTAATACTTCGATGAAAGAATTTCCTCGAAACTGTCTTTCTCTCTCTTCCTCGCATCATCCCGAAATTACATATCCGTACATTCACAGAACAATATATATATATATATTATATTACAATAAAAGAGGATATGCCCGATGCGATTTTTATTTCGATTTTTTTTCGGTCTTACGCCTTCTTTAACGTTTAACGCGGACATTGGTATGTGCAATCGTCAGCTACGTGTATATAATCTAACGCGAATACGTTTAGAACCATAACGAACCAAGTATTTTCACCGTATTCGATAATGCGCTCTTACCGATCTCTCTATTGGATATACAATCTCTCCTCCAATGTAAAAACTAAGTCGTACCTAAATATCGCTACGTAATTACGGAAATCTTTCATCGAACTTAGAAAATGCATCACTTCGACAATAGGCTTACTCGACGTGTCAACGAAGAAAAACTGTTCAGCGCGGCACACGGCGCAGTACTATCACAGTTAATCCTCACCAGGAAAATTCAACGCACGTTCGTGTCATTCTAAACGCAATTCGCGTTCCGAACAACTCTCATCTAAGCTACATAATTATGCCCGGCTACGGGACTTCAAGGCGGAGAAAAGCGCCCTGTCTACGCGCAATTCAGACTCAATTTGTCTTCTTTTTTTTGCATAAAAAAGTAGACAGATATTCACTTAAATAACATTTAACTTTTGCTAATGCTCGGGAACGACGCTATATCGGAATAACACGTGTTGCATACTCGGCGAGCATATTACAGGAAGTATGATACAATTTACCGACTCCTATTTATAGTGAGACGATTCGAGTGACAATCAATGATTCAAGATTGATTGGGCCTAACAGAAAAAAGCGAGACACATTAGCTTTGTTTCTTTCTTTCTAGGCATATTACACGGTATTTACAAAATGTTGCTTCGTTCTTCTTAATTCCATTTGGAATCCTGAAACAGTCATTTATAATCTGCTTTAGTACAAAGATGGAATGTCATGTTAAATAAAAAATTATTTAACTTAATAACAACTTAATCTACTTTTTTAGTCATTAATAATCGATATTTACAGGGAAAGGATTAATCTTGGAATGTTTTCCTTTCGTTACGTCGATCAGATCGATGATAATGCTGCGTAATGATAGAGAAAAGGTGAACGTGTGCATTATTAGTAACACGAAGCAATCAAGTTTCGTTCATTGTAAAGTCCATTTTAGACAATCCATAATTTAAGATAGAATAGATATAAGATTTATATTTATATAATTTAATAAAAAAAAAATTTACTCAAAATAAAAATTATATCACGTTCTACTTTATACAAAAATGCATACTGTGATAATAAATTTAATAATTTACAGCTTTGGAAAACGTACTCACTGTATGTATATATATCATAACAATATTATAATAAATTCAACACAAATTAAAGAATTTTTTAAATTTCGTTTCGAATTATAGATTATCTTTAAGGTTAACAATTCGGAAATCTCGAAGAGTTGAATATTACAAGACACCTATTATTAATCACAAATATATAAGTCACAAAGATTATTGTACATTAATTCCCATTAGAGCGACCCATTCAAACCGTTTAAAAAGAAATATAAGATCACTTGTACAAAACTGCAATGAGTTCAAATTTAAGAAGTAAGATATACGATTACATAAAATTACAGCAACAGATCCAATTTTCGCCTAAACAAAATTTAATAAAATTATACAGGTACTAAGTCATTCTCGAGATTCTTCGATAAAATACGAGGAAGGAAATTCAGTTTTGATACAAGAACATTATCCGTCAAAGTTGCAGATTGTCGTGTTATCCTTAGTTGGCACGCGTTCCTTATCACAAATCATTCTATTATTACGCCATGACATCTTCAGCAACGACACGACACGCAGAATGATAAGTGAAGGTAGGTACCTAATCCCTTCACAGAGCACCAAAAGGATCAAGTTGGACAGCATTGCCTTGTGGCTGAGCTGCTGCAGCAGGTTGAGGTTGTTGTTGCTGCAAATTAGGACCGGCCATCATAGGATTCGCGCCGGGCATGGCCATCATGGGCGCAGCTCCTCCCGCAACCATCATACCGCCACCGGCGGCGGAAGCACCTGGGATAGTACACATCATCGGCCTCATACCCTGCATACCCTGCATGCCCATCGGCATACCTTGCATACCCTACAGACACCAGAGAGCGAGAGAAATGAGACGTATGTACAAAAGGAAGCGTGTGTGCCTGCGAAACTTAACGTCTTCCTTAATGTCAAAATAACGATCAGACCGATCAATTATTATTTTTACATTATGTAAACAATTGAAATTTAAGCAGTGGCTGGAAAAAAAAACACTTAGAAGGGAACCATCAAAATTGTTCTTCATTAATTTTGATCAGCTTTGTGTTGTAGAGCATCAAAAAATACTAAACCCATATTTTTTTTATTTGCTTATCTCGAGATTTGAAATAATCTCTCGCAAATTGATCGATTAATGGATTTTTTCATTTATAGCGAATATCTTTAAAACTGAGAGATGTAAAAAATGTTTCATCCAAAGTTTTATGATATTTTATATTCTTAATATAACTGCATATTCACATTTTTCGAAAATATCAAATTTTTTATTATAATTTACTCCTACTTGCAGAGATTGTTTCGACCCTTCATATAAGCAGACAAAAAAATATAGATTTAATACTTTTGATGCTCCACAACATATTCAAAGTCTATCGATGAGAAACGGTTCCGATGGTTTCCTTGTTAGAGTTCTTTTTGTTTTATCTTATAGATTACTCTGAAAACAACAGCAACCACATTAGTTTTAAAAGAAATGTCACCACAAGTACATATTCTATAAGATAAAATAAATATTATAAATATTTTTTTTTCAAACAAGACCAGTCTCTTCTTCAATTCTCTTTTTATATTTGTGACGTTTTTCTCGCAGGAAATATAATGTAGCTTAATCTAATTCTAATATATGTTACCTGTATATCGATGTAATAAATATTTATACACGACCGCGCTTTGTGTAATCCTAAAACTTATCTATGTTATCTACATTACAGATTAACACCGCAAGCAAATTACAGCCAAGTATAAGGAGAAATAAATCTGAAAATCAATCTATAGGAATATAAATAACTGCGATAAAGTACTGTCTACTACATTCTTGAAACGTGCGCTAAAAGTACATATCGATGCATAAGCACTTAATGCGAGGAAACGGAATGAGATGTCGAGTCGGATTGTCATCTTCCGACAATCTTGCTTTGCCACGTGAAATAAAGGTCGTTATACGATTTGTACAATGATTATCATTATTGACAGAGTGAGTTAGTGACAATTCGTGTTATCATACGCTATTCTTGTATACAGAAACTCGTGATCCGGTGAGATGAGATGAATTCGGTGCTTTATTGTGTTAAACATCTCGTTCGCTGCATATGAAACAAAGACGTTCGTGATCGTGGGACTTACCATCATTGCAGGCTGTGAGGGGAAACCTATAGTCGTGGTGGTCGTTGATAGCAGTTGCGTCATTCCTTGGCCCTGCAACATAGTCAATAACATGCCATATGCTGTGCATGCAAAACGCACTCACCTAAACGGTGCTAATTGACGAGAAAATTGTCATTACGGTATTACGAAGAGAGCAGAAGAGTCCCACGGCGGACGAGATGGCTTAAAGATAAACTTACATCTTAACAAGTCTAGCTGAAGGTACGAGAATGCTATGCACTTAGCAGAATGCTAACAAGCTAAAATAATTTACTAGTCCGCGTAGGATTCCTACGACGTAAAATTAAAACGATACCGTAAAGAACAAACAAAGTGACAATCTACGATTCTGAATGAGAATAATCGAGTTTTGTGGGGGCGGTTGTTCTTTGAAAATAATGCATAAAAAATAGTGGGTGTGTACGTGTGTGTGTCTTGGTGTATTAACAATCAGAAGAAACATGCTGAAGATACTTTACGACAACAAAACTAAAATAGAAAGACTTACCATGGGCCGATATCCAGCACCAGTAGTAGCTGCCATTGGCTGCGGTGACCATCCGCCGGCTGGACCGCCCGTTTTCGCGGCATTCTTCGGGGAGTTCCATTGCATTCCTCTGCAAGGGAAAAATATTTATCAATTCGTTGCTTCACATGTTACATAAACTCAGCTTCGGAACATTTTATGAATTATTTATCATGCTATCTATTATTATCATCTTCATAAATATATTCAAATTTACATAACCCTGGAAATGGAATCACTCATAAATAAAAATGTAATCACACTTACTTGACTTGCTGTTGTGCGCTCTTATTGATGGTCAAGTTTTGCGCAAGGCTAGCTAAGCTGCTGTCCAAATCTCCGGTAAGGACTTTGCCGGTATTGGCTGCACCGACCGGTTGCCCCGCTGAAATGAAATTAAATTCAAGATACTTGTAGACATACTAGCACCACATTGTCAAAATTCCTAAGCAACATCTATAACGTCAAGCAAAGATATAAAATTTAAGTTTAAAATAAATCACGATGTTTATATAAATTTATAAACTTATAAATTTATAAATTTATAGAATTAAACATAATCACTAAATGTATTTCCTGATTTAAAAAAAAATAAAGGGATTTAATCTCAAAGGATCCAAAACCGTTATTAAAATTTCTATAACAACGTGCTATAAATTCTCTAAACAAAATAATGCAGAATTATGTATATTGTACAATTAAAGTCACGAACATGCAAATTGTAAATAAATTGAATTGCGAATTATGCGTGAAAAAGAAGTAACGATCAGAGGTTATCGTTTTTATGAGTATACTTAAGCAAAGAGTGATGTAATCATCTATTTTTTTTCAATAATTTTTGCGATATCTAGAATGTTATAAATAACACAGGCATGCTTATCTACTCGTGAAAACGTTAAAATTAATCAGAATTATCTAATGCTCTCACGTGCCTAAGTATAAATACTTAATACATCTTGCTGATCGAGCAATATATATAAATTGAAAAAGCACAATATTCCTTGACAATATAAAAGTCCAAAAAACATCTCGCAGATATCTGAAGATTGTCTTTTAAAAATCTGTATGTTTTCTAGATATCTGGTGGACCTTCACGTTGTTTAGGATGCTATATCGCGACGCAATCAGACCAAAAGGAGGAAAAAAAATGAAAAATAAAGAAAGAGTTTAAGTCGGCAGGGTACAGCGAGTGCGATTATCATGCTATTGGCGTGGATTAGTTTAGGCATTCCCGTCACCTGACATCGGCTGCTTTGCCGGCGAACCGTACCCCACGGGGACTTGGGCTTGGGTAGGGATACCATAGCCGACGATCGGCGCACCGGCCATCATGGGTTGCCCGGTCGCGGGGTCATTCATGCCGAACATACCGGTGCCCGCCGCCGCAGCCGGCGG
>NW_017257198.1:360156-373522 GCF_001594055.1 Mycetomoellerius zeteki
GGCCGCCGCAGCATCCCCGTCGCCGCCGTTTGCGGGGGTCCTCATCGCGGCGGCGGACCCGTCACCCCCAAAGAGATCCGTCTGACCGGCACTGAAAAGGTCTCCGGCTGCTACCGTCCCCGTCTGCGCTGCTTGCACCGATTCACCGCCAACAACACCGCCAGCGTTCTGATCGAAGAGCCCGAAGGCGCCTGCGTTCGTCGCCTGCTGCCCGCCAGTGGTACCGAGGGACGGGAAATCGGACATGAAGGGATTAGGTACGGACGCGACTGTTCCTGGGGCGCCAGCTTGCGCAGAAAGTGATCAAGGTGCATAAGTTAGCTTCCTCCTCTTTTGCGTCCGGAAGAAGTAATAATGTAAAATGTTTTGCAATTGTTATACCGTCACCGGTTAATACGTTAATTAAAGAGAAAAAAAAGAAATATTCAAATACAATGTTAACGCAATGTAGCTCGGTTGCATTCTTTTATAATGTCGCGCATCAACGTTGCACTTGAAGAATGTATCGAATAATCAGCGCTTATTAATAGCCACAATATGAAAGGAAAAAATAAAAAAATAAAGTAAATTATCATTGGCAGTGTTCAAGAGAATGTTTATTTTGCAATGATTTGAAGTTTTCATCGCTAAGATAGGACTATTCCTTTGAATCTAAAAATACAATCAAATTAGCACGAAGACAACTTCCAATAGTTGCAAAATAAACATTCTGCTAAACACGGCCACTATTATTATTGTGTATGGCAACAAAATTGCTTTTGTAGCTATAAACGCTGTTTATAAACGCTGTTTATAAACGCTGTTTATAAACGCTGTTTATAAACGCTGTTTATAAACGCTGCTTCATCCGGTACATCTTTGCCCATAGCGTTAAACAGCAAGTGTGATTGCTCAGGCGTACTAAGTATCTAAAAAATGTATAAGATGTATGATGCAAAAGTATCATAAAAATGGCCGCAAAAGTTCTACGAGAGAAAGAAGAAGAGAAATGTATAAAGACTGACAGAGAAAAAGAAAACGCGAAAGTAAACGGAATTCTTCAATTGTGTGAATGTGCGCTCATATAATATAATTCCGTCTTATGTCTACTTCGCTAGTGAAGCACTTACTGGATTGTTGATCTTGGTTTCCGAATACGGAGGAAAAACTATTATCTGTAACAAAGTTATTATTTGCTGGTGGCGCAGTTGGCGCGAAACCTAAAAGAAAAAAAAAATGGAAAAATGAAAGAAAATGAATTAAAATAAAAGGGAGAAAAATATCATAAACAAGCGCGGTGACGAGAGAAGCAGCGATGATCACTGAGACTATATCGATTTTTAGATGCTCGTGCTCACCAGTACCGTTGGTCATCCACATGTTGTTCTGCATCTGAGCGGCAGGTTGCGTCGTTCCTGTAGCTGGTTGCGCTCCGAACATGTTCGCGAACGGATTGCCCGCCAATTGCAGTAGATCATCCGATGCCTTTTGGGATGACTGTTGTTACAACAATTAATTAGCTCGCTTCAAATGGAATCACAACTCTTACACAGGTCTGTTCTTTTCGGTTGAACTTCTTGTATTATTCGTCTTTCATTCTTTTCTCTTCATTGTAGAAAAAAAAAGAGAAAAGATGAACAATGCAAAAAATTCAATTGAAAAGAACCACTTGTCAAATGAAAGATATAGACGTACCTGGCTCTCGGCTGTTGCACCGAACAAGTCCACAATCGGTTGATTAGCATTATTGGTCGGCGAACTGAGGAAGGGATTCGTGCTAGTACTTGACGGCGATTGTACTTTTGCCTGCAACATATACATTAGAAATTAATATAATGTTTATATGCAGAGAATCGCAATGGAAGAAGAAATTGAAATGAAACAAACGAATATTGAAATATCTGAAACTTAAATAGAAAATTAATAGAATATAGCATCGCAATCTGAAATTCCTCCATCTGTCAAAGCTTCGTTTTTCATCTTAATTTATAATTAGTAATACTTTGCAAATTAATACCTTGTATTGATTCATGGCGGCTTCCTCTTCCGCGAGAGCTTGCTGTCGCAACGCCTCGTCGATATGGCCGTTCCCAGTTTGCTCGAGCCGCGCATTGCTGGCTGCTGTTCCGAACGCGTTACTGGTGGAAGACAGGGCGGACACTCCCGACTTTACATTGGTTCTATTGCTGCTTTTGGGCGATGATAGGATGTTGTGGTGTTGATGGATGGAGAAAAGAGGATGGACAAGAAGAATACGGAAGGTCCGTTTCAGCGAGTTCGTAAAATGTGGCGAGAGAGAGAAAGGAGCGTAAAGGAAAATTGATAATTGAAAACAAAGGAGAAGAGACAAACAAAAAAACAAAAAACAAACGGTGTAGTACGTATAGATGTAACAATGCGTAAAAATGCATAGTGTGCATTACCACTCGCACGCTCGCATGCATCCTTTCTCTTTTTCGCGCGCACATACACACTCTTTTTCTCTCTTCTTTCTCACACGCTCTCGCTCTTTTTTTACATTTCTTTTTTTTTTTACTAAATTTCCTAATATACATATATGCATTTACAGGTGTTCTACATTTTGTAGTGAAACATGGCGTCAAGCTTGTGTATACTCAAACAAATTGTATTAAGTCTGCGGCACACGATGCTTGTTTTCTTGCTGGATTCCTAGTTGGATTAGAATCTTGCCATTGTATTGGCTGCGGTACTGACAGTATCAGCATCGTAGTCAATACAGTGGCAAGAATTTATTCTAGCTAGTAACAAGAAAACAAGCATCATGTGCCGCCGGCTTTACACAGTACACATTGATTTAGAGACTGTTCATTTTTCAATTGCATACTATAAGTATGGTGAATTTACTACGATAATAAGCGATTTGTACAGATAAATATATGTGCATTGAAACGTTATTATTTTTTAACACTGATTGTGTACTTCAATGAGTTAAATATTTATTACAATAAATGCCATTTCATATCCAACAAATTTTACTATTATAGCCACATCAATTAACATTATTCGTTATTAATTTTTAGGCAATAAAATTAAATCGTCAATATTATTAATTTCAATTGACGATTTATTATAGCATGCTTGGTATCCACTATAATCAATAGACTATAGGGAAACACGTCAATTATCTAAATACATTATCGTAAATTCATGCAGTATACAAGAGCGATAGATTGAATAGCGCAATAATTATATTTACAGAGTTTCAGTGAGAAACACACACACATATACATAAAAATTGAATACCAAATTTAGGAGCATAGCATGGATACCTAAAATAGGTCAGGATACAAACGTAAATTGAATATTCTATAACTAAATATTAAATATCAGAGAAAATTATAACCTTGTATTCAGGGGATACCATCTCGACAAATTTTACAAGTTGGATAACTATTCAAAAAGAGAATATATCCAAAGATAGTGCTTAAGATTACTATCTTCCAAAACCTTGTGTTATTTGTTTAAGAAAAATAAAAGTGACGGTATTTTTATGAATATAAAATGATCAATGATCAACTTATCGTATTCGAAATAAAGGAACGCAATCCTTTGTCATAATTGTTACATGTGCATGTGCGATAAACGTAATATTTAAATACTCATAGCTTAAGAAGCTTGTAAAGATGTGTAGAAGAACGTGTCTTTGATTATCGGGTATGAAAGAACAATGAGACGAAAACGATGGACTTTTTGGGAAGTATATAGAGAGGGAGATTAAGTATATCGATTTCAATAGCATTCAACATAGGAAATTTAAAATTATCCCTACATCGATTGTTATATGAGATTTAAATGAGTCGAATAAATGGAAAAAGTCGGCATACCTTGCTGACTGCGTTGGCGTGTTCGCAGCGGAGCCCTTCTTTCCTTCCAAGGAAGCGAGATGTTGTTCTAAGGCATCCAATAAACTACTCGGTGCCTAAAAAAAAATCGATTTTTCCATTATTTACAGAACATTATTAAAGTTTTCCAGTTAAGTGCAAAGTAAAATTTAGCTGTGCATATTTAGTCTAGAAGAGATTTCTCTCCGCTAAAATACATGCATTTATTTAGGAGAATTTGTCACCTTCATCTACTCTTTTTAATGCGCGCGTATTAAAAAACATAATAAAAAAACTACAGTGTAATTGGCTCACAAAATCTCCCAAAATAAATATCGCCCAATTACTTATGCTGCTCTAGACTATACCACACTAACTCTACCTCATTAAATAATATAATCAGAGATGTTATTACCTGTCAGTAATGTAAGAGGAAGAAACAAATGAAAATATTATCATACTTTATCTGTTAAATATTAGTTTTTTCGCTCACTCATTGTTAACAGTTCCTCAAACCGATAATTAAATATAGACAATTGAACAAACTTTTATTCTAAACAGTATAGCGAGATAGCGAGATAATAAACAGTACTTTAAGCAAACATACCTTTGTCAGATCTGGTATGTCTCCTTTATCGATACCAACATTCTGTAAAAGAAAGAAACATGTTCAGTGACTATCTTCAATATCATTGATTGCTTTCACATACAGATCGTAACTTACTTCCGCAACTTTCAGAAATTCCCCGACCCTGTCCATGCGTATAAGGAACTTCTTGTAAAGATCTAAAGCATCCCGACATTGTTTCTTGTTCATGTCGAAATATTTCTCTGGAAGGTTACCGTAATCGTCCGATTAATTGATCCATTCTCTTTGAATATGTACTTCTTGTGCGATAAAAAAAAGAGACTATTAAATAGCGTTACCTAACAAATTAATGATGCCATCATTATAGCAGGCGAATAATCGGATAAGATCTCGAAAGAGGAGCATGAAGGCCATGTTTATGACGCCATTCGTAAGGTCGTTAGCCGTGCAATCAAATTCCAGCAGTGCGTCAAGTTGCGACTGCAGTACCGGCAAAGTTTTCAGAAGTTTCTCGGAAATGTCAATTACGCAACGAAGGTTAATTCTCTCATTAAATACAGCGAGATAAAATTTTGAGGTCTAGAAAAAAATGTTCTCAACACGTACCCTCTTTTCACTTTGCAAAAGTCGAACGCTACCGTCCTGTAGGAGAGAGCTTTCTCGTTGAGATATTTGGCGTAGCGCCTGATGAAGGGCGACATGTCATATCCTGATCCACAGAACAGAACGACAATTACTCATTTGTATTCAAAATAAATACCATAGACACAACAAAAGCACTAATAGGCATCGCCACGCAACAATGCGTAAAAGTGAAATTAGAAAGTCGGCAGTGCGCCGGTGCGATTGCATTAATTTCATAAAGTTACACAAGCGTGCAGCGCCGATTGGAAACTGTAATTTTGTCAAACATCTTGTAAGCCTAATCATATATTTATAGTATTTGGTTGTAATTATCAATACACATCAATTGGTACATATGTACATAAATTAACAATTAGGTTCACAAAGTGTACATTAATTTCTTTTATTCTCGCGAAGTTAGAAATGAACACATATATAGAACTACGAAGCATGGTTAATGAGTACCATTAATAGTAAAACGAGAAGGACGTTTGTGATTATATAGAACTCACCCACGCGTATTCCTGCTTCATGCCCAAAGAGATAGAAAGTTAGTCCAGGTTAGTAAATCGTACACATAGATGCCATAGATATATGGAAAAGAGAAAGATTTGCATTTCCCATATGGATAATAGCTACACAATGCGAGAAAATCAGTAGCACGGAAACTTTTTAAAAGATTTATAATTGGAACAGAGGAGTATCGTTTTGTATCGTTTAAACAATAATTGCTATCGATTGATGTAACATTCAATTAACATTACGCTTAACGATCTCCAATTAGTGAATAAAATTAGGTCTCCTGTAAACAAGTTCTCGACGTAGAATCGAGGTGTCCGCGATCGGCTATTCAAATTACGGCGTGTTGCAATTTTCCGTGCGACGCGTGCATATCAAATCAGCTCGCTCGATTATCGACATTCGAGTCTTCTGATGACTGAATGTCGTCTACAATTTTTTTAGGCGGGAGTGCGGAAAGCCGTGCACAACGATGTTGCGATGAGTTCATATCGCAATGGTTTTGTTAATATGCAAAATGAATGTTAATCTTCTTAAATTAATCACATTTTCAAATTTGGTTTAAAAGATTAGTTTTTTTAAATCCGACACCTTATTTTCATTACAGAATTTAAAGAATAATTATCCTTTGTAAAAAAAATATTTAAAATTTTTAAGAAGGTGTTTATATTTATTTGTAACTTTATCTCGTTTTAAAATGATAATTCTTCTTTTATAAGTTAAATTTACGAGATGCCAACAAATGACATAACATTGTTCATTCTACACTGAGAAAAATGTTTGATATTGTCACTATAATTGTATGATAAAATAATGATGAATGAGAAATTCGTTTTTATAGTCATTACTGTTATATTACGTTCAGTAGAAAAAACAACTTTGCAACTGTTGTGAGATTCTTTAATATAAATAGTTCTTGCCTTCAAAATTCTTCACTAAATATAACCAATTATATTAAAGAATCTTACAACAGCAGTTGCAAAGCTACTTTTTCTGCTAAGCGCGTCATTGTTAGTAATAATAATTATGTTTATAGTTCTACCATAAAGGCACCAAAAATGACTGTAAATTATAGTTAAATTATGATAATTACAACATTTTTTCTCTTAGTGCAAATTTCATAAAGGCTAATGCTTGGTATCGTTGGCGTCCGTCAATTCTGGAACATATTATGGTATCCCGAGGAGAACGCAAAGCCTCGCTAATACGATCATTTACAAAATAATCACCTTGTACGCCGCTCTTGTCGAGGAAATTGTTGAGTTGAAACGTGCTGTTGCTGGACGCGAGATACTGCGTGAACCTCTGTAAATAAAAAAGTCATTTCAGAAGGATATACGGAATGTCTCGCAGATCAGACCAGCGCCCGAAAGGTAATTACCTCGTTGCCATAGCACATCATGTGATGCACGGTGATCAGGGCCTTAAAGACTACCGTCCAGTTTGTATTCTGTGAGCGTTCTATCAGAAGATTAGCGAGCTGCGGTATGGAGACATTCGGTTCATTGGTGCAATGAATTAAATCTGAAACAAAAGAGAAAGAGTTTACTTTTGGCGAGTCCACGTCCATCTTAAAAATATTTTTTCCGGAGATAAGGATGCGATTTCCATGTGTGTGATTTCAACTTTGAGAGGAAACGACATGCAGATACAATGCAAAACTTCGCGTCCAGTACAAGCCACAATGAGAGGCACTGACCTCCACCTTATAAGATTACAACGTAATTTACATATGTATGATTCACAGCCATCACTGGCGACAACGCTATCGTATTGTGAGAATCTCTCGTAAACGCGTCATTTCCCCTTACCTCGGATTTCAAGTCACGATTACGGTAAACACTTCTCTCTCACGTATCTCTTTTCTATCACTGTTAAATTCATAATACATTCATTATACCCAATTTGAAATTATGAATTTACGTTTATAAATATGTTTCTACTGAAAGTTGAATAATTTTTTTTAGGTTGCCACTGCTCCTATTCAATATGTCGTCAACTTAATTAAAACAATGAAGTTAAACAATTAACTAATAAAATATATTAATCCAAATTTAGTTTGTTATTTTTAGTAAGTACATACGTTAATATAAACGTTGTTTACTTTGAAATTAAGCAATTCAACCAGAGAAATTAATTAATTTACATTTTGATACACATGGAATAACAAAATGTTATTTAATTCAAGGAATTGGGTTAGCTTTGCTCCTTTGATATTTAACAATGTATACATGTCCGTTAGTACAATATGCAATTATATACATGAAAGTGCGAGGTAAAAGCGAATTAATCTTGAATCGTGAGTACAACAAAACAACAGCTGCCTAGCATAACACATTAAGTGTAATTAAGTCATTAATTAGAATCATCGACCGCCTTTTATCTCGACTCGATTTGAATTCTGAGCGTAAGGCGAACAAAAAGGTATCATGGCAAGTAAAAGACTCAGTGCAGACGGATGTAACTATGGTGAAGTGGACCAACTGATTCAGTGACTCGAAAATGAAAGAAAGAAAATATGCGGCGGAATAATTTTAATTGTTCTAGCAATTTTAATTGTGTTTAAATATGTTCCAGTAATTATTCAATATTTTAGTTAAAAAATTGATGTAGATATAGCATTTGTTGTGAATTATCTTTTGTTTCAAGAATCCTTTAAATTTATATATAATGTTGATAATTAATAAGAAACAATATAAGTAAAAGAATTTCAGATTAATGAAAGAAATATTAGCATCTATTTTAATACTTTTAGCTGTATATATGACGATATAATTTTATAATTTTTAAATAAAAGTTTTCTCATTTACATTACTTATTTTTTAATAACGTGCCTATTTCCTATTGGAATAATTTTTAATTCAAATTCTAAATCGCTGTCAAACTTTTTGTATTATTTTCACAAATATAATATTAAAAAATCGATAATTTTTTCATAATTTTTTCATTTCGTTAAAAAATACATGTAGTACGTTCTTAATTTATAATCGCAAAATATCCAGGTAAACCATTTTTTTTTTTAAAGATGGAAAGTCCAGCTGCAGTTTTCAGATGATTCAGACATTTAAAGATGATTCAAAAGACTCGTATGATTCAGTATTCGCATAATTATCATCGTCATTTTTCATACTTCGTATTTTATCAATACGTATTTTATCAAACATATGCGTAGCATACCAAGCGATTTAATAATCACGATTCATGATCTTTATTTTTAATTACGATTGTAGCTTATTGCCGCAGCAATTAATCTCAAAAGCAAATAACACGCTTGATAAGCGTGGAAGAATTACAATAATTAACAGAAGAATTTAATATCTTTAATTCATAATATAATTTCATTGAATTGTCATGCACAGGCGTGACCCAGCATGATAAACCACGATAACCCACAGAAAACTTAAAAATAAAAAATCAAAGAAAAACACTATATTTTGATCGCGCACATTCAAATTGAATAATGTAAATTCCCTTTTAATTTATTTACAACATGTAAAATGAGAAAGAGATATTCCACCTTATTAATTATACAATTCTACTTTAAAATACGGATTGTATTTACGACACATAAAATGAGATATTTTATCTTATTAATTATACAATTCTATCCTAAAATATGTGTCGTCTAAGAACAGGTGAAAATTCGATATTTGGAACTTCGTCATGCCTGTACCTAAAAATGGGAATATCCGATGCTATCGATCACCGTGGCACAACGGTGACTCTGACCTGCATGTACCGAACTCGAGGCTCGCCGAAACGTGTCGCGAACCTAGCAGATGAAGCTAACGTGACGATAAAGTCAATCGCCACACGATGACGACGACGACGAAGTGAACGACGGCAATCTATGCAACAATCGCGATTGATTAACGAAAGTAGCGATCCACATCAGAAGGACGGCGATACCGTATAACAAAGTTAACAATCATGTTACCATGCGGTTTCAAACGTGACAATATTCGGTGTCATTATTGACACGGTGATTCATATTATTCGTCGGTTACGAATTTGATACACGGTTGCTATAGGCGTATATTAAGATGCAAAACATATCGTTTTCTTTCAAACATCGCTTGATCAAGCAGAAATTTTCAGATAAATTAGAAACATATGTATTTAATATACGTGACTTTTAAAAATTTCCTGCCAACATATAATTTTACGACAATTTTTCAATTTATACGGAAAGAATGCTGAACCATCTGAAAATTTAATTAGATACAGATCTGAAAATAATTTTGTTAAACTATCAAAATATTACATAGGAATTTCAAGCATGATAAACAAAAAGTTTTAACATTCTAGATGTTGCAAAAAGTTTTAACATTCTAGCAACAGTTTGAATGTCCTGCATAATTATTTTGATAGCCCAATAAAATTATTTTCAGATCTGTGTGTGTGTGTGTATCTAGCTAAATTTTTTAAATACTTCAACAAAATCTTTCCGCAGTATAAGTTAATAAAATTCTTGTTATAATCAACTTAAAAATAAATTTTAAATACTAGAATACATATTAAATTGGAACAAAAATTTGTAACGTTACTTCATTTGTAATGTATCTGTATCTGTTCTTAAAAAAAAATTTGGCAATTACATCATTCGATAGAGTAACGTTTCAGCTTTAGAATCCTTGCGATACAATGATTTTTAACAAAATTACGAGCAATCAAAGTCAAAATGCTCCTTTTATTTAATTCACGATAACTCGATAACAACAAATCTTAGAAACATTTTTAAAAACTTTGTAGGAAAAACTGTAGGCTTTTACGTTAGAAAGTTGAAAATTTCCACAAGTTATTTTTGAGCACGCGACCACAAAATGAGAAGAAAATTTCCCATTTTGTCCAGTTCTAATTTCCTCTCTCTATATGTAAAAATAATCAAATTCATAGAAACTCAAGAGGTGGCTTCTCGAAAGTAGAGATTTTAAGCTTTAAAACTCTCTTTTTTAATTTAAACTTCGTTCATTTTTAATGAAATTACAACTGCTGAAATTTTGAAGTTCATAGCGCTACAAATTTTTATTCCAAACCCATTATGTTCAATACCTGTATACTAAATCTGTATCTATAAAGATTCTTTATCTGAGTAATTCAATACGAATTCTTATCAACCTGCGATAGTCTGTATTGAAACTAAAATCATGTCCGTTCACAATTGTACGATATCGTAACTCATATCGCGCTTGTTCATAATTTGCTGAGCATCTTGACTACGCACTGGAGAGGCCACGTTTATTTGACCGATGGCGAAAAAGACGGGGAGTTAAGCAATGCTTCGTCGCGGATAGTTTCCCACGCCTTTAATGTATCTCTCGCCCGACCGACCGATGATCCCGCAATATCGAAGTCACGACGAGAGGGCTTGAAATGAAAGTGCAACGCGAGAGCGAGCGTACGAAGGGGCACCGAATAAACGCGAATGAAGCAGTGAATCAGCACCAAGTATTGAAGCCCAGCTATTCTACGAACTGCAATATTTCCATGTATGATTATCGCGCGCGATAAATCTATTCGACGTTATCGCGAGATGCTTCTCTAATTGGCGCGAAAAGCGATCTTGCAAACAAAAATGTATAATTATTTATACGTGATAATTATCCGCCCATTAATTTAAGGTTCCAGAGATAGGAGAAAAACGAGAAATTAAAATTTACAATTATTCTTTCAATAATTCTTCAAATTATTTTATTTTCTTCTACACTGTGTGTAAATTCATGATGTCGAATTATATAAAATTTGAGTTATTTTTAACTATTTCTATGCAGTTCATCACTGTTCCTCAATATGTCGTTAACTTAAGTAAACCAATGGTATTAAATAATTTAAGAGAATTAACTGAAGAAAAAGTATTAAATTTTACTCAAAATTAGTTTATTATTTGCTAAATGCACACGTCAATATATAAACGTTGTTTATATTAAAGATAATTACAGAAATGAATTGATTTACATTTCGACACATGAAAGTTGAAAATAACAAAATGTTATTTAACTCAAGGGATTGGGTGGGCACTGCTCCTTTGATATCTAAAAATATAATAGACCGCTTAATATGGAAAACAAGAGTAATAAAAAATAAATGAGCGTATAATTAAATACAAAAGGTAAATAAAGATGAAGAAAGTAAGGTTCGTGCAATTTGGGAATTTAACAACTCATTTCAACTGTAAACAAAAAACCGCGCAAGTTCAAGCAGTTAATGAAGACATTTTACAAGGCATTACTGTGTTAAACGAAAATTACAGTCCGTATCAAACGCAAAAGGTGCATGAGCGATCGCAATGAATAAACGTGATCTCTCTCGAGCAGCATGTTGTTCGACCTTGCGAGGCTTCCCATTCTAATTATAATCTCCCAAACACGGACGGATTTAGCGGCGTCCGCATCATTGTTGAGTGTCAAAATGCAGACACGTTCATTCAAAAACATCCGATTCATGAAAAACGGGATGCATACCGATTTTTATGGCTTCGATGCGCGCATAAAATTAAACTCATTATGTCAAATTATATCCTGTTTGAGTTAATTTTATTAAGTAGATTAAGTAGATATTTCATCGACACTAGAACCGCGAGTTTAAATTAACCCAATCGCGATTCGAGGTAAATCCAGTTTTTTACGAGGGAAATCTGTCACCATAAAAGTCAAATTACTTATTATATTTAATGAAATTATAATTAATGATGATTATTTATGAAAAGTCACAGAAATCTAAAGCTCCACGTGCAAATTAACTCGAAAATAAAAACCGTCAGATGCGTCAAAAATAACAGCCGCAGTTTTAGTGTTAGGTAAATAATACATTTGCTCTCTCTTTAGTTAAATTAACGACATATTGAGTAGGTCACCACTGCTTTCTATAGGTCACCACTGCTCCTATTCAATATGTCGTTAATTCAGTTAAAACAAATGTATTATCTAACTAAAGCATATGTAATTTAATTCAAGAAGTACTAAATCTGACTCAAATTTAATTTATTATTTAAGTGCATACCGCGAGGAGCATATGTTAATATGGAGTTTGTTTGCTTTGAAACTAACCACAAAAATAGATTGATTTACATTTTGATATACGTTGGAAGTTAAAAATAACAAAATGTTATTTAACTCAAGGATCGAGTTACCATTGCTCCTTTGATACCTAACAGTGTAATATGCGAAACAGATGCGGATCAGCGTCGAATAAAAAAATGCAATCCTGTCAAACAGGAAAACAATTATCCTTTATACAACGTGTATTAAGCCATAATAACTGATAATAAATAGATGAATATATATAGAAAGAACGATTTTACTGAGATATCTAAAAATTTAGCTACATATAAATCGGAAAATAATTTTATTGAACTGTCAAAATAATTATGTGGACATTCAAGCATAATGAGCAATGTTGCAAAAAGTTTCTACAAATATTCTAAAAATCAGCTTTGAGCGTCCTACATAATTATTTTGATAAACATAATTATTTCCACAAATCTATATTTAGCTAAATCTTTAAATACTTTAGTAAAACCTTTCTGTGTATAAATTTAATAATTCTGTGTACAGAATATTAAATATTAATGTTATCAATCCACTGAGATAATAGCTCAAATGATATTAATATCAACTCTCAGTTATTACATTTTTTATCTTTATATACCTATTTAAAAAAAATATTATCGTTAATATTATGATAAACGGGAGGTATTAACGTTAAATATTTGAAATTTACCAGTCGCGGACAAAATATGTTTAACTGATACAACGAGTACACGTTTGTCCAGAGATATAGCTGATAATATGTAGAGAAAGAGAGAGAGAGAGAG
>NW_017257198.1:377877-416061 GCF_001594055.1 Mycetomoellerius zeteki
CAGCCGCAGTTTTAGTGTTAGGTAAATAATACATTTGCTCTCTCTTTAGTTAAATTAACGACATATTGAGTAGGTCACCACTGCTTTCTATAGGTCACCACTGCTCCTATTCAATATGTCGTTAATTCAGTTAAAACAAATGTATTATCTAACTAAAGCATATGTAATTTAATTCAAGAAGTACTAAATCTGACTCAAATTTAATTTATTATTTAAGTGCATACCGCGAGGAGCATATGTTAATATGGAGTTTGTTTGCTTTGAAACTAACCACAAAAATAGATTGATTTACATTTTGATATACGTTGGAAGTTAAAAATAACAAAATGTTATTTAACTCAAGGATCGAGTTACCATTGCTCCTTTGATACCTAACAGTGTAATATGCGAAACAGATGCGGATCAGCGTCGAATAAAAAAATGCAATCCTGTCAAACAGGAAAACAATTATCCTTTATACAACGTGTATTAAGCCATAATAACTGATAATAAATAGATGAATATATATAGAAAGAACGATTTTACTGAGATATCTAAAAATTTAGCTACATATAAATCGGAAAATAATTTTATTGAACTGTCAAAATAATTATGTGGACATTCAAGCATAATGAGCAATGTTGCAAAAAGTTTCTACAAATATTCTAAAAATCAGCTTTGAGCGTCCTACATAATTATTTTGATAAACATAATTATTTCCACAAATCTATATTTAGCTAAATCTTTAAATACTTTAGTAAAACCTTTCTGTGTATAAATTTAATAATTCTGTGTACAGAATATTAAATATTAATGTTATCAATCCACTGAGATAATAGCTCAAATGATATTAATATCAACTCTCAGTTATTACATTTTTTATCTTTATATACCTATTTAAAAAAAATATTATCGTTAATATTATGATAAACGGGAGGTATTAACGTTAAATATTTGAAATTTACCAGTCGCGGACAAAATATGTTTAACTGATACAACGAGTACACGTTTGTCCAGAGATATAGCTGATAATATGTAGAGAAAGAGAGAGAGAGAGAGAGAGAAAAAGAGAGAGCTTTTATATAATAAATCCTCCGATAATACCGTACGATTAGTAATCGCAGGAGGATATTAAATGCGTATATGCTGGTAAAAACACAATCGCTATCTAGGCAAGCTGAAGGGGTGTGCACCGACTGACTGACTGACTGAATACATGTATATCTCCAGACGCGGACGGGGGCGTGTGCGATAACGCGTTTCGGCAATGCGAGCGATTGCTGCAGTTGTTACGAATTACAAAGAGCAGCTTTTGCGCCGAATGAGAAAACCGCAGAGCCTCCCGATCGAAATTGAGGTACCGATCGTCAGATACGTGCGGGATATTCCCAGTCACATATTCCCAGCGACCTGAAATTCTGATGGAATATTTTTCACGAAGGTGGAATCTAATTTTGTTCAGGAAACATTTCGATGAGCGATGGGGAGAACGTTACGTGATATTATTAGAATATTGAAATATTGTGTTATCAAATATAAATTAAAATGCAATAAGCGTGTTTGTATAATAACTGGATGTAAAATATCATTAAATATGAGTAACTTTTCAATTATGCATCCAATTAAAATTCTGACGAAATAACGCAATACTGGAACATTAAAGTTGTGCGGAGTTAAATATGTATTGCATTGCCAAGTCAAATCCCCTTTGCGAAAAGATAAAATATATGTAAAATTAAATAACTATATAATTCTCGTGAATGTTAAGGATGTATAATCAGGTATAAAAATTATTATTATATACATATAAAATAGTTCAATAAGGTCAATATTTATATTTAAAATTTATAAATTTATAATTATATATAAAATTTTATAATTTAAATGGAAAAATTTTCTCATTTTATCGTAATAATTCTTTTAATAATTATTTAAAAAGAAACGATTTTGTTAAAGTATTAAAAAATTCAGCTAGATGCAAATTTAAAAATAATTTAGTTTGGACCGTGAAAAATTTACGTAAGATGCTCAAACTTTCTGCAGCACTGCTCCTCATGCTTGAGATTCCTACGTAATTATTTTAATGGTCTAACAAAATTACTTTCAGATCTGTATCCAGCTAAATTTTAGATACTTCCAGCAAAATCATTTCCTACGTGTGTCTACTTCTTACGTAATTTTTTATCCAAGTTCTAAATCGCTGCCAAACTTTTAGTATTAATTTCAAATACAATATAAAAAATCTGAAATTTCTTTTAATTTTTTTCATATGTCAAAAAATATGTGTAACAAATACGCCCATAAAGATAAGAAACTGAATCGATATGCGTGACGATCTCGAAGCAGAAATGTATATTTCCCCCCATAATATTTTTACCTCTGAATACATTTAAGTAGGTGCGGTAAGCTATCCCCCGTGGATAGCTCTCGCTATTTTCCTTTACTGCAGAAGATGACTTTATGTTGCAGTCAACTGTGCTAACGCGAAGTTAAGAATGTATAGTCGGCCCTTCTCCTCGGCTCTCTCGGTGCACGGCCGTAATTCCCGGGGTCGCGACTCGTCCCTGGTATATTCAATTTATCTCTTTCTCTCTCCTTTTCTTTTTCTTTTTTAACTCATCCCGGCTTCCTTCTCGTTCCTCGCTCTCGGTATCAACAGTCTCCGGTTCACAAAGGCCTTTCGCGCGCACTTGATTTACACGCTGGTTACATGTAGGTATATGTAAGTTCAATCTGCACGGTTAAGTGTACCGACACGCTCGAATTCTCTCGGCATGTGATCGCAGAACATTTGTAGGTATTCATATCCCACATTGTCGAGCGCGAAACACGGCAGCTAAGTTTCCCTTTTCGTTTCCTCTTTCACGCATTGGAACGCGGTGTTATAATAGTAGACCGAGAGATAGACTGAGAGAAACACACGAGTGCACTTAGCGCTAAATGCGGGTCTTGGAGCAACGGTGATTGAATCTGTCCAATATATTCTATTCAAAAGACAGTTTAAAACTATATTCAATCGTAATAATAACAAATTTTATCTATTATTTCATTTTATTTTATAAAACTTTGACTCACCACTATGTACTATCTTAGATTGTAACGTCAAAAATAAGGAAACATAATAAAAATTCTTGCAAACTTTATTTGAATAGAAATATTTTTCAATTTTTAAAACAACAATTGCATTCAATAAAATATCTTATCAAATATACCAAAAACTGTCTTTTTGTTTTGAGGAGAAATTAAATCATATTTATTTCTATATATGTTATTAATTTGACATTTGTCATAATTGCGAACATATTATAGTTTATTTCGTTTTTGTTACGCACACAATTCATTTCCAAATATATTTATTAATTAACGAAACAAAAGGAAAGTTTTTGGTTTTGTTGTACAGTTCTATCGATAGTATAAAAATGTTGTTTTATTGAAACATATTTCCATATTGATACATTTTGCAAGAATTTTTATTGCGTATTTTCTCGCTTCTGACGTCACAATCTGAGACAGTCTGGTGAGTGAACAGGAGTCTTCGACTGATCTCATATTCTTCCAGTTGTTCCATGTATTTCAATTTTATTTGTAACAAGACTCAGTTAAGTTTAATTTAATTTCTGTAAAAAAGATAGCAATAGAAAAAACTTTGTATAATGTTCTGAGTGCGGTTTTAGAATTGTGAGTAAAATATGTATCAATTAAATAAGTAAAGCAAATTATAGTATTATGATATAACATGCAGATCTGAAACACTTATAAAGGAATTCATGGAATTCTTGGAATTCCAAATCCTCACATAATTTTCGCAACGTTTTGTTTCCATCGTTTGCTGCGGAATCTCTGAGTTTGCTATTAACTTGTTCAGTCATTTCCAGCAAAAAAACCGAAGAAATGCAGCTAGTTAAAAAAAATTTGTAAAGTGTGCACGCGTTGTCTAACGACGAAATTAATGACGATGAGAATGGCGTGAATGAAAGCGATTCTGATACTTCATGCAAATGTGACGATACACACAGAAAAACATTCTACTACTAAGAAAAGTGATTACTCAATTTACCTTTTTTCTTTTAAGTAACTTTTTCTTTTAAATAAGAAAGTGGTTATCTTTAACAAAGAATAATTTCTTGATATAATCTTAAAATAAGCTTATTGCAAATTTTAGAGAAATTCACAATTATGTACTCAAAATTAAAGTTTATTTTCTTTTGAAGAAGATTTAATAAAATTTAATAAAATTTATCGAAGCCTTTATATAATATAAGCGGATCGAATTTATTTTAATTTAATAATCTCGATTGAAGTATTCAACTTACTACAATTCACAATATATTTTAAATACATTTAAAATAATATAAAATTAGAACTTTTCAAATAAAGAAAAACTATATATTTCTCGTTATATTGTCCTTTAATTTTCTTTTTGAATAAATTTGTTGCTTGTGAACTTTATGATAGATTTGAGGATATATAGACTTCTAAAATATTTTAAAAAATAAATAATTATTTGCGTGCAGTAAATATGTATGTATTTTTCCGTGTAAGACGCGAGGCACGCGCGAATAAATTCCATTTTCGAGTAAGCGGAGCGGACGATAACACGATCGATTGCAAATTCGATTTAATCGACGGACGATCATAAATTGCGAAACAGCGGTAGAGACTCGTATACGTTACGCGATGCAATTGATATATCGCGGACAATCTTTGCATTCATAATCAATAATAAATTGATGTCCTCTTTTCTCGTCTTATGAAATAGAATGACCTCTACGCACGCAAAATTAATTCGATTAATTTCTCAAACTCATTCACTTTGGATTATTAAATTTTTATGAAGAATCTCATAAAATAAAATAAATAATGGAATCTCAAATCTTTTACATCACGTCCAAATAATTGCACATGAAAACCAATAGCTTCTCCGAAAGAACAGTTTTCAAACCTCAGATTTATTTTTACCATGGAAGTTTATCTCGTGTAGCTAGAAAGAAATTGCTATTAATATTGCGATTCGTATATCGAAATGTTATTTTTATCGATTCAAATGCGCCCAACGAATGATGTTGAAAGAGAGAAATTTCAGAAATGCGGTCACTGCTCGCGCTATCAAGGAATCCTTTCATATATTGCCGCGTATACGGAGAAAATAATATCTGCCGAATCATCTCGCGTAAAAGACGCGCTGTTGTTTTTCCGAGCGAAAAATAGAGGCGCTATCGATTGACCTTTAGTGCACATGAGAGGTTTCTAGTGTCTATCAATTGATATACGGTGTGCAACAGAGGGAGAACATTGACCATGACAACTTGACACTACTCGGATCTTCAAGTCAATATCGAGTCGAGCCTTTGTGTGTGTGTGTGTGTGTGTGTGTTTACTGTAAGTTTCAATTATTTCACTTACAAATTAACTGATAATGTGTGTCTGTGTATGCTGAACGACTTAAATTATATCCCGAAGACATTCTTTAATCAGCATAATAATTAAGAGTACAAAAGAATACATATTATAGATGCAGAAAGAATACTGCATATTCACGACGTTAAGATGAAAGAGTCAGGAGACAATAAGAAACTTGAAATAAAAATGAGGCTAAATGCTACACACTGCAGATGGTCTCGAAATAAATTTGATCTTTTGTATATTTTTCTTTGCTTTTTTTTAGCGTTTGCATGTTAATTGTGTTGTATTTTTTTATGCATATATCTTTTAACTTAATTTATTTTTTAATATCCCTTTATTTAGAATTTTAATCCTCAACTGTGAATTCTCTTGGACTTCCGTCACTTATATATATATATATTTTGTGATTTTTATTCATTGTGTGAAAATTATCTAGAAAAACAAATAAAATTTTATTCTGTGCACAATTAATGGTAAAAAATACAAGAAAATATAGCAGCAGGTATAGAGTGGAAAGTAACCATTTTAATTTTTCTTGTAAGTAGAAATTCTTAGAAAATGTTTTCACATCCAATGTACACGGTCCACAATTAAGTTAATCGTTATTTTTTCCCAGTAAAGCAAAAAAAATTATATAATATATGTGATGTATAAACTGAAAAATGAGAGCTAGTAAAAAGCAATTATTTTTTTCTTTTTTTTCAAAGTAGGAATTTTTACAAAGTTTCTTCACCATGAATGTGCAATGTCCACAATTAAGAATTTATTATCAAATTTCCTTTGTCCGTTCATAAAATGATTATATGATATGTTATATGATGTTATATAAACTGAAACATGAGAAAAGATAATGGAAAGTAACTATTTTTATCCTTTTTTTTAAGTAGTAGTGCTTAGAAAGTTTCTTTACGCCACTGTAATGTCCACAATTAAGGGTTGATTATCAAATTTTCTTTCCCCGTTCATAAAATGATTATATGATATGTGATGTTATACAAACTGAAAAATGAGAATAGATAAACAGTGAAAAGCAATTACTTTTCCTCTTTTTTTTTTAAGTAAAAGTTCCTAGAAAATTTCTTCAACGTGTAATGTCTACTAAGGGTTGATCATCAAATTTTCTTTTCTCATCCAAAAATGATTGTATGATATACATATTGTGTAATGTTACACAAACAGAAAATGAGAAAAAAATAAGCAATAAACGGACGAGAGTTGATAAAGAATCGATTCGCCAAACCAACCAAGATTGGAGGTCCACTTTCTTACGGTGACATAGCCATGGTTTTACGTAACATCATGTCGGCTATAAAAGTGTGATAATATCGACTGATCTTTCTGAAGCGCTGTCACGCTGTCCAACAGAGAGAATGTTGACTGTGAGGGACGTGAATGACTTTGAAGATCCGTTTTCGCAAATCGTTAAACGCATATCTACATTCACTATGACTATTCGACTATGACGATGCGATAGTGTCATCGATTGAACGCATCGAACCAACGTAGCGCAAGAACGGCCTTGAAAGGTGCGAATGACTTTGAAAGGACTTTTTTCGCTTAACTTGAAAGAGTGGTATATTTTTACGTAACGTTTCGTAATAATCATTGCCTTATCAGCCGGAACTTCATGCTGACACCTCACAAGAAATTAAAGAAGAACGTCAACCGAATGACAGAAGAATGAATAGAACGAGCAAGAATGAATAAAACAAAAAAAGACTCTTTGAGATCAAATCACGATACTCGAAGTGAATGACTTTAAAGGAATGTAACAGTCTAAGTTATTGCACGGCTTTGAGGTAAAAAGACAAGTCAAGTAATCTTATTATATATTATAGTATCACATATAGTCTTTTATAATTATTTGTAAATACATATATGAAATTGTATGTAGAAACTGTATGTAGAAATACAAAGATTTCTAATAGTAATTCAAATCACAGAAAGTTTCAAAAATTAGGATCTTAGAAAACGGAGAAATTATCGTCGGGAAGAGAAGGAATTTAATAATTCTTCTGAAAGTAAAAGAGATCGACAATCTTGAATTCCTGTCTTGTAAAAAGAATTCATGCATAATCTATAATACATTTATGCATTTTTACGGATGATTCATCATAAAACTATTTGCGGGTGTAACATGTAATAGGACTTAGCACCTGTCCTTAAGAAGTGCAGCAAAGTAACATTTGTTGTTCCACATTCAAGTCTTCTCGCAGATAGTTCACTATAGCGTGCAATTATACAGTTTAGCATATGGCTCTCGTCCTTCTTGATCTTCGCGCCGTGGAATGACACTAGCTGTTCCCGATTCGAGTCGTTCCATGTAATCCACATTCAAGTCAGGGTAAGAGTAAACAACACTTTCGAAACAACGATAGTCATTAGAGACAACGATCATCAGGTCGCGACGCGGCTTAATTACCTTGGCGGATGTGTGCCGCGGGAGAAAATCGTTACACGAATTTCCCGGCAGTTATTATGGCACGCTTTGTGCTACGTGAGAAATTTTGTAAGGTATCGTAGCAGTATGATACTGTATCAAATCCACTTATGTAAAAATTGCGTTCCATTACGCGGTTTCACGTCATGCCGCGCTTTTATCAGATCGTACTGTTGCGGTTGCAATATGTATATACGCATGCAGCGGCCATAAATATTGATTCGTGTTGCTTTTATCGTTCCTCGTTTCTTAAAACAACGCGTACCTTAAGACGAGAAACCGATATATTGAAATACCGTATAGATCAATGATTTCGGTGAACTGAATGACGTAATGGGACGATTTGATCGTCGCGAGAAATCGTTGATTACGTTCTCGTACAGAGAAGCTTTGCAACTGTTGTAAGATTCTTTAACCCTTCATCGACAATTATGAAATCTTTACCATTCGTCTGCAATCTGAGTTCTTGAATTTTAATGCAGATTTTTATATTGTTCCATAAGTCTGAAAAAATTCTTACATACTTGTGAAAACTGCGAATTCTTATTATCTTATTTATTTTTTTACATGTGATTGTATGAAATTGCATGTGGAAATGTTGAGATTTCTAATAGTAATTTTGAACCATAGAGTTTCGAGAACTATAGAATCTTAGAAAATAGAGAAACTACCACAAGGAAAAAAAAGGAGGGATTTAATAATTCTCTTGAAAAGAGATCGACAATACAGATTCACATTTATCTATCAGAATTCATAATAACAAATCAACTGTACCTTTACTGGACCCTAATTAGAGGATCGTAACGATTGCTCGAAATATTAGCAATTTTTTGACGAATTGAGTAAACGTATGAAAGTAAAGTCTTGAGCAACATTTATACAACATATAAAAAATATATACGAGTAAAAAATACATTTTTTATTGACAAATACTTATATAAATATTATAAATAGGATATATATATATATCGTATTTGTTAATAAAAATTTATTTTTTACTTTTTATATGTTACATGAATATTGTTCAAAACTTTACTTTCGTACGTTTATTCAGTTCGTCATAAAAATATCGTCAAAAATTTTGAGCAATCTGACCCTTCAGTCTCTTTAATAAAGTCCAACATTGCCGGCGGAGGATTCATAGATTAATTCTTGCCCTCAGTTCCTCATTATATCTCAATGTATTATAAATCATTCATACATTTAAAATCTTGTAACAGTTGCAAAGCTGCTTTTTCTATTGAACGCAGTCATTCTATCGTACGTTTATATGATTGAAACGGTACAGTAACTATTTTTATCTTCGGAATCTCGCGTGGCATAAACAGGCTTATTGAACGATAATTTTCGTACGGAACTACACGACGCGTCTTCGTAAGATTATTGATCGGCCGGTAGTGGGCTTTGTGTGTTCCATCGGTCTGGCGAATCAGCGGTACGAGGATCGAGAGTGTCCTTTCTTTCGAGTAATCCTCTTTATTAATTCCTCGGATCAATGACGCAGATCACAGATCCCTTATCTAATTAGATCCTCGATAATGCACTTCCATTGCAGTTCATTAAGCGAATCCTACGGATACTACAAATGGAAGGAATTGCTCAATACGATCACGACATGTAAGACGACAAAGAGAAAACTCATGAGATAATTCCCAGCCATCGTCATTAATGGCGCTATAATTTCTAGACACGATGAAAAAGACGGTCGTGTCATCGGTGATTGTATCTACTATGTAATATGTATGCTAGTAAGTATGCTTATGCAACATAAATTGTAAGGCGCAACACAATGCTTTGCACGTCGTGTTATCCTTTCGTATTTCATCGAGTTAAGATTACCGACATTTCTACGAATTTTACGTTAGTCAAACATATAATCTACGATTTGCACAAAAATAAGAAGAAAAGATCTCCCTTAAAACTCTTTGCAAATTATTTCAGCTGGTAATAAGAATTACAAAGAAACATATAATTTATATTTTTATGAAACTTGTCATTCATAATTTGATTGCCATATTTAGGTGGCATGTAAAGGCCACGTTATCCATTTGTGGATGACAATTTATTTATTTTTAGATTAAAAATAATTTTATTAAATACTTAAAGGAACGACATAAATTATTACAAGACATAAAAAAATAATAACACATTAATTTTACATTTTTTTAAATATATTAAAAATCTAGTTATAAATCATATAACTACAGAGAAAAAAAAGAGATTTCTCTCTGTATAAATTATAAATCTAGTATATTAAAATAATATATTAGATTTAATTAAGCTCTCATTGCCGGAATCAATCTTGGCCGTCAAATGTTAATATGAGATCATCATAAAATCGTATACAGTACTTTGAAATAATGATTGGAAAACTTTCAAGAATAATACAGCAAAATCTTACGTCTCGTCTTAGTGATGTGATTGAAACCACGAAGTTTCACACCACGTAGAGTCTGTACTTCTCTCAATAACACAATGGATTTAATTCAAACTGATGAAGCTCTATCCTGGCAAATCACAAGGAAAGTAAATATTATTCTATTCACGAATGTACACGATTATAACTGGAGACGTTAACAAGACGTGATGAATACAGAACAGGGAGTCGATAATTTCGCTTGAAGAATTCTAGAGCATATTCGTTTAAATTAGGGCAGATTCATAAATTGAAACAAACGCCAACTATTGTTACGCCCACGTGAAGTGTGAGAAAGAAAGCGTGATAATCTAAAATCTCTCCAAAAACTTTGTTTTATCGTAACGGGAGCACGGAGAGAATATCCGAAAACTTTATTTTGTTGTAACGACAGCACGGAGAGAATATCCGGGCGACATTTCCATAGCGACGAATCGGAACTATACTTTTTGGCACACCCCGTAAATCTATAAAGCATTCCGTGCAACTACGCGTCAGCGAGATCGATAATTAAATGGAGCTCGAGGTCCGTAGGGTTTCGCGACTTATCAGGTCAGAACAAGGCTCCACTGACGCATCTATTTGCGAAATAAACTCACCTATTTTCGTCAAGACATTTCGGGATGCAATATGTTAAGGCGTATTGACAGTTTACTCGAAAATGACATTCGAGAAAAGTAGATATGAAGGAGATGTGACAAATTCTTGAAATATGAGATTGCAAAGAAAAGACATGAGATGTAAATACAAAAAAGGATATATTGCTTTATATCACCAGCCGGAAAGAGATAAAAATACTTTTATCGTTTAAAGTAAAAACGTTGAGTAACATATATTTATACAAGGTGAGACATAAGTTATATTTTACAATTTCGTGAGAACGTTCCTGAAGAACAAATGTTTCTATGAAGTCACAAATGCTTCGTTATCAAAATAATGGACACAAACAGATTTGATAATAACTGATAATGAGTATCAATTTAGGCATGGTCAGGCATGAGTGGAAAATGAATAACACTTTCTGAACATCTTTTGTAAATAAAAAAAATATCCTTCATCTGAAACTTTTAAATGAAGTCATTATTTGATACTATTGTATTTATATTCATTATTTCGATAACAAAGCATTTGCGACTTGATGTTCAGGAACATTTGTTCTTTCTTTTTATCCCAGGGACACATTACGAAATTTTAAAACATAACTCACCTATATATGAATTGAAAACTATATTAATAAAAACTTTAAATTTTTTTTATCTGCTATTCTTCAAATTCTAAATTATAAGTTTCGACGTTTCGAGCATTTCGATATTATAGCTTGCTAAGTTATTCTAACGTATATTATATTACACATTTTAATTTTTATTTCAATTGTTGTACTCTCATACACGTGAATCATACAAATGCCGTTAATCCTCGCAACGAGAAGATTTATTGACGGACCATCGAAGGATTATATCACGCGTATAACATTTATTTAGTCATGAACGTATGCAAATTGCAAATCTCTCCGTAGAGCTCGCCGTTAGCTCTCTTACCAGATACCGGCTTCTGCTTTTACGTAAAATGTAAATCGAATAAGATTTTATCAGTTTTTCATTCAGTGTCTGCGCGCGTTCATTCTAAGAACGCGGCGATGAGTAATGACGTCATTGTTAAATAATTATTCCAGCAGAGATCGCCTTTATTGCGTGAACAGAAATAGGTAGAAGACTCGAGCTCCGGTAAAAGGGTGAAAGCTGAAATAGACAACGATCGATTTTGCTGAATACGAAATGGATTCATTGAGATATGCGCCCGCCAGGGGCGGGTACATTGAAAAAAAATGTTGGTATTTGTGATAAATATATAAGTATATTACCATAAATTACAGTTATTACTGTAATATTATCAATAATTATATGTATAGCTCTATCAATAAATATACATAGTTGACAGTCGAAAATGATTATCAATATATTATAATTACCATAAAAATGGTTACAATTACTATAATTTAATATACTATATACCTATAATTTATAGTCATTTTTTAGGACAATCATATAAAATATAATTTTAAAAAATGGCCACTAGTTAAATTGTGGTATTTGCAATCATTTTTATGAGAATAACTATAATTATACTCATTTTCTGTTGCCAACTAAATTATATAGGGTGTCCCATTTTAACTTAGACACCAAAATATCTCGAAAACAATACATTTTCGAAAAAAATGCTTCAAATAAAAGTTGTAAGGTTTGAAGAGGGCCATCAGATGCCAGTACATGGAATTATAGTACCAAAAATTTTTCTCAGTGTAGGAGGAGAGGACGATACAGCCTTGTAGCTATCAATTGGCTATCAAAAGTCATCCCGTCCCAACGACGCATTTCGCCGGGTGTTATAACGGAAGGATATTATCAGTGATATGTAATCGTCAAAGAGTCATCATGACTAACGGTTGCCGCTGCGAGAAGTTCGTCATCTTGAAAATCGGCGCCTGTCGTCGAAGGAGAAAACGTGTCCGAAGCTTTCTTCCCCGTTAATCTCAAACACGGCAGTACCATTGTGTGTATATATGAGATATGTACACGAGATACATTCTGTTTACATAGTTAATATATGCCCTCGTGGTCCGAAGTTTCGCGTGAATTCCGCATGGATTTAAGTAACAATTTGTACATTGAGAGAAAAGTACTTTATGATTATAATTGTATGATGAAATAATAATGTTGGTTAAGAGTTCCATTTTTATAGTTATTTTATTGTTATATTATAGTAATAATAATATCAGTAATAATTCTATTTATAATTTCTTTGTAAAAAATATATTTAATTGGCATTGAAAATGATTGTAAAATACAGTCAAAGTATGATAATTGTAACCATTTTCTTCTTTCAATGTATAAACTATACTTTCTGATAACGAAAGCGGACGAAGAAAAATGTTTAAAAAGTGCAAAAAGCTTATATATTCGTTTATAATTATATCTAATTATTTTCAGGGACAATTATACGTTCTGTTTGGCATATAGAACTGTAATTATAATCAATTATTATTACTAGTATTATAGCAGTAATAATTATAAAAATAAAGTTCCTAGCCATAATTATTTTACCATGCAATTATAATCAAAAATACTAGTACTTTTTTCTCAGTGTACAGATTCAATTAACGCTACGATTTTTTATCTTATTGTTTTTTAATAATTGCGTTTGAAGATACACGCGAAAAAGTAACTAAAAGAATAAATTTTGTTACATGAGTGCTCTTTTATCTTTTACGAATAATAAATTTTAGAACAACTAAATCTATTTGGTGTGTGCAAAAATTTTATCGCGTTTTCCTTTTACATTTTATCATTTTCTTTTTTATTTGCGTACAATTAACACGCAACCTAAATAAAAAATGTAAACGTCCTTGATTTAATTAATTTAACCATCATAATCTGAGTGGGAGAACTTTATCTATAAAGTTCAAGGTACTGCTGAAGGGTACTTTTTTTTCTCTCGAAGAGATTTTTATAGATCATTCTCCAGAAGAGTTTCAAACAAATCGTACTTGATCAAATTCAAGTTAAAAATCAAATATTGATAGGAAAAAAAGAAGTGAAGATTTCATCGTTTTAATTTTGTTCACCTACATGCTTCAAAAATGTGGCGATAATTATGCCAAACAGCTCGAATAAATGAGAAGAAGTCAATATCATATTTTGTTTTATACATGCAAAATACTCCGAAGATATTATCGTTGTTCGAAAGATACATTCGAAAGATAAAACACGGAAAAAACATTTCTTCAGCTTTTTCTGTTAAGTATGTATTTTGATTGGGCATAATACATCTACTGATTATCTCGAAATAAAAGATTCGCTTTCGCAACCGCGAGCGCAATCCGATTCGATAGTGGACATCCTTCTCGAATTAATACGAGAGTGACATTTGCATGCGATCGCAATTTTTGCTTAAAAGTGGCCGTGCATTGGAATTTACGTGTTTTTTAGACTGATCTAAAATTCTAAAGCCGCTTACGAATGTCTGATGAGAATACGACTTGTAAATAAATCGTGGCGATTCTATATATACTTTCCCCGATCGAATTTTTCTATACCTTTCAAATATTCTTTTTAATTTCTCTACTTTTTTTAAAAAAAAGAACAATATACATTAAGAGAAAAAAATTATTGCAGTTATATCATTATAATTTAATTATAATTTACAGTTTTCGTTCATTATTACTTAATTTTGATTTTTAATTCAATTAAGATTAAATAATCTTCATTTTTTTTTAAATAATTTATAGTCATTTTTGATGCTTATAATATTTTTCTTTGCAGAATTATAAATATTATTAGTAATAATTTATTACTAATACAGCAGTAATAAAAATGGAGCTCCTCAGAATTATTTTATCATGCAATTATTAATCACAATTACAAAACATATTTATAAATATTTATAATTAATATCATAATTATATATAATAATTATTATAATATCTATATAACAATTGATTATATATTTTTTTAATAATATAGATACATACCAAAAACTTTTCTCTTAATGTATGGTTTCGTTTCGTTTATTAATAGATATAAAAAAAGAAGAAGTTACGAAGATATCGCAGAGAAGAGAAAGTGCCCATTCACTTTTGGCGCGCGTAATGCGAGCGTAATATTAATATTTTTATATATAATTCTAATTAACATTTTTACGTATATCTGACGCGCAATTAACATCCCTGATTCTCCTTCCCAGTATCGAAAATAACGTGTTAATGATTGCGCGGGTCGGAGAGAAGACTCCAGAAATTGAACATGCGTGGTACGAAAGGTCTATCCCTTTTCCACGTTTCGCTCTCTAACCTTCCTACACGATGCCTTTTTTCCCTTTTTATTAAAAGTCTGAATGTTTTCGTCTTTCAAATGCAACGAGCAAAATACGAGTACAGCTGAAAAGAAGTTCTTTCTGGAGTCATTTTCCTTTCGAATAAGGTTACCAGTACTCTTTTAAAACTACATGTACTCTTTTTGAGGTCGTAGAACTTCTGGTCATTAATTAAATTAATTAAAAGTTTATATATTTATAAAATTATATTAATAAGAATTGTCAATCAAAATTATGTTCTAGAAATGTTAGTTTATTAAATACCTACATTTAAGGTATAACAAATTATACCCTCTCCTCTTCCGCTTACGGAATAATTTTTTTAAAAAGTGTGCAGGTACCGTTTCCTTATGATTCAGACATGGTAACCCTACTCCAGGGGACATCACAATTACTATTATTACACTCTCTAGGAGCTCCATTGTCTACTCAGGTAGCATTCCTAAGCACGCGTTTCTGAACGGAGACACATTTCGCAGAAAACAAGATTATAGCGAAAAGCGTGAAGTGGAAATCCTGTGGAAATCGTACAAGTACGCATTCAAGAGGCGGCTCAATCGACTTCGATTGCTTTAATTGCCACGTCAATGTGCATGTCAATGTGGAAAGGAGAATTAAATCCGACGTTCCGCGGTCGATCTCGTTCAACCATGTCTGTCTGAGAAATTGCTTAACGCCGAGGATTCGCGCGAGACCAGTGGGGAAGGCAAGTCGCTCGCTCCTCACCTTCTTTCGTGAAAGCATGGCAAATTGGAAAAGGTGAGCGACTCGACGTCTCCCTATACACTGTGGTTTCGCGCGTGCCCTCGCTGTGAATCAACAGCAGGAACGGCCACGAAATCGCACCGAAATCGGAGCAGGCGACACCCTCTGACGTTGAGACGTCCTTTTCCCTATCAAGAACTCCAACAATCGGTCGACTGATTCCATTTTTTATCAACGTTTTCTCCTCAAACTTGAAAATTGGAGAGAAAAAAAACAG
Source organism: Mycetomoellerius zeteki (assembly GCF_001594055.1). Lineage (NCBI taxonomy): Eukaryota > Metazoa > Arthropoda > Insecta > Hymenoptera > Formicidae > Mycetomoellerius > Mycetomoellerius zeteki. The sequence continues at coordinate 393,967 of NW_017257198.1, forward strand.
GCCCGTCCCAGTGTCAATTAAAATTTAAAAAATGATCGAAATGCCGGTGAAAGAACGGCACTTAAGTGCCGTCAATTGACGACATATCGCTGCAAATCCGAGTGTGTAAAAATAACACTATGCTGCATAGATTTATACATTTAAACGTGTACCATTTTTACACGGAAAACTATCTCTTATAAATTCTTTGGAGTGGAATCCCACTCTAAATAAAGAGTGAAAATCGAGGTAGTCTTGAAGAAGAATGGCTCAATGTTCAATCCTTAAGAGCGAGATTTCACTTTTCAGAGTGAAATTTGTTTTAAAAATTGTCGGAATTAAATAACACACGTATACGAAGTGACTTTTTCCACACTTGGATTTGCAGCGATATCGGTAGGGGCGAACTTTCACTCTCTACTCACAATCGAGATGTTTCTTCTTGGGGCCGATCATCTCCTCCGTGGTGGCCTTGCAGACGGACTTTGCGAGGCCCTGGCCGGCGATACTGTGCCTCGCGGCCAACAGCCTGTCGTTGATCGTCTGTCCCGCCATACTGTCCCGCTGTCACAGAGCAGTGGTAGCAGAAGTCAGCAGCAGTTGACGTTTGCGGCGAAGATCCGCGTATCCTCCCTCAACGATTCTCCGCCCTGGCTAGTCTTACCACCCTCGTTACACCGGTAACGAACGACGAAAGGATCGCGCGCGACTACGATGGCTCCAAGGACGAAAACGGGGACGAGGACGACGGTGGAACGGGGGGATTTCCTCGAGAAACGGTCGCGAGAAACGAGGTGAAGTTGGCCGTCCTTGACGCGACGCGGACGGGAGCGAGACTATGGGGGTTCGGGAGCACTCCGGGCTAACTTCACCGTGCACGACACCACGACACGATCACGATCACGATCACGGCCACGACACACGACACGACACGACACGACACGACAGAGTGATAGACCAGGCGCTTACCGCGCGAGGCGTCCGCGACGTCCCGCTCACCCCGATATTATACTCGGCCCGTCGCGCGCTGCTTTTCCGGTCCTCCGGCACCTTTCCTCGTTCACTCTCGTCCTCCTCCTGCTGCTCCTACTCCTCTACCTCCTCCGCCTCTCCTCGTCCGCCGCCACCACTTCCTCGGGCCGGTTTTCTCCGTTCGCGTTAACGGAGCGAACGATAGCCCGCCACAATTTTTCTCCGCGTTCCACCAGCAGCGGAGCCAGACAGCTCGCGCTTAGCTTCAACGGGCTCAGCTGGACGGCGTTACGTCGGCGGCTGACGGCGACAGCAGGCTCCTTCTGTCTGCCAAGATGGCGGCCGCGCTCAGTGCCGACCGTGCCGAGCGCGGCGCGCGCCACGCCGCACCGGCCCAGCCGACCAATCACGAGCGTTCGCCGCCGACGCTCCGCGGCCGCTGTGACGTCATTCCTACTCGGAGCAACCGAAATTCGAAGATCAAATCGAAACGAAAGGGACGCAGGTCGTTCGAATTAATAGCGGTTAATTTTTCATCTTCGAATATTTTGTTTCGTTACCGAAGGAACGTTTTATACTCAGAATGAAATTTTTTAACGACTTATAAGCGATATTAGCAACGCGATTTCCTAAGCTGCTCCGACGCCGTTCATCGATTGAAAATACAGTGTGAAGTTAGCGCTCATTCGTTGCAGGCATAGTTACCAACGTGCGAATTGCAATTCTTTGAAAGTTAATGATTGAATTAGAGAAAGTATTTCAAATTCTACAATTGTTTTTTTATTGTTTACAATTCTTTTCTAAACACGGAACGGTTTGGCAATGAAAAAGACAAAAAACTTTCAAAACTTTTTTTCTGTATATGTAAAAGTCATTCATGTAAATTCGTACGTTTCCATCGCTAATTTTGAAGAACAATAGAGAGGGCGTTAGTTGACGGAAAATGTTTCCAACTGTTTCAATCCACGCTTTTTTCAAAAATTCACATCTAAATTTTATCACAAAGAATTTATGAGGAATCAAATAAATGATCTTCCTTGAAATATATGTATATATATCTTAAAAAATAAATGCGTTCAAGTAAAACAAGTCACGAGAACGTCAATAACGTTAAAATAAATTATTGTTACTGATTGAAAAGTAATTTAATATAATTACTTTTTTGGAGCAATTTTAACATTATTTCGATATCGTTATGATTTGTGCTTTGCTTTTTAAATATCGATGTCAATTTCAATCAATTTAATTTCGAAGTCATTATAGGAACAAAACTATGATTCGATTAAAATTCTTTTTGTTATAAAATGACATCTTTTACAATAATATTGTATCAATATCTCGTAATTTAGTTACGTCATTTCTCATTGATTGCACAACTTCGATCCGGTTTTTGGTTTGTCTTTCAATGACAATAATTGAACAATCAAATAATTCATAATCAAATATCGTGACCAACGCAACGCATTTTCTTGTATATATTTCGAAAAAATAATACGCCAAAAGAGAATAGCGTGAAATAAGGCAAAGAGGATTTCCATTCTGTGCACTAAAGTGAATCGCCGATCGACTGCGAAAGTTTAGTTCAAAAAGCAATATGGCGAGGCATCGAAAGCAGTCGTGGCAATCATAATTAACAATAACTAATAGTAAATTAGTTTATTTTACTCGCGTTAATTTCTGTATGTTTAATATGAAATATCTAAACAATTAAATGTACAAACGATCATATTTTTATATTTTGTATGCACTAGTCGCCAATAAATTTAAATTTAGCATGAATCCGATGGATATATAGAAATAATTGAAAATTACCATATGACCGATCATCGGTGACTAAGTGTCACAACGTTACAGCAATCAAAGGATCGATTCTGTATCTTGAAACGAGGTGAAAATTACAAAAGTGAGCGAATTTACTAGAATACTGATAATTTCATTGGTCAACACCTAGTAAATTTGTTCACTTTTGTAATTTTCACCTCGTTTGAAGATACAGAATCAACCCCCTGCCTGTAAAAATATATTTAAGCATAAACGGAATTAATTTTTTGTTATTACAGAAAGAAGATTAGAAATTGAATATAATAGTTAGAATTGTTATATACAATTCTGCCGGTTAAACTATATAATTATCTAATTCGAAAAATCTGGCCGAAATCGCTTTTCTTATTACGCGTTATTGCGTAATTGGATTTTATATTTATATTTATATTAAAATAATATCTCGAGATAATAAATCGATTTATTGATGAAATCTTAAAATAAAATTTAAAATAAAGTTAAATATTACATCGAACAGAAAAAACGAAATCGGTAAAATAAACGCTGTTATTTTAATTGCTGAAATTTACTAATTTATTTAATTGATAAATTTTTCAAATTACCAATTTACTTAATTACTAACTTTATCTTACCAATTTATGTAATTAATAAAAAATAACGCCGCGTCATTATTTTTCAGGAGTTCGACCAAATTTTAATTAAATTAAACGGTGATTAATTTTTTCGTGTAACACTTTTTCACTATTTTTTATTATAAATAAAATATCGTGCAAGTTCTTTATGTATGAAATATATGTGGCTGTTTCAAATTTTGTTGCTATAATCTAGTGCTGAAAATTTATATAGTGCATAACGTAGGCTGTGGTCAAGGTCTACCACAAATGCTTTGAAGCGTTTGATTAACCAAGTAGAAAAAAGAATGTTATAAATTAACCAATCAAAAAACGCTTTAAAGCATTTGTAGCGCCGCGTTGGCAATACTTGTATATAAGCTATAGATTTTTAACGCTGGCAGTGAATTTTGGAGCACAGCTATATCGGTCCCTGGAACGTGACTGGAGCGCCAATTGAGGTCGACCGCGCGGCGAAGCGTGCTTTGCGACTCGGAGCGCGGTTCACTCCGGTTCAGTGCGGCGAAGTTGGCCGATAAGCGTGCTTGTGCGCGCGCGTGTCCTGCACTCGCGAAGTTGAAGATCCAAGACCGAAGACGTTCGGTCGGAAAGCGTAGAATCGTTGCGCGTGTAGTTCACATTTCTACGTGAACTATCCCGGCTGATCCCGGTCCCGGTTATCAAGATTCTGCGATACACGTTCGGTGCGATCAGGAGGATGACGACGGCGGTTGACAAGGAGGAAGCGCGGAAGCGCCTGACGTCGCTGCAGTGGCATGTAACTCAAGAGAAGGGCACGGAGAGGTGAGGGCCACATGTGCGAAACTTGGGAGTCTTGCTACTGATACCGGCGTCCTCGACAACGCTCCCCACGGGTTTGCTCAGGGCGACGACGACGACGACGTAGTGTCGGATGGTTTCTATTTTAGTGACCAGGATAATAATCCGAGCGAGATCGCACCAGGTCCGGTTCAGTTTATCTGGGTTATATCCCAAGCAGGTCACACGATAATGTCAAAATGATATAAAAATAAATTGAAAAGTAATTTTTAGTGTTTATGTTTTAGTCATTTTGATGCTGTTTTGATGTCGTGAATCTTAATTTTTTTGTTTCGTTTGGAGTCTTATTACAAGGAACCGATCTGGGAAAACGAGTTTTAGTGACCAGGACAATAATCCAAGCGAGAACGCACCGAATCCGGTTCAGTTTATCTGGGTTATATCCCAAGCAGGTCACACGATAATGTCAAAATGATATAAAAATAAACTGAAAAGTAATTTTTAGTGTTTATGTTTTAGTCATTTTGATGCTGTTTTGATATCGTGAATCTTAATTTTTTTATTTTGTTTGGAGTCTTATTACAAGGAACCGATCTGGACGAAGGAAAAACGAGTTTCTTTTGACGATACTCCTCAAGAAAATTTCCCACCAGCCTGCTCGAAGCGGAAATCTTACTCTTCCGTTAACAACCGCGACCTACTTCCTGTTATCGTGCTCCGCGAGGAGACGTCAGCTGATTCTGTAATGGGCGATCAAAGCGCAACGTGGAGTTGCGCAACGTATAATTATATTGATGACACAGACGGATGTTATTTGTCGTCTGCTCCATATTTATGCAATCTGCCGGGTGGATTCTCGCCGCTTGGCTTGGTTATTTAGAAATGCTCCGCTTAAATTCCGAGCAAGTCGAATTTACTGAAGTATATAAAAATAGTATCAATATACACCACATACGTTCGTCCGATACAATTTTATGCGTAAAAATTATTAACATAATAGTTATAACATATTAACAATTAATATATTATCCTAATAGTAATCCTACGCAATATGAAATATTTCAGAAGTTTTTCCAAAATATTTTACTGCAACCTTTGAAATATTTCAGGAATTTTTTATGAAATATTTCTAAAGTGTATAAATGTCCAGGAAATTAAAGTTTTTGAAAAATATTTGTTTTTTCACAAAATTTCTAAAATATTATTTTAGTGAAATAGTTTAATGCAATATTTTCAAATGTTTTACAATTGTTGAAATATTTTATTAAAATATTTCAAAAAATTATTTACATAAATATTTCACATAAATATACTGTATATAAAGGTATTACATCAATGTTATAATTTCCTACTTAATATAATCTTCATACTCTGTAAATTCTTTAATGTGAAATTTTATTCTAAAGAATGAAAATTGAACCAGTCATGAAAAAAAAAGACTCAATTTTTAATCTTTAAAAATGAGATTTTATTCTTCAGAATAAGATTTATTCTAAAAGTTTTATAATATATATTATATTATATTTATATTTTATTTAAACACTATAAGATCCACTTTGACTGAATATAGAATTTCTCTTATTTAATTATATTTATATTATTGAATGAAAAATTACAACATTGACATACTGTTAGTTGAGGTTTGCTGGGATTTCTCACGTTGCATGTCGCAAATAAAATGGCAACGTGACATAATTCACTACGACTGTCGTGAATTAAAAATAAAAAAACGCGAATCCCCGCGCGCTCGTTCAAGCGTCCAAGTTAATATTGGACTAGGAACACCGAAATAACTTTTTCAAGAGCGTCCTTTTGTACGTTTGTGCGTGAACGGTCTCATGGCCAGCAGGTTTAAAAATAAGCTATATGTGTCACGGTTTGTGACCTCCCTCTTTCTCCTTTCCATCCCTAATATTGCCACTTCATCATCCCCTGAGTCATTCGTTTGTTTTATTTGGTGCAGGCCATTTACCGGTTGCTACAACAAGTTCTACGAGAAGGGAACGTACACCTGCATCGTGTGCGACCAAGAACTGTTCTCCTCGGATACCAAATATGACAGCGGATGCGGTTGGCCAGCATTCAACGAGGTTCTGGATCAAGGACGCATCAAACTGACCAAAGACACCTCTCATGGTAAGCGAGCGCCGTTACGGTTTACCTTCGTTAGCGTATCTTTTGTAATTATGCTCGCGTTCTTAGAATGGCAATTCACACCTCATGTTCATCTAAACGTTGCACAATAGTCCGCAGGTACATACAAATTACTTAGAATAGGATATCTGTATCTCGTAAATAAGTTTCCGATTCCAACGTTGTACCTGCTCGCTATTTACAATATCATAATCGCAACATATACAGGGAATAAACAAAATAATGTAAACACCTGAAATATATTATCCACTTGTTTTATTAATAAAAAGTTAGAACTCGCCATTTGTCTTTAATACAAATTCTGTATTGTTAGAATAGAATCATATATGCTTGAATAGTATAGCAATTGCTACAGTGCAACATTCTATCATTCTTCTAGCTAGCAAAACATTTAATTGCTTAAAAAATATTGAGGAAGGAAATCTATTTCTCACTCTGCTCTTCAAAACTATTAATAATATTTGAATCAATTACAGTTTTTGAAAACAGAACAATTTTGGGAAATAGAGTGAGAAGAAAATTTCCTCCTCCATTCCAACAAGGATAGAATGTATATTAAAAACAAAAATGATGGGCCAATCTTATATTAATAAAATAAATAGAATATTGCCTATTGTTCATATTATTTTGTTTTCTTGTATCATAATTATACACTTGCATAACATTACTGAGCCTATCCTGGTCACATTTCATTCACTTTCTGCACCTATCCAAAGTAATCTTTATATTGAGTTTCTCATAAGATTCAATTTTCCATAAAATTATCGCAAATTAATTCGTAGCAAAAATCATGATTATATTGTCACTCACTCCTCGCGCCTTATTGATGAATGTATATATTTTCTTGTGTACATAGATATCAGTTTAAAAATATTTCTCTTATAATATATAAAAACAGGAACTGTAGTATTTATTTATATATGTATTTTCCTCTACTGTAAATATAATGTTGTGTATATTAGATGAAATTTCCTGTTCTCCTCGGTTCCTGCATGTACTTGCTTAGAGTGTGATTGTGTTAGACTTACATCACTTTTTCTATGAAACTAATACGCTAGCTGTACATTATGAAACATTGGAAATATGACCAATAGGATAGATATAAATATCTTATCAAGTGCTGTTTTATGAGCATAAAGTTATCGATAACTGCTCGATAAACATAACATTCTTTCGTTTAGTTTGGCTAAGAGTAATAATGTAATAATGTCTTCTTTTTACTCGCAAATCCTTAATGCATATAGATCTCATTTTTTAGAAGCATTCGATGCAAATAAAGTTCCTTCGCTTTTAAATTACACCAGTTGAAATAATATTTAATCATTTGCAAGTGTGTTTCAATACTCACAGCTACAAATATGAACTTACAATATTTTTATGACGTAAGTAAATATTTAATAAAGATGAATATGCGGTATAAATTTTAAGAAATACATTAGTTGCAAATACAATGTAGAGAAGATTGTGAGTGCTTTTCAGCAAAGAAGGCAACATCGTGTAACACAGTAGTGTAAGATTTTGTGCTTTCCAACTATGGCACAAGTCTACACAATCGTACACAGCTAAATACTGTATCATCATTTTAAATCACTTTACGAATACTAAATTTTTATATTTTATTACTATTTATTTTTCTGGTAGTGGCATTTTGATAAGAGATTTCACGATTACATTCAGATAAATTTGGACATAGATGTATAAGACCTTTTTCTTGATTTCACTTTGATGGTGAAATAAAAAAGCTAAGCAACGTTTCAGCTACGACACTGTGTATTACTGTGTCATATAGTATATGATTATTCCGTTGCTGGAAAGCACTCTACCTTATAGACAAATTGTACCTAGGGGTATACTAATTATTCTTTTAACATTAACGAGATTTTTAATGTTGGCTGCTCAGTTATATTGCTTTGGCTAAAAAGTAATGTAAGTGAGCAGTCATCATTAAAAATCTCGTTATTATTTAAAAAATAATTAGTATGTTTTGAGGTACAATAATATATGTCTCTAGATACGTGCCAGTCTTCCCTATACAGTATGATCGCGTAATTTTCAATATTGTTAAGTAAGCATACTATTGAATTGGAAGCTTATAACAAGTAACAATTAGCAGACAAAAATTAGATATAAAAAATAAAAATGTATATATTGAATGAAACCGTTGTCATATATGTACACACTTCTTCATCATTATTCTTTTAGTCATATGAATGTTAGCTGTCTCTTCACGATTGGTCGATCAATCTTTAGTTCGATTTTCTCCTCATTTCAAGATCTTTAAATTTAGATCGCTTCTGTTACTTCTTGAAAATTGTATCCGTGAGAAAAGGGTGTCTGTCTGCGTCTAATCACACTCTATTGTTCTTTCTCCTCTCGTCCTCCCTGATCAATCTCCTGGCTACTACCACCACTGAACCACTTCACTCTCATCACTGAAAAAAAACAACACCAATGAAAATCGCGCGTCGCGTCGAATTAAACAACGTCAACTAGTCGGCGGCAATCTACTACTGCTGATCGCAAACCCAGATATAGTGCGGACCGAGGTGACCTGTTCGAAATGTGATGCGCACCTGGGGCACGTGTTCAACGACGGGCCGAAGCCTACGAAGAAGCGTTTCTGCATCAACTCCGCCTCCATAAGCTTCCACTCGGCGGGAGAGGAGAAATCTACGTAAAATCAACATGCGCGTTTATTACATTCTAATATTCTACTATATAATATTTATATAACGAGAGTGATATCTCGTGCTATAAATATTAAAATACCTCCGTTTTATTTATGCGTTGTAAAAAGAAATAAAGTAATAATAATTATCGTCGAGATAAATAGGCTGTCTATAAAGTGAGTTTATTATTATAGGGAATATTTAACGTTTTATTACTGCTGACGATGTGCTATTAGCAAACGTTTCTACGTCATTTACTACATACGATTGATTGTAACGTTCGATTGTATATGATTTTCGTAATATATTCGCAAAAATACTCCTTTCTATATTGAAGTGTTTACGCAAGTTAAGGAATATACTGTTGATGTGACTATAAAGCGTTTCCGACCGACATTTCACTCGCGACGAGAAGTTAATTCCATAGTATCAGTTCTCTTTAATCTCATTGTGTACTGTCTACTTTCGATATTACAAACGTACATGTACATATCCGTATCAAAGTGTAAAAAAGTATAGCATCCACGCAGGATGTATGTATATCATATGAGAAAGCGTGATACTGGACAGATAATAGAAATTAATCTAATTGAGAGATGTTATTTTTTCAATGAACGCCATAATATGTAAATACTTTATCTATTCTAACTTAATATATTAAATGAGGAATAAAATATAGTAGTCATCATTTCTCGTTCCTCTTATTCGTAATACCGTTAGGCAGGGCAGGATATTTTGTATGAAGAAGAGAACATGTTTGTTATAAAATGTTTCCTTATATTGTAACGTTTCAAAACAAACTGAAAGGTGTTATAATACAATATACGCAAAATTCTAGGCGTTATTTTTACAATTCATTATTCCCTTTGTTTTTTTTGCATTCCCTCGCCTTTTGAAATTTTCATCAGCATAAAAATTTCACATTTCTTCCTGAGAGACCAGATTTCTGTCGAATGGTTTCCGATAGCGATAAATGCTTTTTTTTTCTTACAAAAGTTAAAGTCGGATGAACCTTCCGCCATCAGGGAAGGATCAAAATCGAAGATTTTCTTTTTTTTTTCAATCTGCAGTAAAATAGCGACTTTGTTACTATAGGCCTACTTCTTTCTTTCGCTCGGAGATCACAAAGCATTTTCAAAAACATCGTAAAATGCTACAGCAAAACATGCATACACACATTTAACATGATTCGCGTATTAGGAACCTATTTTTAAGAATCTAAAATGACGATAAAAATACACGTGGCGCACATAGCGGATTATTAAATGCAATTGGAACGATCATCAAGATATGGATGCGCAAACGGATGCAAAGTTGCCTGCATTTTCGCGTTATATTAAAAGATTCGCCTGCCCGTATTTTTCTCAGAGCTTCTCGTATATTTTTCTATACGTTTGCGATGCGTTTCTATTCGTTTGTCAATGTCAAAAATAATGAGTACTTTCGTAGTGCATCACTTATTATTATTACGATAAGGCATGTCTGGTACAATTTTTGTACTTTTGTTCGCACGATAAAAGGGTCATACTGTTATCACAGCGAACGTGTCTACATGCTAAGATGTGCTTCAATCGGGTTGTGCGTCGATGAGGATAATAATTTTTTGTGCAGGCAGTTTTGCATCTCGCGCGACCCGATTTGCAAATAAAAAAAAATTATAAACGTTAATAGCTGCTAATAGCTGTACTATTAAAATAACTGTCGCGAAAAGAATAACGGAAAGATGAAGATCCCCAGTAAACATCACCTAAAAACTCAACAATGTAACTTATGTAACACAAGTGTTACATTATTTTGTTGAGTTTGAAATTATAACATTGATGCTATGTTATTTTTAATTGATGTTTGCTGAGTTTCTATCGCTCCGAGATATTTGTGAAAATGCAGGACTCCGCGTCTTTTAATGTTTCTGATCGTCAACTTTAACCCTGGATCGCACCATTATCTTTTTTTTTATACACTCATACTTTTCTTTCGTTAATACTAAGACGTGCGCAAGTTACTTTGTCTCTTAACTTGTCATAATTAGACCGATTTTAGAGATAGATGCCGAAACAGAGATTAATGCCGAGCAATATTTGCAATACACATTCGCGGAATACTGAAGGAGCACGAATTTATAATTTATATATTCTATTTCATAGTCCCTGACTCTGTTTAAAGATGCGTCGCATTAAGTTCCTTCGGTATACCAGCCCTAAATTCGGTCATAAGCGTTGATACAAACTGAGCTGCTTCTTCTCCCTATCTCGATCAAGTACAGTCAGACATTATAAAAATCTAATCAGGCTTCTTTCAAAAGATGATACTACAAAAAAAAGGAGAAGAAAACAATAAAAACTCGTCGAATATTGAATATGCCTTATCATACGATTTCTCGTTATCAAATAATATACGGGTTTCCTCTTCTTTTCTTCTTCTTGTTTCGTACGTAATATAAGTGTATCGTTAATTTCTCGATTTATAACTATCATATTTATATTCTCACAAAGTTTGAGTTAATATTAATTTATATATGAGTCCTATACATATATGTATAACGAAAAATCTCGTCGCTCGATCTATCCATCCACCGCGCGAAAACTGGAAGTGCGTGCTTTTCGCAAACTCTCAAGAAAAAGGAATAACATCGAAATCGAAATTATTAATCCGGAATAGAATGCGAATATTCTAGATGTTTCTTTTCTCAGTCTCGACGTATCTTTTTCCTGTCATTCATGAATAGCTCTCTCACACAGTTCTAACATCCTAAATTCTTACATTTGAGATAGAAAGCACAAGCTAATACGAGTCAATTTACAGGTCTTGGAACGTATAGAACAAATTTTTCTTTTTCTTCTTTAGTTAAGTAGACTCGTCTCCGTGTATCGAAATTGATCATAATCAGTAACAATATAATGAAAATATCTAAAATGTTTTAAGTGAATACAAATATTTGTTAAGAATAATTACGAAAGGCGCATAGAGAAAAAATTTGCTATGAACGCTAATATAGGGATCGTAAATTATACTTGCAGGAAAGAATAAACAAATGTTTATTCTTCCTTGTACTCGCTAAAAAAATTACTTGCAACAATTGCAAAATATTTGTCAAATATGCAAAAACAGCAAACAAATTTGACAATTAAATTTTATAATCTCTTTTGCGTTTATAGCAAATTTTTTTCTGTGCAATAACTCAGAAACTTTTACAAATTTTAGATCCACACTCAACGTTTCAATCAGACTTTTCTGATAAAAACAAGAATTAAGAACCTCAAGATTACAAATCCCGAGATAATATACCTTCTTCACTTTCAGATAAGTTGCGGATGACCTTATCCAGGAAATATCTCCATTGTACTCTGGGAGATATCTCTTGGATAAAACTATCTAGAAGTGAAGAAATTGGGCATAACTAAATAATCATGGTGTTTCTTAGAGGAAAATCCAATTTATAATCGTTGCTTATTTTATGACCAAAGATGACTTAATCCAAATTATCTTATTACTTCTATTGATATATTATGCTAAAAGATATATATATATATATTTTACATACAGAACACATAAGGAATTTATATATTCTGCTGATTGGCTTGTATTAGCTCATTGTTTCCACCTTTCATCTTAATCGAAAGACTTTATCACTCCTTTCATTTTTTTTTCTTACATTTTTAGTTTCGCCCAGTGGATGTCCTGGTCGAATAATGGATACGACGTAAAATGAAAAAAATAAAAAAACAAGATACGAAAATCTACGAGTCATGATATCGCCTAAAATAACTAAATACTTCCAATATATTCATTTTTCGATGACACGATGACATTCGGATGACGTATATAATACAACATTAGGAAAGACGTATCTCGATAATGTTCGATGCAAATACAACCATACATACGGAACCACAATTCGTTCTACACAAAACGTCAATTAAACTCCAATATACATATGCGTGTTCGATTATTTGTTTCTTCCTCTTCACGGTGCTAAAACGAAATATTACATGTCGTTATACAGTGGTTCATAAGAAATCTAGCGCGAGTTTTCTTTTTTTTCTTCACGTCTCTAAACGACAAGACAGGCACTTTATAGTGTCACAAAATGCTCCTACGTCTGAACCTTGTTTTACAGTTTCATTGATCTTTCGTTCTCCCTCTTTTTTACAAGACACGTTAAGAACTATTATGTTGAACTTACAGCGAAGAACACACGTGATGTGGACAAGCGTCCTCGGAGGAGACATGTTCTTATCAACTAAGTAGTAAACCATGGTAGTAAGTTCAATGTCTTAACGTGTCTTTCTTTCTCTCTTTTCTTCTCTTTAATGATACAAATGAGGGGAAAGTACTCATCTCTTCATCGTAAAGCTTTAAATTAGCGGCCTCAAACGAGATATGCATTTTTTACGCAATTGGCTAGAGCACGTGTGAATCAATTTCTTTACATTGAACGCCAACATAAAAAAATTGCGATATTTGTAAACGAGGAATTTGCTCAGTTTCTCTTTAACAAGAAAACTGAATCAACAACGAATCAGATATTCAGCAATTCAGAATGCGATTCTCTTAAAAATGTTTAAAACAAATTAGGCTACCGCTTACACATTTATCATCGCACTAATTAGATAAAACACACTGAAAACATATTGCTCTGCTTCATCGTAACTTCCGTCGAAAAATACAAGTCCGACACGAAGACCAATCTCCTTTCTCTCTCTCTCTCTACGATCTCTCGTTAAACAATAATATTAGAATAGGTCCTATGTATACTTGTTCACATTTCTTTGTGGTATTATCTAATAAGGTTTTCGCTATAAATAATATGCGTTTTTTTGCTAACTCCAATTCTTTGAATTTTCTCTTGCTCTTTTTAGAGTTAGTAATACTAGTTTTATATTTTTAGAAAATAACTGACAATTGCTTGTATTTCCTCGATGACAATCCATCCGAATTGCGGCAAAAGCACGTCACAGGCAACAGTAGATACGGTAAAGCACATACGCGTTCCATTTTGTCTCTTTCTTTTTCTATTTCCTTCAAAAACTAAGTTAAGACTTTGTGAGTCCATTGCACTCAATTGTAATTATGGACTTTATCGAGGAAAACAAGGCCTCTGCCGTCAGATCGCTCATAGCTCTTTTCTGATTTAACTTTATGTTTGTGCTCGCAACGTGCGAGAATCGAGCATTTCTTTTTTTAAAAACTCTTTGCAACCATTTTTCCGATACTTCGTCACGGTATCGAATAAGTTCTATCTATCTATCTATATGACCTATATGCGTACATAATGGATATATGCATGCATATGTGTATATATGTATATATATGACATGTCGCATATAATATAATATTCACATATGATATACACATATGTATGCATACATATATATATATGTATATTCATTTATATATATATACGTTTATATTCATTATTTATTATATATTATTGAATTATTGTGCCGTTTCCGTTTTGGGAGGGTGATTCATTATTTCCTTCTTTTCTTCTGCTATAACCGTACTCTTGGAGTCACGTCTTATAAATCTACAATCTAAACGCCACTGTCTCTTAATGACCTTTAGCAGCTTCCTTCGCCGCCATTATCAAAGGTGTTAACGAAGCCAGTGGCCTCGCTAATTTCAGAAAAGGATGCTGCAATGCAATTTAAACACACATTTCCGGTTAAATCAATTTGAATGTGATAGAAATATGCGTATATATATCGGGAACGCATTTTCGCGTACATGTATTAAAAATAAAAAATTTTCTTCTTACCTTTAATAATTCGGAAGCCGCGGACCGTTTCTCCACCTCGACTTCTAAACACTGGTCCAGGAAGTCTTGGAATATACCCGACAGCTTATCCTTTTCCTTGATTTCCGGTTTACCGTTTGTAGCGATTAAATACAACGCTCTCAGTGGATTTTCATTCAAATACGGCGGCTCTCCTTCGATCATTTCGATTGCCATTATTCCCAACGACCATATATCAACCTATAACACAGAGATTCATTATTACGATTAATCATGTAATACATATTCAATTCATTTTTCAGGGTATTTACTGATCTTGTAAAAAATTCACTGAAAATTCTTGAATTTTCCAGGCATTTTTGTCCAAATTTCAGGTAAGATTAGACAATTTTTTTAATGCAAATTTGAAATAAATTGAAATGAAAGTAACGCAAACATATTAGATCTATTTGCGTTGCTTAAAATCGTCCAAAATTTTTTAACTTAAAATGAGATAGATACATATTTGAACATTGAAAAGAGAGAAAGCGAAGATGCTGAGTGCAAACAAGGCGAACAGACCCATTTAAAAATTAGTAGAAAAGGATTCCACACGAGACTATATCTATCATTGTTTACAATTGAGCAACTTATAAGATAGTATAAGTGTCGCTACAATATAATATCAGTGAGTACTCCATTCTGTTGAATACTGTCTTCTACTGTTATACTTTTTTTTTAAATAAAAACTTACACATAAAAATATAAGCGTAAATATATCCGGATACACATACTATAGTTATTATCAATTGTCAACATTTTCCATTATTAAAAAATGATATTTTCAGAAAAAGATGGAATTAGAATAAGTAAAATTTCAGAAATTTCTCTGAGTACCGAAAAATTCCATGAAAATCTCTGATTTCGGGATTGTTCAAATTTCTTTTTAATAAAAGCGAAATCTACAAATTCTAGATTTTTTTCAAGTAGTAAATACCTTGTTTTTATTAATAATCGATATATATATCTACCTTAGGTCCATATTGCTTTCGCGTTACTACTTCCGGCGCCATCCAATACGGCGTGCCGACCATCGTCGTTCTTTTGCTCTGTTCCGGCGAGATTTGCGCGCAAAAGCCAAAGTCCGTTAACTTTACCCCACCATCAAGACCCAACAGAATATTATCGGACTTGATGTCCCTATGTATAACTTGATTACAATGAAGGAACTCGAGCGCCTGCAGTACTTCCCTGCACACCGCAGCAATTTGACCTTCGTCCATACAAGTCTCAGTCACAACATCCGTTAAACTGCCACCTGGCAAATATTCCATGACTACCCACAGTTCTTCCCCAACTAAATAACTATCCAAGTAATTTACAACATTCGGATGCTTGTTCTCCCGCATTACTAAAATCTCGTTTATTATAAGCTCTTTCTTTGGCTGTTGCGACAGATTCATTTGTTTTATTGCAACTTCCATGCCGGTAGATGTTTCTATTGCTGTGTACACTGTCCCCGAGGCACTGTAAGACGATCGTTAATTAGTACTGATCAGTAGTTTTAGATTCGATACAAAAAATCATTTATCGGTCGTTGCTCGCTTACCCTTGTCCTATTTTTTCCATTTTCGTATATTTTCTATTAGGATCTCCCACGCTCACGATTGTTCTAAGTTTCTCTAATATCTCATCGTCCGACATCTTTTTCTTTCTAGCTTTATCACCTTGCGCCGGTCGCGTCTGATCAGTCGTTGTTGATGTCGGCGTTGCTTGATTCTTATTTCTATCTAATTGCGACTGGTGTTGTTGTTGTTGCTGCATGCCATTTCGTTGTGGCGAGCCCAACGTGGTCGTCAAGGGTGGCGGTGGTTCCTCTTCTATAGGTTTTGTGTACTGCATGATGAAAGTCAAATGTTCCAAATAGTAAAATGTCACAAATAATGGACTAATCAAATATCTCTTAATTGCATTCAAGCGCGCGAAGAAAAAAAACTTACGATCGATTTCGTGCGTTCCGGTCGAGCGGAGATCGGCGGAGGTGGTGGCTCGTCCTCCTGCTCCGAGCTAGTCGCACACGCGTCCGTTGGAGTGCTACTCGGGCTACTGCTACTCACCCTATAATGTTGCCGTTTCTCAGAAAATATTTAGGCGATCATGGGACAAGTGCAACGCGCAAAAGTGTAAAAGACTCACCTGCTTAACGAATGCTGAGAGTGGGAACTACCGGATGCCTGCGACATCGCCTGTCCGCGAATATTTCCCACTCCCGTGCCGATACTCATTCCCATACTTCGCGGACTACTCGCCCTTTCGATTGGAGCTGAAAAATTATTATCGTTGATTAAGATGATTATCGTAATTTAAAATCAAATTATTTTTTATAATATAAGTTATAAATAAATTAATATCAGAACTTACCAACAACTCCAACCATTTTAGTTGTGGTCATATACTTAGAGCCTTTTGCTTCCTTACTGCTACTGTCGTACCAATTTAGCACATCTAATACAGCTTGAGGGTTTTTCTTCTGTTCCTGCTTGCTGATATTGCTGGACATAAGTAATCTTGCCCACGCCTCCGGCATACCCTAAGAAACAAACATGTATTGTTAAATAATGATTATCATGTTTACCATGAAATAGACAGATGGTAAGTAACTCGGTGAGTTTGGCAAGATAACACTAGTTTATTAAAATACATCTAATGTACTAATCCTAGATTTGATTTTCGAACATGCAACTATTACGTGTAGAGAAACAAGGGTCAAGGAACGTTTCTGTGTCATGTTATTTGTAGATATTAACAATAAGGAATTTCAATCATGTTAGAAACAAATTCATATTTGTTTAATCATGTAAGAAATTAGTTTAGAATTCTTGTAAAATATTTGACATAACTCCCTTCTGTGAGTTATTAATTTTTGTATGAAAAGAAATTAAAAATATTTTGAACTTTGATTAGCTCTTTGAATGTGTATATGTGTATGTGGAAGACTATGAAATTTTAAGGATTCAATCAAGTCATTATTTAATTTTCTAAGATTACTATCTGAATACACATGCACAGTGTTTGAACTTTAAGTTAAAATAATTTGTAAACAGAATTTCTAAATATAATTCCCATCCACTGTCGAAAATCATTCTGTAAGAAAGAAATGAATATTGTTGTATGCAACGTCGACTAAAGCTTATGTCAATCTACAAAAGCAACTATATATTGACAAAACTCGATATACTCGTAAATGGAAAATGAACATTTAAACTTGATAAAAACCGCAACGAAAAGAAAGTGTCGAACCACGTGGTGTAAATGTATGTACAACATAAAATACAGGCAAACTTAATTCATATTAATTTACTTACTTTCAGTGGCAGCTTGGAAAGAAATACGTGTTTTGTTAGTTTAGTCATGTGGAAATAATAAGGTATAAGAAGCGTTGGACAAATTACCAAAGTACCGTACTCGAAATGTTCAATGTGAACCAGTGTCTTATATTTCATTTTGATCAGGCACGAAAGATCTATGTGACATGTGTATGTGTATATATATATATATACACTCACATGAAAGTATGTTTCACTCACATGTAGAATAGTTATAATATTTAATACAGAAAGGTGCCAAGAGTAATCTACAATAATATAAAATTTGTATAAAACGATAATAAAGAACTTGTGTGATAACATAAAAACTTTTTCATTGTTTTCCATCGTCTCTCTCATAGATGATCCGCACCATGATACAACAGCGAAGCGTTAAGCAAGTGCACTTGATAATAAGTGTTTAAAGGTGATTGTGCAAATCGCAAGTTGCAGGAACTTACCGTGAATTCACCGGTCACAGCATCGAACCCGACGTGAACGGTGTGCTCGAAGTTCGTGGGATAACTGATGTTGGGCTTGTCCTTATTCTCCTTCACCTTCATCTTGCTCTTCAGAGTCTTCTTCTTGCGCTCGTCAGAATCCGGCTCCTTAGGCAGTGGACGCATGTCCACCGGTAGATTAGGCGCTGATTCCCCCCTAGAAATGCAAATGGTATTAACAGATTAATCACAATCATAATGTAACGTGATTATACATACAATTATATTATTATTCTGTCAAATCTTTGGATATACCAATTATACCTATGTGATTATAGAGGACTTTTCATTTACATATAATTATAAATAACTGTTTGTATCTTATTACACAAATAAATATTTTTCTTGTTAGTTATAACTTGCAATTATCTTATCTTATTTATATCACAAACTTCCATGGTGAAACTCGTAAAGAAAAAGAATTTCTTTTGTGACTTGTAACTGTCTTACATGACAAATTTCTATGGAACTTGTAAAAAAATAGAATTTCTTTTGTTACTGTAACTTGTAACTGGCTTATATTACAAACTTCCATGAAACACTTAAAAAAATAGAATTCCTCTTGTTACTGTAACTTGTAACTGGCTTATATTCTAAAATTCTATGGTGAAACTCATAAAGAAATAGATACAAATAAATATTACAAACTAAGGACACTTTCGCTGTCATAAGCATTATGGAGTACATGTAAATTTGATATGTAGATATATTTAGATGTTCTGACAGCATGCAGTCTCTCAAATCTGTTGGGGACAACGTCGGGATTACGTCTAGACATCTTTAATGATGGTCTCCCACAACAGAAAGCCACCAAGAAGTATTTTTAGCAACCCATAGCTTAATGCCTCTCTATTTTTGGAGAATGCACACTTTTGTGTTACGGCAAACACGAAAGTTATGACAACTTACACTATTATTTACAATTATGGATTATGTATTAGGCAAAAAAATTTATTTCAACTATCTATGTAAATTGTTGTGTGGACTTTATAAAACACTGTAATAATTTTGACATATCAACTATGCTGCGAAATCGACTGCTATCTCAAGAACTTTTCTTTGAACATAAAACATGAATATAAATATATAAATAAATTCAGTAGTATACAAATCTTTTAGAAATGTGAGATTGACACTTTACAGCATCCGATTCTCTTTTGACAGATCAATCAGTGATGCCACAGATCACACTAGGTAGATAATAACATGTACCTGTTTGATGTCAATCGAACAGGGGGTGCAGGGGGTTTGTCCTCCTCATCTGACATGTTGTATCCGCTTCTGGTTCTTTGTTGCCAGTCTATCCTCCGTTGCTGCGTCTCTATGCCTTTAATCGAACCCGCGTTTCGTCGAACGCGTCTATATAAATATACTTATATATAATCGCGCCCTCGTTCCCTCGCGACTTTCACTTTCGACACCGCTATCTCCTCGAGGAAGAGGCTCCTCTCTGGGCCTGTCGTCGACAACGACGACGTCGCTGCCCAGTCCTGGTAACGATCGCGAGATTCCTCGGAAGGCACACCCCGGCAGGTAGAGAGTCGCAGGTGGAAGTTCTCTCACCGCGCCGCGAGAACAGCCTTCATCACAGAACACCGGGTACCGGCTGCGGAACCCGCACGGGACGAGTCATGGCGATCGAGGGGGTCGGAGCGAGGATCGGAGCGACTCGGTGGCTTCCTCGTGGGTATCGCTCTCCTCGATCGGCGCCGAGAGACGCCACTGGTCTTAAGCTAACTGAGGCTAACTAGCTGGCTTGACCCGTCGTTCAGCCGTTCTCCCTCGCGCTCGATCGGGGTGGCTGTTGATGCTGCTGCTGCTACCTGGCTATCCGTCAGTGGTGGCGTCCGGCGACGACACGATACACGGGTCAATGTCGCAGCGAGCACACACGGGGCGCACTCGAGGACGATGGAAGAGAGCGGAGAGAGAGAGAAAGAGAGTGAGAGCGTTTCTAAAGCGTGATTCACGCACGAGTGCAGACACCCCGCATCCGCAGATCTTACACCACGCTCTCCCTCTCCCTCACTCACTTTCTCTTTCTTTCTCTCTTACTCTTCTCCAGTTACCTATCTTGCTTTCTCGCTCGCTCGCTCGCTCTCGCGCGTGCGCCCTTTCTCGCGCTTTCCTTTTCTTTCTTTCTCTCTTTCGGCCCTACACTCCCTCGCGACGACGACGTCGACGACGACTCCTATCACGTCGCGATCACTCCTGTTCAACCGTGAGGTTCTCCGTGAGAGAAAAAGCACGATAACGGGAAAGCAGGAGCGGAGGATACATGATGAACTAATGGCGGATCTAGAATATTTAAATATAAGGATTGATTACTGGAATATGTTAATTATATTTCTTCAAGATCCTAAATAATTAAAAAAAACTTAACATTTTTCTGAAAATTCTTTTTTTGTTAAACAACGCAAGATTCTGTGCCTTTTTTGCTTTACATATGTATATCTGTATCTGGTTCCCCGATGGCGCCGCTTTATTCGTACGTCAATGATCCCTCTTTCTTTCTCTCTTTTTTTTTACAAGAATCTCTCTCTTTCTCTCTCTCTCTAGTTTCACTGACTTCAATGCACTTCAGGAGGTCTATTTTTGAAAAGAACCGTATACGAAGTCTAGGGAAATATTACAGAATACGTTACGTATACTATAGTATTTTCCTAATTTTTCGTATATATTTCTTTTCAAGAATAGAGCCCCAGGGCTGCGTTCGAAAGCATCACTCGAGTGCCTCCGTGTATCGTTTTATCCTTGTTGTTCATCCAATGTTAAATAAGGATAAGATGATACACGGGAGTACCCGGGTGATATTTCCGAACGCAGCCCAGTGCTCCAGTCCATTCCTTTCCCCTATTTTCCTGCTTTCTTCAATTCCTTTCGCTTACATCAAGTTTGTGGGGGGGGAGGGAAGAGAGAGAATTAGAAAAAATTGCGAAAGCTCTCTCTCTCTCTCTCTCTTGCTTAAAATCCATCACACACAAAATGACATAAAGGAATGTATTTTATACATTTTCACAAGTCATTTAAATCAATTCAAATCGTTTCAACGACAAATAGCGTGTTCGATTTGCTGACTCGACCCAATTCCGAGTCGATGGTCTGTTCTTTTTAGCTGCAAAAGAAGAACTAAACTGTACAAAAAATGCAGTTAAAAAAAACAGACTTGGAATGAAGCTAAATCCCGAAAAGCTGGACAAAATTCCAAATAAAAAATAAATAAATAATAAATAATAATAAATTCCATTTGAATGAAAATAGAGTATTGCAATACCGATAAACGCTAAAATCCCGTTATTTTATTGATTCGTAAGCCCGGATCTACAATAAGTTTTTAAGCAATAAGAAATGAACGAATCAATTATTCTCCTCGCATTCGATTGTAATTGGTCAATTTCATAAAATTAAAACATCTATTGTAAAACTGGACTTAAGGCCGGTATTTATAGTTAGTTCTTATATTCAAGATCATCTTATGCTGGATTCACACTGCATCAGATTCTCGTCGTACGAGGCTCTGCATCCAATCAGAAAACAGGATTCCGATAATACGAAGCAAAATTCATC
>NW_017257198.1:416137-416840 GCF_001594055.1 Mycetomoellerius zeteki
CCGGAATCAGACTACGCGTTGAAGATTGAGATTGAAGATTGAAGATTGAAATTTGACCAGTAAGGACAAAGAAATTTTAGCTCCTATTGTTTTGATTGGTTAAATTTCAATCTTTCAATCTACAATCTCAATATTCAATGCGTCTGATTCCGGCCTTATAATAGTGTTTTCGGCCCGATCGGATTTACATCCAACCTGGTTGGATTAATCTTTCCTATTGGTTGACGTTCTACCAATAGGAGAGCACAAAGTGCCATTAATCCAACCCAGGTTGGTACAAACCTGGCCGGACCAAAAACACTATTAAAGTCAGTCTTGAGATGTCATGAACCAATCAGAGGGCCGCATTAACGTCTTAAAGGCCATCATAGGTACAAAAATTTTAGTCGGAATCGTAAGGTCGCAAACAAACCGACCAATCATAATCAAAATTAAGATTTCGCGCTTTTAAAAGCTCGACTGTGATTGGCCGATTTGCCGATTTGCTACGGCCTTACAATTACGACTAAAATTTTTGTACGTGTGATAGCCTTAACTGTCTTAAGACATTACTTATGCCTGGTTTATGCTTCGGTCTTAATCCTAAAATCCTAAAATTTAACCAATGGAATACAGATTTCAGTTAGGACCAATTAAGACTGGCAGACCTATTGGCTGAATTTTAGGATTTTAGGATTAAGACCGAAGCATAAACCAGGTATTA
>NW_017257198.1:416861-458603 GCF_001594055.1 Mycetomoellerius zeteki
AGTCGTAGAAAATTGACCAATCACAGTTGATTATTCTTCTCATATTCGACTGTGATTAGTCAATTTTCTACGACTTAAAACCCTACGACCGCTACGACTTCTATTGTAGACCCCGCATAAGGCTTAAAACACCTATTGTAGATCCGGACTTACGGAAGGTGTGTGCCACGGCCTTAACTGTGAAGCAAGCTTAAAGGTAAATTTTCACGAGCTGGGATGCGTTCGGAAACATCACCCTCGTGTATCATCTTATCTTTATTTAACTTTGGGTGAACAGGATAAAACAATACACGGGAGCATTCGGGTGATATTTATGAACGCAGCCCTGTTCAAACCGGCTGTTTCAGATAAAAAAAAAGGATCACGTGATCAAAATGGACGCTTGATATTCGTCAATTTTGACCACGTGATCCTTTTTGTCACTGAAACAGCCTGTTTAAGCAACTCGTGAGAATTTACCTTAATGCATCGTGAGCATGCGCTTTTCCCATCGCTCTTTCTTCCTCTTTCTTCCCTTGGTTTTCTCTCTTGCGTGTTCCGTGATCGCGTAAATTTTCGTGGGTCCCCGGAGGAGCTACATCGGACGACGATCTTGTGCGTTTCGTTCGCGCAATTCCATCATTAAACGTATCACGCATTATCTCACCGTATTACTTGGATAATCATCGTAAATTTCGCATTAACTCGTAATGTCGACGATACTTTTCGCGCGTGCCGGCTTTCGTTGAAAGAGAAAGAGACAGAGTGAGAAAGAGAGTGGCGCGACGGGCTTCCTCCATGTAACCCGCCGTAACCACGTGCTTGAAAATCTTGTCGGTCGGATCGGCTCGAGCGTAAGTATCCGTAAGTATCCTCGAATCATCGTAAACGCGAAACCAGGGACGCTCGGACGTTCTGCTCCAGGACACCGGGATCCCTTTCCCTTTGTCGCCGTCAGTCGCCGTTAACGTGCTGAAATACGCTGACTGCTTTCAGAGCGCGCGATAAGGCGTCGAGAATATTCCGTCGCGTCCGAACAGAGGCATGCCGAAATGACGGAGTTCGTGGACGGCTGGTTCCTGGGTCATACCCTGGGCGAGGGTGCCTACGGCGAGTACGTCTTCCCATTTTCGTTCTTTGTTAAACCTATCGACGATCTACGCGCTTCCGCATTCTCCTACGGCAGATATTCGGTCGCGATTTTCGAGGTCCATTGTTCCTATTGTTCGGAACACGTTGTGATACTCGTGTCCGTTTCTACCAATATAATTTAAAATTTTAATCTCGATTTATGCAATTTACTTTTGCTGATTCTAAGAACAGGGTAAAAAATAAATTAAGCCAAGATTAAAGTTAATCTACATTGGTAGATTAATTTTAATCTTTGTTTAACTTAATTTTTATCCTTTTCTAATTTTAAACTGTAGAAAAAATGGAGTAAATTGAATCGCGATTAAAGTTAATTTATATTGATAGACTAATTTTAATTTCTGTTTAGCTTTATTTTTATTCTTTTTTAATTTTGAAAAAATTAAAGATAAAGAGTAAATTAAATTAAGATTAAAGCTAATCTGCATTGATAGAAGTGGATATCAATTAGTTACCAGTAACTACGTTTACACCGTGCATTTAGGTCGTGGCCTATACAATAGATGTCCTTGTTTATCCTGTAGGTTAAACAAAGACATCTATCATATAGGTCACAGTCTAAGCACACGGTGTAAATATAGCCAATATAAAATTTGTTTTGTTAATATCATACCACTTCTACTCACGATTTTTATAGACAAGTTCTCTTTTTATATGTGGGAAAAGGAACAATTATAGAAAATGGTATGTTATTGAGATTTTATAATATATTGTTGATATTTTTTGTGCAGGGTTAAACTAGTTGTAAACAAATCTACAGGCGAAGCTGTTGCTATGAAAATGATTGACATTGAGAAACATCCGGACGCGAGGCAAACAGTCCGCAAGGAAACTGCTATTCATCGTATGTTGTCAAACTCTAATATTATACAATATTTTGGAAAACGTAGCGAGCCTAATATGGAATATATATTTCTGGAGTATGCCTCGGGCGGAGAGCTATTTGATAGAATTGGTAAGATACGACTGGAGTTTGTAAAATAATACAGAAATATATAAAGCCCTTATCAGATTAAAGATTCAGATTAAATTGGAATTTACGCAATCAGAAGGAGGAAAGTCAATATTATGAAGTTATTAAGTCATTATGATGAACTTTTGCTTTCATTGGTTAAATTCCAATCTAATCTCAATCCTAATTTCTAATCTTAATCATGGTTCAAGAGAATTATAAAAAATAAGATTAAATTTCGTTACAGAACCTGATGTCGGTATGCCGATGTGGGGAACTCAGAAGTATTTCAGACAATTAATTTCTGGTGTAGAGTATCTACATAGTCGCGGAGTTGCGCATAGAGATCTCAAACCAGAGAATTTACTTTTAGATAATAATGATAATTTAAAGATAAGTGACTTCGGATTAGCGACGATATACCGTATGCAAGGTAAAGAACGTCTTTTGGAAAAGAAATGTGGTACTCTGCCTTATGTTGCACCAGAGGTGCTGGTAAGAGCGTATCACGCAGAACCTGCAGACATATGGTCTTGTGGAATTATTCTCGTGGCTTTGTTGGCTGGAGGTAAATGCCCCCTGTAAAAAAAACTGCATATATGAAATATAAAAAAATTATTGTTTCAATATCTTTGATAATCTTCATGTTAATTTTATGTATAAATATATGCTGTTAATTTATTAATTTTACTCCACATTGAAACTTGTAATTGTCAGTTGAAAACTGCAAACAAATTTCATATCATTCAAGTCAATGTGCCTTTGATTTGAAATTTATTGAAATATCTAATACTTAACTTACATTTCCCAGTTTTTAACTGGTCCATATCTGAAATATAGAACTGCCATGGGACCAACCCTTGGCAGAGTGTCCTGAATATATCGCATGGAAAAACGGAAAATGTATGTCTCTTACACCGTGGAAAAAATTGGACAATTCGTCATTATCATTAATAAGAAAGATCCTTATGGACTCGTCGTTGGCAAGATACAAAATGTCGGACATTAAGCAACATAGGTGGTTTGTCACGAGTTTTACCAAAGGTAAAACTGCATTTTGACTCGGTACTGTTAGAAAAATAGGTTCAATATCTAGCATAGGTATCCTGCATTTTTTTTATTAATATCCCTGGAAGTAACATTGGAGGCACCTGGATAGTGTTTACTTAGTCAGGTACTGAGTGACTCTGAGTATTAATAAAATTACTCAAAGGAACTCTGTACCTAATTTAGTGGATACTGCATACAACGAATTCTCATTGCTTTTCTATGTGAGTGCTTTATTAATATTAATTAGGATTAAGAAATATTATTTCACAACATAGATTTGGTAGTCAGCAGAGCTCTTGCCTTTTCTTTGGTAATACAGCTCTATGAGTTTAATTTAAGTATCATAAAGCTAGATTACCAAAGCAGAGAGCATTGGCATATACTTCTAAGATAACACATGTAAATTTCAACTGAGTTTTATGTAGAATAACATTGTAATAATTAAGTTGAATGTGATAAGTAGGCTATATTTTTTGTGCAAAATCTTGTATTTCAATAAGTATTATGTTTTGCACATGAGATACAGATATGAATGAAGTATTTATAATTTACAGGTGACGAAACAGACGGACGGAATTATCGGATAGAGGATGAAAATCTAAGAAATGTTTGTTTGTCTCAACCCGAATTCCCTGGGATGGAAAGTAATGATGCAATTCAATTCAATTTGGACAGACGTCCAACGTTTTCATTTTCTCAACCCGCTCATGTGGAAGATCTTTTATTGGGTACACAGTTACAATTTACACAACCCAGTCAGGTATTTCTTTACTAAATGGACTTTGAATTAATTTATCGTTACGTTGAGAAATTACTTTTATAATTTTATGTTCTGTTTGCAGCAAAATCCCTTCCAAAGATTAGTTCGCCGAATGACTAGATTCTTTGTTAAAATTGAATGCGAAGAAATTGTAAAGAGGCTAATAAAATATTGCGAGAAAGAGAATTACGCTTATCGCAATAATGAGTCTGGCGTGGTAAGACATTATATGATACAGAAATAAGTTCAAAATAATATTGATGATGTTATATGTTTACAGATAACGATATCGACTGTAGATCGGCGTAAAATGTCTCTAGTTTTCAAAGTAAATTTTATGGAAATGGACGGAAATATATTAGTCGATTTCCGGTTGTCTAAAGGATGTGGTTTGGAATTCAAAAGAGCGTTCATTAAAATCAGATGCGCAATGGAAGATGTTATTCTGAAGAGCTCCGTAGTGTATTCGAAGAGCTAATAATGACAAACCCACAAATAATAACTATATATATATATAGAAATGTAATTTGTATTTTTTTAAATATATTTTTTTATAACATTTTTAAAATCGTTGATTCTCTGTGCTATATCTCTCTCTCTTATGTCTTTAAATAATTTTATAGTTAATGTATTAAAAGTCAATTTGTTTCTGCTTTAGTCAGATTTTTTATTGTTATGAGCATTATGAATTTTTAACGAAACGTCAAGCATTAACATTCGCTGATTCATTGAAAAGAGTGAATAAAATGATACTTGCATCGTTCAGTCAAAGTATTATGAATATGTTAGAAAATTCGCTAACTGCTAAAAATCTAAAGTATATATAATGTTATATTAAATACATTTTAATTTGGATAAATAAATTAGTTTAAGTAATAGCTTTGTGTAATTCATCAGTGATCTAAAGAGTTTCTATTGACTTATTACTATTCTTACTATTAATAAAAATAATGCTAGCAATATAATACTAGTAATTGAGCTATTTCTTTTTTATTTTTGTATTTATTTCATTATATATATATATATATATTATACTCTTGGAATTCCTCATGGTGGTGGAGTTCCTTCTACCATGGTCTTCACAGCCTTCATTACTGATGAAATAACTATAATATCTGAAGATAAAAAAAAAAGAAAAAGTAAATAAAAATTAAAAAAAATTATATATAAATATACGCATACAAAATTACGTTGTGTGCATTCCGTTTTCATGCTATAAGCATCATTTCATCCATGTTATCAAATATTAAACACGTATAGGCCAGAATCTATAGTCCATTCTTAAACTCAAGCTAGGTCTTAAGATGCTAATACGGCTCTCTGATTGGTTCATGATTAGCTTAAGACCATCTCGAATCTTGAGCACCGTCTATGGATTCCGCCCATAGTGTCGTAAGTGTTAATATGGAACGCACCATTATTAATTAATAATTAAAAAAAATCAAATTCATCGTGCAATTGGCATAATTGAACAAAAAAATTGATTATTATGTAACTCAGGGTCGATGTATTATCTTGAAATAAGATAAAAATGACAAAGGTGAGCAAATTAGAATACTTATAATTTCATTGGTCAACATCTAGTGAATTTATTCACTTTTGTAATTTTTAATTCAAGATACACAATTGACTGTTGATTCCCAATCTTGATAGCGCGACGTCTATGGAGGTTGTAACATCGCGCCGCAGCGCTACCTTTGCGCCAAGCTTGTAACTCGTATATGACGAGATTCGACGCCTGCGCACGCGGTCGTTGTAGCGACGCTGTGTCTGTTGGTGAGAGCAGCGACACTCCGCGGTCCTCGTTTAATTCCGTGCCCGAGCATTTTGTCAATTTCATCGAAATGGATCCAGTAAAAATGTCTATGCAGCCGCATAGCAGGAAACGCGTCTGTTACTATTACGATAGTGAGTTACCGAAGAAAATCCACCGCACTTTGTGATCCCGCGAAAAACGCCGCATGCACACATACACGCGTGGGGGGAAGCTTGTAAAATGTGTTTGCGCCGTTCGCGCTTACCGCCTCTATTTCGCGTTGTCTAATTCGACATCCGTTAACGTTTTGCCCCATCCACGACTTGTCAGCAACAAATCTGTCGAAGCACGATCTTCGTAGCGCGTTATATCATAATTTTCATACTTTCCGAAGTAGATAATACAGTTTTTGTAACGTTAAGACGATAGATTCTCAGCCGCGGCCACGTACGATCGTAGGCAAGCTTGGGCAAGAGTGTCGGCCATTGCTATATATATGTACAGTCACCGTATACTTGAGCACCTTTGACGTTATCGAATCAATATCTCCTACTACAAATAACAATTTTATAATGTACCCCTGACGACTGTGGCTGATAATCGAAGAATTTAGTTCGATATATAGCCTAATCGACTTTCTGTAGAAATTGATTCATACAATAAAACTTGGACGTTCCACTAGTCACGAATTTTTAAATATATATTACCATATGTAGCGATAATTATTCACATTATGCTTCAAACTATAACTTTTCTTAGTCGCGAGACAAAGGTTTTGTCACGAAAGAAACGAAATTAGTAGCCTAAACCTCAGATAGCAATAGGTTAGGTTATGAGAAACATAGTGAGATTTTATGTGATTATTGACTAATACGAACCGCAAGAAATCATTTCTCGTATGTAGTTCACACTTGCCGAAGAAATTTCCCTCTGAAAATGATATTTCGGTAAACGGTGTAACAGCTGATACTGTTTTTGTGTCGTTAACGCGAGAGATTCTCAGGTGTGCTCCGACACATCGTAACCCGTCAGCCAACTCGCGTTGCTTGATGGGTCTATTTTTTTTTATTACTGCAGTAGACTATGTTAAAATTTCCTTTCTCGCTTTAGCCAAATATCAAAGATACGCCTATTTCACTTTAGTTCTACAAGTTTACAAAAATTTTACACTATACTAGTTTTATATTAGTTAAGCTATAGAAAATAGGCAATAATAGCCTTGTCACTGAAATTTGTGCACAGTTCTTTTTCAAAATAACATCTTATAATAGCCAAATATTTCATGTCTTGAATATCACATTGGTCCATTTATGCACGATTCTTTAATGCCTAGGTGATATTGGAAATTACTATTATGGCCAAGGACATCCTATGAAGCCACATCGCATAAGGATGACGCATAATTTACTTTTGAACTACGGACTTTACAGGAAGATGGAAATATATGTAAGTGCTTGTTTGCAGATTTTTAATCTTATAAAAAGCTAGAATGGTTGCCAAAAGTTTCCAGCCAATGAGTGATTTTATTGTATTTTTCAGATAAAGAATTTTTACAAATAAAGATCTAATATACAAGTATTTAATATATTTTAATATTTAATTTAATTGATACAAGAATTTTATTAACTTATGATATAAACTGAAAAACAAAGCGTAAAATTATGTTGACTGAAAACTTTTGACAGCCACTGTATATATTTGATTATGTTGAAGATAATGAAATATTATAATTTAATTATATATATATATATATATATATACTTTATCATTATTTTAGCGGCCTCATAAAGCCACGGCAGACGAGATGACGAAATTTCATAGTGACGAGTATATTAGATTTCTGAGGTCCATAAGGCCAGATAATATGTCGGAATATAACAAGCAAATGCAACGATGTAAGATATCATTATTGGATAAATTATAATACTGAATTCAAAAGCATTTATTGCACTTCTTTCTTTCTGCATTAGTTAATGTGGGAGAAGACTGCCCCGTTTTCGACGGCTTGTATGAGTTTTGTCAGTTATCAGCCGGTGGATCTGTAGCTGCTGCTGTAAAACTTAATAAGCAAGCTTCTGAAATCTGCATTAATTGGGGCGGCGGTTTACATCACGCAAAAAAGAGTGAAGCTTCTGGCTTTTGTTATGTAAATGACATTGTGCTTGGAATATTGGAATTGCTGAAGTATCATCAGAGAGTCTTGTATATCGATATTGATGTTCATCATGGCGACGGCGTAGAAGAAGCTTTTTATACAACGGATAGAGTAATGACTGTTTCGTTCCACAAGTACGGCGAATATTTTCCTGGAACAGGAGACCTTCGTGATATTGGGGCAGGCAAGGTAAAAAAATTTTGCTTTTTTTATTCACACAATGCATGTAAAATAATAAATCATTAAATAAATGTACATGGTTATTTCTTATTAACAGGGAAAATATTACGCGGTTAATATACCTTTGAGAGATGGTATGGACGACGATAGTTATGAGTCAATCTTTGTCCCTATTATCTCAAAAGTGATGGAAACATTTCAACCCTCTGCTGTTGTTCTACAGTGTGGGGCTGATTCATTGACTGGTAAGACTTTAAAAAGTAGTTATTATCACAATGAAATTGCAAAACTTTTCATGTAAATACTAATTATAGGCGATCGATTGGGATGTTTTAATTTAACTGTCAGAGGTCATGGTAAATGCGTGGAGTTTGTGAAAAAATATAATTTGCCTTTCTTGATGGTTGGAGGTGGTGGTTACACCATCAGAAATGTGTCCAGATGCTGGACATACGAAACGTCAGTTGCTCTCGGCTGCGAGATCGCTAATGAGCTTCCGTATAATGATTATTTTGAATATTTTGGCCCAGACTTCAAATTACATATTAGTCCATCGAACATGGCGAACCAAAACACTCCTGAATATCTAGACAAAATAAAGTAAGCATTCTCGCAATACTATGTTTAGTTTGGTATGAATATTGTAACAAGCTAATTCACAATTGCATTTATTTATAGAACGAGACTGTTCGAAAATTTAAGAATGCTACCTCACGCGCCTGGCGTACAAGTCCAGGCAATACCAGAGGATGGTGCAGTTATTGAGGACTCGGAAGCCGAAGAGAAGGTAAACCCAGACGACAGATTGCCTCAACGCGACCTAGATAAAAGAATGCAACATGAAAACGAATATAGCGATAGTGAAGACGAAGGTGAAGGCGGTCGAAGAGATAATAGATCATATAAGGTATCATCTTTATTCTACTAAAACGTAATGGTTATAATGCACAGGGCCAGCGATCTGTGTGGAGTGGTGAGTTCATTCACTCTACACATGTGAATTTGGCATGTGTTGAATTTCCACATATATCGAGCTACATTATCTAAGCTAAATTTTTAATGAATAATTTATTGGATTTTTTTTATTGACGATATCTCAATGAACAATGCTGCGCGCTCTGATTGGATCTTGGCGGAATCTCCTTTTCTCTGGACGATCAATCAAATATGACAAAGGACCCCATTTGATGTGGGGAGAGACGTGAATGCAATGCTTCAAAATAGTTTGAACAACCATAATTAATTTTTTTAAGGAAGAGGATAAATTGAAATAATAGATTTAGAAGAGCTTATGAATAAATCCATAAATAAAAAAAATAATATTCGATGAGTTTCCATTCGCAATAAATAAATAATTGAAAGAAACCAAATACGTATGTGTACTTTATTGATTTTTTATTTATTTATTATATATATAATATACAAAAAATTTATTATTTTTTAAATTTAATTTTAACTAAATGCCCCCGTACATTGCCCACTTCATACATATGAAAGATTTATTTCGTTGGCTCTGATGCATATAATTCTACAGATTTAGAAAAATATGGATGTATAAATATTCTTATTTTGTTGTCATGTTAATCTAGGGATCTAGAAAGCGACCCCGTTTGGAAAAAGGTCAAGAGGCCATGGATACTGACATAAAGAAAGAAGACGACATAAAGGCCGAACCAAAAGGTATTAAATCGTAAACATAAACATTTCTCTTTGTATCACATTTGCAATTAACGTTAGGGGAAAAATGTAATAATTATTTGAATTTTTTTTTTACTTAGAAAATGAGAAGGACGAAAAAGTAAACCCCACGAATGAGGAGACTAAGAAAGACGGCGGGGCGAATCCCTGATAGATAGTTGCCCCGGAGCATCTGAGAAAATGGAGAAACTCTTATTTAAATTAAGTAACAAATAAGTTTAAATAACTTAAATAATGGCAGCACATGCATGAATGTGTTATCTGCTGCCTCTACCTCGCGCGCGCCCTATAATACGAAATCATTATGTTTTTATCAAAAATCTTGAAAATGTTTAGACGTCTAGAAATATTGGATTCATTCGTGAAACGTCATTCTCATTGAAATTGACACGTATGAGCGTGTACATAGCTTATAATATATCCTGCAATTTTAACCATAGACCGTTAAGAGTTTCCGAAGTGTATCTCTGAGTGTTCTGAAATGTTTTTTTGGAAGGTGATTTGGAACTACCGCACAAAGATGATTAAAAATATATCATCGAAACAGCGTTTCGATCGATTCGTCAGAATTTTATAATCTGACCAATGATTCTTTTTATACATAACCGTTATAGCGCGTTACTTCAACTTGTAATTTAATTTTTCTACGAGAGATCATGAATAGGTCACGACTTTTCAAGATTTTATAAATACTCCAAGAAGTTTACAGAAATACACAAATATTCCACGATTGGGTCATAAAATATTGACGATCGATTTAGAATATCAACAAGATTACATTATACAGCCTGAATGTGTGCTGCAATCAAACTTATATATAAAATACATAAACATACATGCATTTTGTTAGCGCGATTGATATAATTTCGTACGTCTTCTTAACCATTCACAATTAATTGAATTTCTCAATAGAGACCACACTATACAGTCTATACTAAGGAAGGAATAGAATTATCCCTTAACCAATTGCTCTTAAAAATCATGCGTTGATAAGTTTGTTTGCTTCCCAAACAACACAAAGTCTAAAATTGTGACATAAGACGTCTTTAAGTTATCTTTTAGACGCAAAAAACATCTTATGGCGCGATTTCAGACACTTTGGTGTCTGGGTTCTTATTTTTGTACATAATATGCAAATTAATCTTGAAGGATGTTAATCCTTGCATGCAATAACAATATTGTAATCATAATGATGTTCTTTATAAAATTGTAAAATACGTCTTACATTACTCGAAAAATTAGCGAATGTTCCTTTGGCTACCCCTCTAGTTTTATTTGACGAATTGTAATGAATATTGTTAACTTGTTACACATTTTAGGAAGCGCAAAAGATATAAGAAATATTTGTAACTTGATAAAATTAAAAGTTTACATCTATTTCATTGTGTTGAATTTTCCAGGAAGAATTTGTTGCAAGTTAATTCTCACATCTTGAGACTAAATAAACTAGAGAGGTATCTGAGACCGTATTCATAGTTGTAGATCAATCTACGATTGATCTTCATTTTAGGCGAGCTAGGTTTGAACCAAAGTTTAATCCAATCGGATTTATGAAACACGTTTGAAAAGCGTTTTTCGAAGACTGATTTAAACCTAGCTCAAATCGGATCTCAGTTGAATCACGATCACGGCTATGAATACGACCCTAAGAAAGGAATGTAGATATTCTTCTCATATTTTTGAGTAATGTATACACAAGCAAAAAACAAAATGAGATTGGAAAGAAAGTGCGGTGAAGCTAGGGCAGTTAAGGTATTATGTAATCAATTTCAATTGTAATTGTAGAATCTTAAATGTATACTAGGCAAGATTTAACTTAATTTATATATAAATATATAAAAAATATAAAAATTATTCCATGACATCCGGATTGATCTCTATAAGAAGACCGCGATGTCATTCCAAAGATCGAGCTTATGGTCGATCTTGGTGCAACAAAAAAGTTATTATAAATTCTGTCTTCGAACCACATTCTTACATATTTCCAGATTTTCGTGTAAAAGCAATACAATCGTATGTACATAAAATTTATCCTCTTTTTTTTCTTTGCGATATCAGAGTATTCAATCGGTTAAATTAGCGACTGATTTTACTTATAATAATCTGTAATATGCGATTGCTTGACATCACATTATATATAAAGTCAAATTCAAAAAGATAATGGCGTTATGTCTCATGTAAGTCAATTCGAGATATAGATCAAGTATTAGATATTTATGTCCACGTATAAGAGTATTATATGGACGTTTTTAAATATTTATAATAAAAAATAAAGAAATCTATATATGTAGTTCTGAGACTTGAATGTTCTTGGAAACCTAGAAAGAACGTACGCTGAGGGGGGAGGAGAACCCTAAAGTTTTATTAAACTCTTCCCTGATGAAAATTTTTGTTAGAATTTTTCATATAATTTTTCAGAATTTCTGTATAACTTCACGATTTTTTTAGGAAATTTCTCAGATTTTTTTTATTTAATTCGAATATTTCAGAAGTGAGAAAGTCTATATTTTTTCTAAAAAAATTCTTCATATATGTATATATAAATTCTGAAACATTGTAAGATTTCTCATTTCAAATTTCTGAAGAGTTTATAAAATCTGAAAAAATTTTAGGTATTTTCTTCAGAAATTTTCATAAGTTTAAAATGTAACAATTCTTAAAAATATCACGAAACATGAAAATTCTTTTTACCAAACTTTCAAGAATAATTATGAATATAAATTAATTTGTTTTATATAATTAATACTAAAATGTTATTGTGTGAGTAAACCTTTATCCAAGCGCTCTTTTTGAATTCAATTTTTATTATTAAAATGTTGATAGCTTAAAATAACATTTAATACGTTTAACATTAAAATTCATTAAAATATAGTGTTGGTTTAGTAATTTATAATTGTAACATTTTACAACCTAGAAAGTAGAAAAAATGTAAAAAGATTCTCAATTATGTGGATGAATTTTCACCCAGAATATTAATATAACAAAAATAATATTTCAGGATTAAATACATTTCATAATAAATATTACTCCTATATGCGAGTCATGTGTTGTGCGTATCCTTATTAATATATGTTCTGTGTACGTATCATTGTCATTTCATGTCGAAGTCGAATGACGACGCATCCAATGCATTCAAGGTGGTGGTATCTAATGGTTCTAATGGTGCTACTAATAGTAGTCCTAAGAAACCGGCGTCTTGATTTTTCTGTGTCCGGTTTGTCACTAAAGTGTGACGTATAATTAATAGCAGAAAAATGAAAAGGATTTTTGAGCGACCAGCGCAAAATAATCCTTCGTGCGTAATAATTGTATCGACCAAGTTTAACCTCGTCGTCCACATTGGAATTGGAAGGAAAACTGATTAACGCCGCACAATTACTCGCATGTGAAATTGCGCGCTGAAGAACAGCGCGATGTTTTCTATTAGTAAGATATTTGTTTTGGTAACTTTTTGGAGCTGATGTGGATCTATTGGACTCATTCAATTAGATCCTTGATCTCTCCAGAGTTGACAGTGAGTCTATTGAACCTATACAATTATAAATCTCTTTGTCATTCTTTATGTTACAGTTACAAATTTGGATTATTCTTATTAAATTAAACTTAGTATTTATTTTTATTTATACTTACGAATTTTTGCCATTTGGTTTTCTGAAATCGACACAAATATCCTTCTTCGCTACTCAAAGAATGCTGAGAAAAATAGAACAACATTTGTGTTGACTTGTGTCACTAAATGGAAAGCACTTTGTGTTATTTGTATTTCTGACCTACAGTGAATCATAACATTCTTGTTGCTTGTATCCTATACAAAGATGAAGTGATCACTGTGTTACATTGTCTCTTATTGAAAAATACCATGTGTTGTGTATTTTGACATCTGCTCCAGAGGATTAATATCGAGCAACTTAATTTGTCATTAACAGGTCATTTTTTATTACAGAGATTCAATGAGATGTGAAAGTCAAAGGGACCTGTCGCACTGCGTCAAATAAGGAAAAATCACAACGCAGAAAACAGTCAGGCCAGATTTTCCAAATAATTCTCAAAATGATCTCCCAAATGTCGCATGTGATGACCCTCGCTAACAGCATCATAGGTGTGAGCGTTCTGGCGATGCCCTTTTGCTTTAAGCAATGTGGTATAGTACTGGCTGTTCTGGTGCTGCTTCTATGCAGCACCTTGTCTCGATTGGCCTGTTATTTTCTCGTCAAGTCAGCTGTGATATCGAGAAGACGCAACTTTGAGCTACTCGCCTTCCACGCGTTTGGCCACATGGGAAAGTTCCTGGCAGAATTATTCATTATTGGTTTTATGCTAGGCACATGCATTGCGTACTTTGTCGTTGTCGGCGATCTGGGGCCACAGATAATCTGCAAGATGATGAGCAAGAATCCAGCGGATATTCGCACTAGTTTGCTAATTTTCACTGGACTCTTCATAGTTTTACCCTTGGGATTGCTTCGAAACATTGACAGTCTGTCTAGCATTTGCACCGCTACCATTGTCTTTTATCTCTGTCTTGTATTAAAGGTATAATGCTTAAACTACAATTTCCATATCTTAGCTAATTATAAAACCATCATGTTCATCTAATGATGAATTCAGTTACTCGCATTGCACTAGATTAGTGTATATTAAAGTTACTTTATACAAAGTATCTAAAAGTAGTAGTATACGGCCATGTGTCCAAAATTATTAGTACTTTTACAAACTTCATAATTTTTACTACGTAGATTAAAATAAATATGATAAAGTTTGCTAACAGTTTTTTATTTGTTATATTAATAA
Organism: Mycetomoellerius zeteki; assembly: GCF_001594055.1. Classification (NCBI taxonomy): domain Eukaryota; kingdom Metazoa; phylum Arthropoda; class Insecta; order Hymenoptera; family Formicidae; genus Mycetomoellerius; species Mycetomoellerius zeteki. The sequence goes on from NW_017257198.1 coordinate 431,332, forward strand.
ATTATCAATAATATTTTATTACTCTTACCGTTTATTTTATAATTTCTACAATTCTTTTTGATAAACTCTCTATTAATTTTTTGCAAGTGAATTTTGATATTTGTCCCCATTCTTCCATAATTGCAATTTGTAAGTCTTGTTTTGTAGTATATTTTCGATTACGGATCTTTTTTTGTTCAATGAACTTATAAATATTATTGTATCTAATTATATCTTTGTGAAAGCCAATCTATGTAACATTAATCATATTTTTTAAACCATGGCATGTCATTTAATATAATTACGCAATAAATTAAAAAAAAATGCATCTCGATTAATTTTAAGAAATTAAAATGCTAATTAAGAAATTAAAAAACGCTAATTAACGGGGAGTCTAAAAAATTTTGTACATGGCTATAATCAATTTTGACACTGAAATAATATAAGTATACTCTATTAATAACATGACAATATTATTATTGAATGTTTAATCGTTTAAAATATTTATATGCGTTTACATTTAATTTTACTATAATTTCACATATAGTAGCTTTTAGTATGCACTAATCTAATGTAATGGAAGTGACTGAATTCGCTATAAGATACATAAGCACTAATTGATGTATATACTTTCTTTTCTAATTGACAGATTATGGGCGAATCAACCCTACATATTTTTATGGGAGATTGGTTTAACAATGTTAATTATTGGAGACCGGCCGGCATCCTCCAATGTCTGCCGATATTTTCTATGGCTCTTTTCTGTCAAACGCAGTTGTTTGAAATATACGAAACCATTCCGAATGTATCCTTAGAGAAAATGAACGACGTTGTAAGAGGAGCGTTAAATATATGTACACTTGTATATATGTGCGTTGGCTTGTTCGGTTACATTGCGTTCTGTACCCAATCGTTCACAGGTAATTCAACAGCTGTATAATATACAGCTTATAATATCATTATTTGGTCTGTTCAGCTGAACTTCTTACATCGTTTATCTTTCTTCCTTATCTTTCTTGAAGAAAAAAAGAAAAAAATGAATGCAAGAAGTTTAGCTGAAAAGAATAGACCTTTTATCAAATTAATACTTTACTATTGCTTTTATCATTATTATATTTTGCAGGAAATATTTTATTGAGTTTCGAACCTAGCATAACATCAGAATTGATTAAACTAGGATTCGTGTTTTCGGTTGCATTCAGTTTTCCTCTAGTCATATTTCCATGTCGTGCGAGCTTGAATTCTCTCTTATTTCGCCGGGTACGTATATATACTTCAAATAAATTTAAAGGCACAAATGCATACTGCTGGAATTCCTAATTCACATTTTACTGCTATGTTAGGTGTACACCCATGAACCGTCTGTCAATTATCTACCGGAGTTCAGGTTTCGATGTCTCACAATCGCGATAGTCAGCATTTCCCTGATCGTTGGTATTTTAGTACCGAACATAGAGTTCGTTCTTGGTATTGTGGGATCAACAATTGGTGTGATGATTTGTTTAATATTCCCGACAGTATTTTTTATCTCTATAAGCAGCAAAAATACTAATGAAAGACTTATAGCACAGGTAAAGCTTTTTCCTGTAAACTTCAGTTTCACGATTTTTTCCTATAACTTTTTATATAGTATATATTTTATATCTAGTGCATTTTAATCGTCGGTGTTTGGATCATGATCCTTGGTACATACGCCAATTTATATGCTATAGAGAAGTCTACAAGCACAAAGTTAGCGGTGACTAATAAGCCGCTCGCTCAAATCAATAATTTACCGTTAGAGATAATTAAAGATGATTTACATATCATTCCCAACATTCCTAATAGTCTGGAACTTATTCCTAGAGCGAAAGGTACAAAGTTATTTAAATTTATCTGTCACTTTTATTATTGTTAATTTTATATTACTTTCTTAAGTTTACGTTATATTACAGACAAAATTAATCAACTACCTGACATAAATGTCATCGACAAAACATTAGATCTGAAAGTGAAAGACGTTCGACAAGAACCACCAATACCTGTTGAACGTATGATCATCAGCGAAAAGCCAAATGTCGAAAAGCCTGTTAAGATGATAGCAGTAGGCTCTCTGGTGCCAGAAATAAAAAATATAGATGAAACAAAAAACGAAAATTTAAACGCACAAGCACAGGTTGCCATAAATATTGATAACACTAAAATTGATAAACCTGTTACTTTGAAAGCAGAAGAAAAGATAAAGATAATCGAGGAAAAAGAGCAATCGTTGGACTTACAGAAGAATGATAATCTCGTTTTGGACGCAATAAAGAAAGAGGAGTCAGAGTTGGCAGCTGATGGAGATATGGCTAATGCTAGAGCTGTAGAACGACATGAGCAACTTAGAAAAACATTGGAGAAACATAAATTGGAGCAACGTCAAATGATGCAGGAACAAAAGGAGATTCTGAAGGATATCAAGGAACAAAAGCAAGAATTCGAGAGGGAGAAACAGAGAATGGTGAAGGACGAGATACTAAAAAAGAACGAAAAGGTACAAATTGATGTAAAAGAAAATATTTTGCCAGAAAGTAAAAGTAATTTGATAGAAAACAGTAAAAAAGATGTAAAGAATAATGAGGTTATTATCGAAAAAAATAATGATAAAGAAGTTTTGAAAAAGAAGGATTGGAATAATGCAGACAAAATCAAATTAAGTGAAAAGCATGAAAAGCCTCGAGATGAGAATAATAATGTAGATATCGCAGTTGAAAATAGCAAAAAAAAATTAGATGTGTTTCGCGAAGTTTCTCAAAATAAGAATGTAGAAATATCACAAAAAATATCAGAAAATGCACCAGATAAATTTTCTCTTATTAAAGAGGTTGATCGTGAAACACCAGACAAATCATTACAAAAAGAAAAACAAGATAAGACAAAAGTAGAAAGAATAGAATTTAATGATTCCAAAAATATGAAGGGACCTATTTTGAACGCCTTGACAAAAGGAGTTCTACAAAGATCTGTTATGGAAGAGGAACTTGCTAAAAAGAATAATAATCGTCAGACGAAGGAAGAGAAGAGAGAGATTCTTATGAATGAAGTTGTAAACGCCTCGGACAAATTGCAAGAAAAGTACGATGAGAAATATTCTGTACCTATAGCATTGAAAATGATGAATCAATCAAAATTAGAGGTGATCGTTCCATCATTGAATAAGAGCGAACCGGAGATTCTCGTGATTCGTCGAGACATTCTGGAGAATAATGAACGTGAGAAAAGGGACATTGATGGAGAAGCAAATGTGAACGACACGAAAGTAGATAGCGATCATTTAACTGAGAAACCTGAATCTCTTATTAAAGACGCCAACGACGCAGACAGCAAGACCTGTTCGAAATTGCGGGAAAGTTTGAAGAAATCAGAGGCAGAGAAGGAATCTGAAAGTAAAATAATTAAATCGAGTACAACTGAAGTGCCTCTGATTAACACAAACCTTTATTTATCTGAACAAAGAATAATGAAGACGATTTCTATGGATCAACATGCTGCTCTGGATTCAAAGTATGCAGGTATGAACCAGGAAGACTCGAAAATTCTCAGTCCTAAAGATAAAACTGAGATATAAATATCTCAAAAGAATCGAATTAACGTAGCATAATATTAAGTAAATTTATAAGTCACTTTTTGCTTTTCGAGTTGCGCTGTGTCTCCTTATTTATAGTCATACAATTAAATTATTACTAAGTTTAAAATGTAATGGGAATTTCTATTCCCAGATGAATGCGTGTATCATGATATATTTATGATATTTGTATGTTGTATGATTGATAAAAATGATATATTTAATATAACTTATGTAATTGTATATATGTGATTTTTAATGTGACTGCTATGTATATTATCCAGTACACTACATTCTTCGTTCTACAGCGTAACAATTGTAAAAATAATGCAAATGTTAGTCTAAAGTATTTAATTAAGTATAGGACCAAATACAGATGTATTTTTACACAGCAATTCGAATCTTCTCTTGCAAATCATTTGACTCGCCAAGATATTTCCATTTTATTTTAATCTTTTTTTTTCTAATATTTTTTGAAACCTGTATCAGACTATATTAGAGACTGAAGATTGCGAATTGAAGAGAAGAATTCAACTGTCAGAACTAATCAAAATAAAAACGGGTTAAAGATGTATTACACATATTTTTTGTAACAAAATAAAAAAATTATAAAATAAAACTTTTTTCTGATTTGTATTTCAAAGTGATACAAAAAAGTAATACAAAAAAGTTTGACAGTGACTTAGAACTAGAACCTGAATAAAAAATTATTTTAATAAGAAGTAAATGTTTTTAAAAAATTTAAATGAGAAAATTTTCATATAAACTACAAAATTGTATTGTTAAATATGAATATTAATCTTATTGAACTATATTTCATGTATATAACATTCAATTTTATATGGAAAGTATAATTTCCAATTCAAGTCATTTTTTACAGACATATTATATATACCTGATATCACAACTGTAATGTTATCCAATTCGTCAAATTCTAATTTTCAATTCAATCTCTAAATTTCATTCTCAATTTCAAGTATGTAATCTGATACCGGGCTTCATATATTATAATTACATTATAATTACAAATATTAATATAATAACTTCGTTATTTGGACGCATTATGTATCTTTAATATCCATTGGTTCTGGTTTGGGTTCTGTAATTTCTATGTCTCTACATTTCGCGTGTTGTAATTCCCTCCTGATTTCAGGAGTGATCGAATGATGCAACTGTTTCCTCAGTAGTCCTAGCAAGGCCTCCTTTTGTTCAGAACTGATATCACTTTTGTATCGTTGCACAAATGTTAAGAGGGCCTGATGCCATAGTACTGGCAACTCTCTTGTGTCTCTTTCAAACCTAATAGATTATGTTTTGGATTATATATGGACATAGTTCTTAATAATTTTCGTTAAAATTTTATTGTTATTATATATCGTTCTCCTACTTCCAAAGTGGCACAATTAAAAAATATGATGTTTGAGATATTACTATGAATGAATTAAATAAACATTCTATCAATCATCCAAAGTGAACTAACTTAATTTCATAAAAAAAAATTCAAAATTGTGATTATTGAATATATGAATATATTTCTTTTTTGCCGATAGTAATTAATTAGTAAACAATTTTCTGTCAAGTAAAAAAAATAGTTCCTTCTTTTCTGAGAGAAACTTAATCTTGGAAATTGTGTCACTTTTTATGTAAGGGAGCAATATCTTACCTAAGAAAGTGAAACACTACTCCGTCCACTACTCTGTATGGAAGCGCATATTTCTTATCCAAGAAGATCCTGAGAAATACGCTGTTAGCACCCGTGTAATCCATCTCTGCGATTTTCAATATAGCTGCCGAGGAATGTAAAATTGGTATAGAATTGTTCGCGATCACAGATCCAATGATAGTGGCCTCTCTGAGCGTGCATGTTCCTGATTCTAAGAGCGGTAGAAGAATTCCCTTCATAAATCCGGCCGGTTTATACAATGCTTTTCTCAGCGCTTGATACAAATGGAAATTTAATCTTTTATATTCTGCTAAATCATCCCGAATGCGTGGTAGCAGGATCAGATTGTAGAATCTCTGGGCCATCTTTTCTTTCAAGTTTGAAGCAAATATCCTTGTCGCCTGATACATGGCAGCAGCGGACCACTTTGTTGGGTCTGTGATATAAAGTATTTGTTCCCAGTTCTTCAAGGTGGGCACAAGCTTGAAAGCCTTCGGTAGCTTGCCACTACGATACTTCGCCAGGACGTCTCTGACACCCTCATACATCGCCTTCACCCGTGGATCCAAATCCTGCAGTTGAATAGTTCCGGCGTCGGAGAACTGCGTTTCGATTTCTGTCTTTTTCTCTGTCAATTTTTCCATTATTATGTCTGCCAGCGTCCTCATGGGTGCTGCATCCTTCGACATAAACATCTGCAACGCCCGCTCATCGTCTTCATCAATTTTGATGTTCTCGTAATATACATCCTCCACTGATTCCCCATCATCACTAGATTGACCCTCATCGTCACTGAAACCGGAGCCAAGATTCACCTTTGATTTTGTACATTTCTTGAGGTTGCTAGGACCAATCTCATCTTCGATCTCCAGCTGCTGTTGTCTAGCTTGCGATAAGATTTTCTTCGTCAGAGTTGGTGCTATATACTAGATAATGAAATTGAAATTAAAAAATGTAAAAAAGTGAGATAAAAAATTTTCCAAAGAACTTAACTATCTCTATTCGATTTCAAACAATAGAGACAGCAGCATAAATTGTAATTAAAACAAAAAATATAAAAAAGATAAAATTTTGGTAATGCAGTCTAATGCCACCACTTCCAATTTTTCTGTATTTTTGTGTATTTTATTTATGCGTTTTCCAAAGAACTTAATTATCTCTATTTGATTTCAAAGAACAAAATGTAATAAGCAAATACAATGAATAAAGTAAATGTTGAAACTAACCTCTTCTTCGTCGGCCCGACGCCTGATCTTTTGCCGGTTTTTTACTTTCACCGCTTTCTCAAATTCTATTTGATCCGCCAAACCAATTTTCGGTTCTTTGGTTTCGCCTTTAGATACTTTGATCTTTTTCACTTTACCCATTTTTTTAAGCAATATCAAATTATATCTCTAATAGAATAATGACCAACAAAAACACGTGTATGTGTATGCATGAGGAATGTGAAGTTGGGGATTTAAAATAGGGATTGGTGATATAGTATATCGATATTCCTTAATATCGATATCTTGGACTTCGATATTTTCAATTATCGATGCTGAGCCTATATTGTATCGATATTCAATACAAAATTGAATATTTTTAATTGCAAATTGCTATTATTGGTAAACATATCAATTAAGGAATGTAAGGAAGTCCAGGTTCGAATTCTGGCTAAGGTAATATTTTTTGTAATAAATTTACACAGACTTTTTAAATATTTATTAGCGTCAGTATCATTAAATTGTTTGTTAATTTAATTTGCAATATTACTATCCTAGTTTTAGTTTAAGATTCAAGACCGAAAATTATTTAGGCGCATGTATATAGATTTACACCAAAATGTTATTTAAGCTCTAATTATATTTTAATCTAGATTCCTGACATAAATAAATAAAATTGCGATTTCTCTTCCTCCAGTTATTATTTACTTTATTTAAGTATATATTAAAATTAAAACAAAAATGTAATACTGCATTAGAACTTTTTCTCATCTGTGACCAGTTTCAATAAGCAATGAATCTAATAAAATCATTAAATTTTCAGTTATAAAAGGCTCATACACCCAAGCTGCAAGATGAAGCATCTTCCAAGATTCTGTACAATTGTGAGCAACATTTTCAAGTAATTTGCGTTTCAATTTGACTTCCATATGATATGCTTCATATATAGTTACTGCTACCTCACCTAAACATTTTGGAAGCATAATATTATAACATAGTTTTATTAAATAATTTAATTACATAATTAAAATATCAAAATATTATAAAATGTACAAATAAGTTTCTAGCAAATAAAATGTTAGCAATGTTCTAATAATTTGCTACTAAATATTCCATGTAAAATATCATGTAATAGATTGACATCAATTAAGTTTTTTTTACAGAATTTACTTGATTTCCAACAGTTTGCTATCAGTTTATATTAACAGATTCTGTTCTCTTATTCTGTCAGAGTCTGTCAGTAAACTGATAATACACCATTTGACTCTGCTTAAATAGCCTTTTTATGTGATTTATATAATTTGTATACCTCGTTACTTTGTTATATTAGCCAAAGAACAGTCAAAACTTAATAAACATCTTTTTATAGCAAACACTGTGTAAAGTATGTTTTTGACAGATCTAGTTATTTAAGTTATTCCTTACCAAACTTTGTTGTCGGCCATGTTATAAACAATTTATCTGTAGTTTTCTCTAAGGCTGATATAGCTATTAGTTGATTCTTAATTTGATCTAAGTTTCTAACTATGCCATCCTAAAAGTAAAGTTACTTATAGTTATTTATATTAATAAATTACAAATATAATTCTAAATTCAAATAAAACATCAATTAAACCAAAATAATATTAACCTATATCTGTAAAATTGTAAAAACATGAAATAATATAGTAAAAGAACATAAAATATGCTCTTTAAAAAAAAAGAGAAAAATTTACCAGGTTATCACAAATATTTTCTAACTTATCACACAAATCTTGTAAAATCTTAGAATAATTTTTATCATGTTTTTCTTGTGTGATGTCTTTTAAATAAGTAATTCCTTGAATATGAAGATTGTTCCATTGCTGTATATTTGCGTGAATATCTGCAGCTAAATCACGTATACGACGTATGGTTCCTGTTAAATTTCTTCCTTGGAATGATTTAGGCGAAGATAATTCTGTAATAAATTTATTTGAATAAAATGTATCATTTAAACATTCAACTATATTTCTTCGATATTTAATATTTATAAATTCTTTTACGACTAACAATAAAAAAAATTATAAGAATTAATGAATAACTTTACAAGTATATAGATTCCTTACTTATAATTTTACTTTATATTTGTAAGATGTATAATCATACACACACACACATATATATACATTAAGCATAAACTTACTAATAGGAGAAAACATTTTCTTGTAACCATAAAATTAAAATAAAAATATTATTCAATGTTTTCTATTTTCTCTTATTTTTTCTTCTTTGGTTAAGGTTCGACAGGAGACTATGGAGACCTCTAGTCGAAAACGATTTTCTTTATGCTGAAATTACGGCAATTACGGCTAAAATACCGCATGAATACAACAGAATACAATGAATAGCGTTTTAATCGCGATATTTGTAATCAAAAAAGTCACCTGAAGACTCGTACAGAGTGATCTCTTTGGAAAAAAAGACAAAATAAAAATTCATTCTGATATCTCTTACACTATAAAGTGCACATAAAGTTTTACTTATAATTTTTTAAGAAACAATTTGTAAAATCTTGAAAAATTAAAAAAATTTTTTAAAAAGTTAAACAATTATTTAGAAATTCCGAAAAATTCTATAAACATTACTTACAATTCTAAATATTACATAAAAATTTTGAAAAATGATGTGAAAATTTGTAAGGAAAATTTTTATTAGGAAATAAACATAAAGTTATTGATAAGAATTTAATTTAACTAAATTGTGCAATAATAGTTTTCCATTGGCCTTATGATTATCGTAGACTTGTCTAATAATTCGGACCAATACAAATCGTCGAAAGGTTCATACTGAACGTCCAGTTTATTTCTTTAGAGTTTCTTCTCAACAATGTTTTACAACCTATGCTCTTAATTTGCGCGCGAAGTCGAGGCATAACGTTATTTAACCACAATATTCGTATTTAGTTGAGATTGAGACTAGTCGGAGAAAAGAATATTTAATAAAGTGAATTTCAAGCAAGACTGCGTTTTATTAACTTGTAAAAAATGGCGACTAAAGTATCAAGAGATTATGTTAAAGACAAAGGTAAGATTTGTCTACGTTCTCACAGAATTTCTCGTGGAGAAGTGATTGTTTATATAATCGACATTAAAGTTTTGTGACGATGCTATCTACAAATTTTACAAATGTATTTTAGAACAAATAAAGACCTTCTTCCTGGAATTTGTGGCAATGGACGATACAGGAAAAAAGACCTTCAAATATAGAGATGTGCTTACAAAGATAGCACACCGTGAACAAATTAGCTTTGAAATTGATTTGGATGATTTACATTCGTTTGACGATGAATTAGCCATGTCTATCACTAATAATACACGAAGATATTCTAATTTAGTCCTGAATGTACGTACAGAAATTATTGCGAATACTCTCAAGAGTTTAATACAAGAAGATTTATACTTATTTGGCATATAGACATTTTAATGCATAAATGTTAATGCTGCAAACTAATATATGTATAAGTTTGTGTATTTTACAGCAGATAGAAATTAATGAATTTTTTAATACAGCTGGTTCAAGAGATGTTGCCTGACTTCAAAGAAGGAGTTGTTCTGCCTAAAGATCCATTGGATGTATACACAGAACATCGATTATTATTGGAAGCACGTAACAGAGCACCAGGTGCTCAAAATGCTGCGAAAGTTAATTATGCTCCTGAATTAATGCGACGTTTGTAAGAAAACTTAATTTAAGTTCTGACATTTGTTATATAGAGATAATATAATTTAGGCTCACAGATATGTCTATACCTTTTAGTGAAGTGTACTTCAAAGATTTCTCTGATGCAAAGGCATATTCAGTAAGAGATATCAAGGCAGATAAGATTGGAAAATTGGTGACAGTTAGAGGTATTGTTACTAAAGCGACTGAAGTAAAACCGATGATAGTTGTGGCGACGTATACATGTGATGAATGCGGTTCGGAAGTTAGCCAGCCAGTACGAAAGCTGATATTATTTCTCTTTTATACATTCAATAATATTCTATGCTCAAATAATATATTTTGCAATTTCTATAATATTTAAATAGATATTTTCTTTTCTGTGTTACATAATCGATTATTACAGGTACATTCCTTAAGCTTCATGCCTATACGAACATGTCCAAGCGATGGATGCCGCGTAAATAAATCTGGTGGCAGGTTGTACTTGCAGACAAAGGGCTCAAAGTTCATCAAATTTCAAGAAATAAAAATACAAGAACACGTAAATTTATAAATATTCAAATAAAAATTTATTAGTTCACATATTCTTTCGATAAAAATTTTACAAGTTTACAAACATTCTTTCTTAAATTGCTGACATTTGTATTTTACAGAGCGAGCAAGTTCCAGTTGGCCATATACCACGATCGTTGACTATCTTCTGTCGTGGCGAAACAACGAGAACTTGTCTACCTGGAGATCACGTCATTGTGACCGGTGTGTTTTTACCTTTTCTAAAAACAGGTTTTAGTGCCAGAGCAGGGCCTGCACTTTCCAGCGAAACTTACTTGGATGCACATGTAAGAATAAATATATTAATTCTATAATCACAAGCTAATCTTAGTCTTTTGATGCAAAGTTTATTTCCCGTTTCGATTTCAGAAAGTGGTATGCCTGAATAATGTGGATATTGCAGACGACAGCAATGCAGAATTGACCGATGAAGAATTGGGTTTGCTTATGCAAGATGATTTTTACAACAAGTTGGCTTGTTCTTTAGCTCCTGAAATTTATGGACTTGAAGATGTGAAGAAGGCATTACTTCTGCTTCTGGTTGGGGGAACAGATAAGAAGAAAGGCGACATTAAAATTCGAGGTAAAGATATTACTATGTGGTTTAACAACTTAACATCTATCTCTACTTTGATATCACTAAAATATCAATAGATATTGTTAAAATAACTTTATTGTTTCTAGGCAATATTAATATTTGCTTGATGGGAGATCCTGGCGTCGCAAAATCGCAATTATTATCTTACATTACGCGATTAGCCCCAAGATCGCAGTACACTACAGGACGAGGATCATCCGGTGTGGGTTTAACCGCTGCTATCATGAAGGACCCTTTAACGGGTCAAATGGTGTTGGAAGGTGGAGCTTTGGTATTGGCGGATCAGGGAGTGTGTTGCATCGATGAGTTTGATAAAATGGCAGATGCGGATAGAACGGCGATTCATGAAGTGATGGAGCAACAGACCATATCTATCGCCAAAGCTGGAATAATGGCCCGTTTAAACGCCAGAGTCTCTATATTAGCCGCTGCCAATCCGGCATATGGCAGATACAATCCACAGAGAACGATTGAGCAGAATATTCAATTGCCCGCCGCATTGCTATCACGATTTGATTTATTATGGCTTATTCAAGATCGTGCAGATCGGAGTAATGATCTTAAGTAAGTATTTTATAATATTAAGAGTAAAAGAATATAATATTCGTATATTATTTTTAATAATACAAATCACTCTTTTGCCACATCTCTTAGTCTATATATCTAATTAAACATAATTCGTTTTAATTTCATATTTTATATCTATATGCTGAATGAATAAGTATTCTTTTGATAGACTCGCGCAACATATCACGTATGTTCATCAACATTGCTCACAACCTCCGACAGAAACAGAAGCTATAGATATGAAATTGATAAGAAAATACATAAATTTGTGTAAAACGAAAGAACCTGTTGTATCAGAGGAATTAACAGAATATATTGTAGGTGTGTATATACACAATTCATATTATAATTTTATTATATCATTATGTCTTAATACATATCGCTCATTTCCTACAACGATATAAATAAAAAATTATCACTTTGAGTTTGATTGCAGAAAAAGAATAAAAACGTAAAGAGTAAAAAAAAGAACATATTTTAAAAGAGCATACTTTTATTCTCTTCAATGAATTATAACACTGAAATTACATTTAAAATTAATGTTCCAAAATTTTAATAAACATTCAAACTGATTTTCTGGAACACTTTGTTTTCTTGTTGTAGAGTTGTGTCGTTGTAACAAATAAGCGATATGAAATATTTATTGTTATCGTGTATTAAACTAAAATTATTTGGCAGATTTATTCCGAAATATCATACTTTTGCAGACTCTTACGTGGAAATGCGGAAAGAGGCGCGTAACAGCCACGATAAAACATTTACTTCCGCTCGAAATCTTCTGGCTATCCTTCGGTTGTCGACGGCATTAGCACGGTTACGGTTATCGAACGTAGTTGATAAGGATGACATAGCAGAAGCAAATAGATTAGTAGAGATGTCTAAACATTCGATTAATTATTCCGAACAACGCATCAACAACGCGCAACAAGATCCGATCAACAGGATCTTCCAATTAATACGAGAACTTGCTGGCGATAAAAAAACTGTCAAAGTATCGGATATTCTGGAACGATGTACGAGCAAAGGATTTAAACCCGATCCAGTGTATAGATGTATCGAAGAATATGAAGTGTTAAATGTGTGGCAGGTCAATCAGACCAGACGATTAATTACTTTTATTTAAGCTTGATTTTTTCAATTTGATATTTACTGCAGGAATTAATATTTTTTATACCTTCAAAGTATACTCATTCTGTATTTTTTACAATAAAAGATAAACAATTTTTATTTGAGTATGATAATTTATTTAATTTATTATATTTTATAATAACATTAAATATACAGAGTGTCCCATTTTAATTTACCAACCCTTTCATTGTCGCAAGACAAGATCGAATAAAAAATATGTTCAGACAAAAATTGTATGGCTTGACGGAGCACAAATAGAAGTAAAATTAATTTTTGAAAAAGTCAATGTTTATGATTGTATAAAGATCATGGCCATTTTAAAAAATGAAATTGATTTTTTTTTTAGCAGAGGAATCGTAATATGATTTTGATGCTAATAATAAGAATATAGAGATGTTAATGAGAATCTAAAATCTGCAAATAATTTTATTGTGAAAAATATAGCCAGTTTAAACTTGGAACTACCAACATTTCGGGACAGGTGTCATACCTGTATATTATATGTATATAACATGGCTTTCCACTAGCTTCTCACTTTTCTCACTATTACTCACTTTTTGAAAAAATACTCACTTTTATTCACTATTTCCGAAGATTTTCACTTTTCTTACTATTTTGATAAATTCAGACTAAAAAGATTTGATTTATAAAGTGCGTTTAAATATCCCACCCTTCCTGGGTTGTTACCTATACAGCACGGAAAGTTTTCAGAAATATCTCAGAAATATTTTAACCGAAAAGTAAAATATTTCAATAAAAAGTAAAAAAGTAAAAATTGCGAAATATGTCTGCAACATTTCTGAGACAGCTCTAGAATAGTAAAATGTCCACAATTCTTGCACATGAAACCTTGTTGAAAGGTTGATGAAATGTTACAGAAAGAATCTACAATCTTTTTGAAAGTTTACCAAAAAGATTTTAGTACTACAGTACTATTTCTAGTACTACAAAAATGATATTTAAATATGTACTTGATTGATGCTTAAATAATATTTAAATTTATTATGTCGACATAATAAATTTGGTAAATATGCCAAATAGGAGAGACAGCTCCGATGACCTTGACCTTGACCTTGACAAATGTTGTCAAGATCATAACCTTGAGTGATCTCCAACAGGTTTTAGCTGTCGCTCGCTATTGGTTAAAAAGTTATTAACAAAAAAAAATTCCGTTACATAAAACAAAAATTCATTGCTTTAAGCAACTCTGGCAGGGAAGAGGTGGGGTGAAAGTCGATCGCGTGGAAAGTCAAGCGCCCTTTAACAGGGAGGGAGGTGGGGTGAGAATTGCTTCGCGTGGAAGTCGTGCGCCCCGAAGCAGAGGGGGAAGTGGGATGAAAGTCGCTTCGTGTGGAAAGTAACTTTATTATGAATGATCCATCCATTGAGTCATAAGAGAGGCGTTATCTTTGGTTTTGTAGATAAAATAATTATAGATTGTCTCATCTTCGCTTTCATGCAAAGAATTTGGTTGATGCTATTCATATCTATTTAAATAATGGCTATCCTCTTTCCTTCATCTTTTCAACAATAGAAAAAAGAATTAAATACCACATTGCATAACAATATAAAACAAAATATTCATATCAAAGAAAAATTTTTTACTATTCCATACGTTAAATCTCTATCTCTGAAAGCTTTTTAAAATCTATTTAATAAAATATTAATAAATTAATATTTTATTAAATAGATTTTATTAAAAGCACTGAATTAAATAGCGACTGCTAGACACAATAGCATACGTGAAGGTTAACGAATGAAACCACAAGAGAGAGGAATTAATTATAATTTTTGCGACATGAAGAATCACAACTATCTTCGAACTACAATTTTTATATCAGCGTAACTATGAATTTAAAATTGTTACCGAAACTTAATTTTTGCTTTCCACTTTAAACATTGTAAACACTGAAGATGGCCTGATAAGAAGGTCGAAACGTTTGTTTAATATTCAAAGAATAAATTTTCACAAGTTTGGACAAAATTTGAATAGGGCCGAAATTGGCCTTTATGGACCTTCCTCCTTTATTAGGATTCTAGTTGAGATAACCAACATTCTGGTGGATACAATATTTTTGGGAAATCTACTAGAATTCTTATATTTACTAGAATAATTATATTAATCATAATAATTATATCAATCGATTATCTCCACTAGATTTCTAGTAAATTTAATCGGAAGATTCTGATTTATTCAAAATAAAAATTATAGTTTCTAACAAATAAGTACTAAATTATTATTAAAACTGCATACATATTAAATTATTGCTATATCAATTTAATAACATTGTACGTTATACATTATTGTTTACAGATAAATATATTATCTGTTAACAAGATAAGGTAACAAATAGTCTTCGCGCTGCGAAAAGAAATCTCTTTTACCGACTATCGGCAAATTCATCTTTTACGGAACGTAGTCTTCGCAGATCGGTCGCAAGAGAGCGCTGCGCCTCGCGCGCTATCTGGCGGGTCCGTTCGAATATTCGCCGGGTATATCAGCCGAAACAGGCGCTTTAGTCGCATCGAGTCGTCCGTAGGAGGTGTTTCGATGCCCGTTCGGCTCGCTTCCATCTCGCGGTTCGCGTTCACGGTACAGTACGTAAGATACGGTGCGTGTATACGTCGCACGTGTACACATACACGCAACACACGCACACACGACATATCTAACTAACCCTCGCCCGCACGTAAAACACGGACACGTAAAAATACATATGTGCGTTTCGTATTGTGATACGAGCCGAGTGGCCGAGCGTGCATGTGCCAGGAGCACCGCTGGATGTACGTGATCGCCTGGACGCGTCGCTGATCGCCGTCTCTGACCTCTCTCTCTCTCTCTCCTTTCTCTCTTTCTCTTCCTTTTATTCTTCTCTCCTCTCCTCGCGTATCCTCCTTTTTCCTTCTTCTCTCCCCCGTCTTCCTCATCCTCCATCTCCGTCTCACGAACGCACCAAATGTTCGCGCCGCATGCTCCGAGTGCCCGCAGCATCGCCGCCGCTCGCTTTCGTCGCCGTCGTCGTGCCGTCTGACGGCGCGTCCGCCGTTCGGCAAACGATCACCGCGTTCCGATACGGTGGATGACTCCGCCAGGAACGAATTTGTAGAAGAAGACGAATAAGAAGAAGAAAAGAGGCACAAGGATACAGGCGCTACAGAGTGAAAGAGAGAGGGGACGATTTTCAACGAACACGCTCGCGAAACATCCTTCTGTCGCGCGCGCGAATTTCCCTCGCGGGTTTTTTCTTCGGGTTTCCATCTCTCTCTCTCTCTCTCTCTCTCTTTCTCTCGCTCTCTCTATCGCATCCGGGGCCATTTTGCCAAAATGAAAATAACACCGCGAGCCGGATTCCCCGCGTCCGCGGTCCTGTTCGCTGTCCTCGTCTGGTGCCACTGCGTGTGCTCGATCGCACACGCGAGATCGCACCGCTTGAAGACAACGTCCAACGGCACCGAACTCGTCGTCGACTGCGAGGTAGTCAGGCCGTTCTTCAGCACCAAGAACATCACGCTCGAGCCGGCCGCCGCGGACTCTCCGAGGAGTAAGTGGATCTTTCGTTTGATTTAAGCCTGAGACACAATTGAAAAGCACAGGCAACAGATTTCAGGCTTTTATATGCTGACGTCCGTCTGACGAAAGAGAAAAAAAAAGACAAAACAAAGTTAAAGGGCTGTGAGCCAAGTTGGATTTTAATACTAGTTAAGTAATATCAAGGAGATCCTCGCGCTACTTCCTAGTCAATAGATTTATTCATAATGATATGTAAAACAATTAAAATAATGGAATAAAAAGATTACTAACAATATTTTATGCCATTATACATAATTATTGTTAATTTTATATGTTACTAAACATTTTCAAAATGACAAAATAAAAGTTGTAAGATGCTCATTTGAAGTACACGCATCGTCCATTTGACATATGTTCTAACTTTTTTCATTGAAGAATATAAATTTCTTGTAAACTATACGGTCAGTTTAAATGAAACTTTACGAGAACAAATTTAAGTGTTTACTTTATAATTATAACGATTTTTAAATTGCTATTTTATACGCAAGTGTCTCAATTTAAAAAAGAATAACTACAGAATAAGGTTATACCTTCAATTTGTAATGTAAAATTCTATAAATTTAGAATTAAATATCTTCAAAATGGTGCGTGTACGATAAAAATCAATAAAATTTGTTCTAGATATTATTGATATTATTAACTTTTATTATTATTAATAATCTATATTTTTAACTTTTGTGTTACATGTATATTATAGACTTGTCTTATATTTCATCAAACGCGAAGGCCTTCTTAAATTACGAAGCACGAGATGTTACAATATAATAAAATATAAACAATAATAAGTTCGAAGCAAACGTCAATTATAAAATCTGACAAACGTTCAATCATACATAATATTTTGTTTTTCACAATAATTCTTTAGCTCCAGTTATTAGGTCTAAAAAATTATTGTTAAGGAAATTGTTATGAATATTTGTTCATCCTCAGTGTTGTATAAGATAAAAATGCAATATATTATAGTAAAAAAGACTTCATGTCATCGTACATTAATTCTTTGTATTAAATGCACCGTCGGAGGAATCTTCGAGAGACACGCGCATCGGAGAGCTACTGTTGGATATTAACGTCAAAATCAGGTGATTCTGACATTTCTGTCAGATGGACGTGATGAGCATTGTGTTCAGAAAAAAAAAACAGAAGAAAAGAAATAGGTAGATGTCGAGAGAGAGAGAAAGATTATCGAGTAAATTTGGGGCAAATTGATTGAATAATGTCCATTTTTATCAATGTAATTTATTTTTAATCTCGATTTACTTTACTTTTTAGCTTTTTCTGATTCTTAGAACCAGAAACAGATAGAAAGTAAATTAAATGGAGATTAAAGTTGACCTACATTGGTAGAAATGAATATAAGAGCGAGCCTGTTCTAATTTGAAATAATTTGAATAATTCACATGTACGATAATTTTATATATACGTATGTATAATTTAATATATTGTAGGTACATATTTACATTTAGACCGGAAGTTTGAGAACACTTCTTAAAAATTGACATTTCTGTAATTATTTAGTTAAATATTCATAACAATGTGTTTTTTTAACAATAATTCTTCAGGTTCAAAGTATCTAAAGAATTATTGTTAGAAAAACACATCATGTTGTGGATACACAATTTAAAATAATAGTTTGAATAAACAATTTAAAAAATGAATTTTTTAAAAGTATTTTGTAACTTTTAACCTGAAATGTATATATTTATATATAATGTAATATGATATAATAAATAAATATGATAATATTATAATTAGGACCATCGACATTCAGTCGAATTTAATGTAATTTAATTAATTGATATTTGCCGAAGCGAAAGCGGCCACGAGTCTCGTACGTTTCTTTCTATATAGTGTTGGAGTTTGACGTTAAATTTAGGTATCGCAAAAACGTCGTGTTTACTTCAAGTTTAAGTTGGAATATCTAATAACTCGCGACTGCTATATTAGCGTAATATTAGCGTAATAATTTCTACTAATTGGACAGTAATTACACTAATAATGTTATTGGCATTATTAGTTGTCAACATTATAATTATTATATTCGATACTAACAATATCCATGGTTATTTTAAAGGATTATCAAAATTGTTGATGTTACACGCAATTAATATTCGATATTTGATATCATTAATATTAATATTGTTATCACATTCAATATGCAGTCATAATATGCCGCCATCGATATTTCACGTCGAAAGGTATGATTTCTGCGTGCATAAATTTGCACGCGTTTTGCATGCTAATTAATTCTATTCTCATCTTAGACGCGCAAGTTTGCATAAGATTTTCTTAAAAGATCACCAGGTGCTGCTCAAATAAATGAGTATTGCATCGCTAATTATATGAGATTAATCAAGAAAATTGTCACAATTATTTATCTAAAAAGCATCATAGTTAAATATTTTGAAACAAAATCATAGTTTTGCGTTAAAAAATTTTGGTTTATATTTCTCGGAGTTCAATCAACGAGCTGGATACTCGTCTAGATATCGCGACAAATTTCGTTTGTCGATCTGATTTTTCTTCAGGAACCACCTCAAGGTGTGGGTGGGATTCGATACAGAATTTATTATAAAAGCCTCGCGGAATTGGGATCGCAAATATTTGCGTAATTGAATTTGGATACTTCTTGAATAAATTTGAATACGAAGACTTTCCGAAGATCGCTGTCATATCGATTTAAATCCTGCATGACTGGCTCCGTACAAAAGGAAGATTTGGTAAAAGAGAAGTTTGACGCGCACAACGATCTTCCAGTGTAAAAAAATCAATCCGTAAAGTCATTTGCATCGGCATATCGCTCGTGTCGCGACGCGTCCATTTTTTTCCTAACGATTTTTCACCATTCCCTATCTACTTCCTTGTTGATCTCGTAAATTGTGATGTTTCTCAGAACTTTGGAATTAATCCTATTGGCTAACGCGACTCCAACGCAACTTATAGGTATTGCATAACACGCTTCTTTTTCCATCAATCTCGCGAGTTATTCGTTTACGAAATGTAGTGACTTATTTTTAACAGCCTAAAAATAAGAGAAATGTTATAAATCTCGATAAGTGACGGTAACATTCTATTTCTTAGAGGGAAAATTAACGTTCTCCACAGTAATTATATATGTATATATCCGATTACACGTAAGTTAATGTCACATAAATGTTATACACCTTTCTTTTTCTTGTCTTTATACTTTCATTTGTGAATTGACTTGTGTCAACCTGTTTCTTGATTAAACTATTTATTCTTTTCAGCTTTTTTATTTCTACGGGATACATTCTAAATATTCCTTTATTTTAACAATTGATATTACTAACCAGTCAATCCGGTCGCTATTAATTTTTATGTTTAATTACATTCTTGCTAATTATGTAAAATTATATATGTATACAACCTTATTTTAGATTAATAAGATAACGTAAAATTTTACACGTGTCTCTTGCAATACTTCCTTTTTTCTTGTCTTTATATATTCCATTGTGAATTGATTCATAATTAGCTTCGTAATTAGCCTTCCGACTAAACTATTAGCTCTCTCCATCAAATTTTTATTTTTTTTTAAATATACCAAATAATACTTTTTAAATATATCAAATTTATTTTAACAATCGACACCACTGATCAGCCAATCCACGCTCATTACAATTTTTATATTTATTTCTATATTCTATATTTATTCACAATTACACTGAAAAAAATTTCTGATTGAAAATGGACTAATCGGAATATCTGATTAAATTTATTAGAATTCTAGTTGAGATAATCAGAATTCTGATTGATACAATATTTCTGGTAAAATCTATTAGAATTCTTATTTTTACCAGAATAATTATATCAATCAGAATTCTATAGTCGATTTAACCAGAAAATTCTGATACATCCATTTTCCACCCATTTTCCATCAAAGTATTATTTGATCCAACCAGATCATTTTTATCAGTGTAGCTACTCTTTTTTTTTTTACTTTTTTTATATTCGCCTTTGCATTTAATTGCCGATTTCTGTATTCATCCGTACTTTTATTTCGCGCTGTACCCGTATATTTTTAAATTCGATGCAGCGTTCGGTCGTGAAACCGGTTCGCTCGCAGGCAAAGAGGAATGCACGTCACCGAGGGATTTCGATCGTTCGCGACGCCGCGGCCGCGTATTTTCTGATCCCGGTCGAAATTATTGTACGGAAGCGTTATTATTGCCGTACGCGAATATTAATGTAACGCACTATATGCATCGGCTCGTATTTAATATGCAAATGTAGCGAGCTTGAATTGAAATAGCTATTTGGATTTTTTGTGAATTTTACTCCCTAAGTTCTCACATGGCATGAGTTAAAAAATCCTTTCAGTAAAGTAAGAGTACAACTTTTTTCGTGACCGTTCGTTTTATTTCTACATTTTAAAATCTATTTTTCTTTAAAGTTAAAATTTTCATAATAATGCGTGTGTGAAATGAAGCTAATAAAATCCTTACCAATATTGTTACGAAATTGCTGTCAGTTACGTTTCAATCATTTAAAAACTAATTCAGACTATTTAGAGTTGTTGATTCAACTCTAATCCAACTCTGGATTAGTCACAACTCTAAATTAGTTTTTAAATGATTGAAACAGAAGCTAATAGCGATTTTATAACGATGTGAATAAGGAGTTTATTAACTTTATTTCAACGTACCAATTTTTTCTTGACCGTCTTAGCGTCGTTATTGATAATTTTTGGTTTCTATGAAGAAAAATACATAAGAAAATGTAGAAATAAAATGATCCTCAAACGATTGTAAAAAAATGAAAGAATCATTGGTATTTTTCATATAAGTCCTTTCTCTTCGGAATCTTATTTTTTATATTTTTCGTTTTTAATATTAATTTTTAACATATTTTTTGTAATTGTTGGAGTTATTTTTTAATGCGTGTGAGAAATCTTACGCTTCTTCGTAGTTCATTATTTCATTAATTAAATGGAATTCTGAAAATAGAGTGTCGGAAACTGTCATTTGAGTATCGATGTTCTTTTTCGAAAAAAACAGAATCGCAAATAATGCGCAGTTAATACTCGATACATCGGATATCCGCATGAAATGTTACGAGCGTGAAATTGCGCGTGGAAAGATATACGAAAACCCCGATTAATTCGATAAAATGAAATTCTGAGTGTGCGATAAAACAATTCGATATAATAGAATTCCCGTTCGGTCGGATTACAGAGATTCCCGCGACTCGGATTTCATTTACATCGGTTCTTTTCGATATAGAGACCGTGATTTTTGCAAATAGGTCAGATTACCGAACTCTTATATCACCGGGCTTATGCAGTTTATGCAATTTAACCGCGGCTCTCTGAGCTGGGGCTCTACCCCTCATGCCCCAATTCGATTTAACTTCGGGCCGAACGAAAAGGGGAAGAGCACTTCTGTCGGCTTTAATGGGTGACGTTGCTCGGTAATAAAGTGAAATATTTCTTCTTTCCAGCGACATGCGGCGGCAAGTGTTGCGGCGAAGAGATGGAGAAGCGTCTGAAGCAACAAGCCCGTGTGGACTTCCACAATCTGATCCATCATCACAGTAGAAGTCTGCAAGGCCTCCTCGCCACCACCGCCGACGCTCTCAGAGGTAGGATATTTCTCCACCTCTTAGAACTGCATTCTAACGCGTTCGCTGCCTTATTGAATACTTTCAACGGATATACAAAACATACGCTTAATATAAATATTTGTGATTAGGTTTGGAAAGTTGCACTCGGTTTATACTTATAAAAATGCTCGATTTTGATAAGAAAACTTCAAAATTATTTTTATTGATCTTAATTCTCGTCAATGAAAAATTCAAGTATTTCAATTGATTATTTAACTGGAAAAATAATCAGATAATTAAATCTTTCTGTTAAAGACGATTTGATGAATGATAAAATTATTAATAAATAATGTAGTTATAATGTAGTTAATTTATTTAATTAGAATCATCTTACTAACAGACACGTAAAATCAGTTTTTAATATTTTCACACTTTTATAATGACGTGATATTTATATAAGAAATACGTAGTTTAAAATAGATCGAACTTTTACTAAATGTCAGATAAATCGATGATTCTTCGAGGAATATAAAATTCCGCTTCCCCTCATAAAACACCTTCGAGCATCGATAGTGACCAGCGATTCATTCTTCATTTCCGATGTTTTGTCATTAGAATAACAGGGTTTTCAGCGAGTTTCGCCCGCTCTTCGGCACATTTGATTTATGGAAATTTCTGACCGGTGTATCGACAAAAGGGAAGAAGGGGCGCTTCTATCTCTTTGAAAAGATGCCTTTATCGCTTTCATCGTATCCGTGATTCTTGCACGCTGAAAACCCTGATAATTATCGTAACTTCGAGTTCCGGTGCTCTCTCTCTCTCTCTCCCTCTCCCCTCTCCTCCCCTCTCTCTTTCTCTCTCCCCTTCCCCCTCTCTCGTTCTCTCTCTTATTCTCAGATTCTCTGCGGGACTCCCTCGAAGGTGAAGAATCGGAGTTGCTCTCCGCATGCCGCCTTATACGGGGACAAGAAAGCGAACCGCTATCCCTCCTCTCCGAACCCTGGCCTCCCGTTCTCCCTCTGTCGCTTCAACCGATCTATCTCCTTAATTCCTGCAACGGCCTCGCGCGTAAGATCGACCGCGCAAACATGTCACTCCTCATCTCGAGCCGTGAGCGGAATTTGCATACGAGAAATTAACGCGTGATGTCAATCGTGATTCATCTTCATCGTTCTACATTACACGCTTTATTACTTTCAATTACCCCGCGTATCGTTTTATTCATATTGCAAGATGACAGTGGGATCTCATTCCTTTTGTTTTCAATTGAGACAACGAGACGATGATTTCATCTCTTCTTTTCGGCTTTCCGAGAAACTTTTTCAGCTCCGCGAAACCGTACGGGTTTCAACATCGTGCAATTCGGGCCGTGTACCGGTGCCTTTAGTCACCGCGATTACGTGGTCAGTCCGGTATTTATACTGGCGTATATGCTAACCGGTACCGAGCAGAAACGAAAAACGAGGTAAGACAGAGGATGATAGGCGTCGGAGCGCGCGCGCGGAAACGCGAGGCGGAGGCGGCGCGGCGTGTTCGTGAGGCGCGTGTCGTTACCGAGGTAACGCGGCGTCTAGAATTCAAGCGCAGCCTCCGCTCTCTGCTATTTTCGATACCGCAAAAATGTGCTTCCTCTCTTTCTCTCTCTTTCTCTTTCTCTCTCCTTCCCCCTCCGCCCTCTCTCTCTCTTTCTTTCTCTCTGTGCCGCCAAGTGTTTGTATCCTCGCGGACGAGTGCGTTCACGTTGATGTTGATTTCGCGTTGCGAAAATCGAGAACCCTTTCCTGATCCCCGAGTCTTCGAATTTAGGCTTAGATTTATTGAATCTGTTAACATATACGCATTTTAACAAGTTTTTTAAACAAAGTAATAAGGGTAGTCCACATGGAAACGAACGATTTTGCGAAAATATTTAAAGATTTAGTTAAATCTGAAAATAATTTTGTTAAACCATCAAAATAATTACGTAGGAATTTCAAATATGATGAGCAATACTGTAAAAAATTTTGAAATTCGAACATCCAGTTCGAATGTCCTACATAATTATTTTGATAGTCCAACAAAATTGTTTTTAGATCTGCATCTAGCTAAATTTTTTAGACAGCAAAACTGCCCTTTCCATGTATTTCTTTGGTTAATAATAGCAATTTGTTGCTGTCCTATCGGCAATATTTTTATCATTGTGTTACAAATGAGAATGTATAATTACGTTATAGATTTATGCATTGATATTAAAAGTATTTCCAAATTTATGAGATTTATTTTTGCATAATAACGTTTGAGAATTTCTATGATATAATTTAGTGTGAATCGATATAATTCGATATAATCAATTGTAGGTGAAATTATTTAAAATTAATGTATTTTTGTGGTGCTTAATTTATATTTTATTATTAATTTAAACTGTTATTACCAATCCATTAAAATTTCTAATATTAAATATTGGAATTATTTATATTTCACAGAATATTTGTTACAGAGTAAAATATTTTAAAACTTTTACTTCTCTTTTAAATGTTACATACTATCACAATCAACATTACATAGTAGCTCGTGAGAGGAGAGCGCGTTTCGTTAATAAACAGAAATTCGAATTCGATAGAATGTTTCTGATTACATTGCAAGCTTGTTTGATTAAGATCGATGTAATTTTGTGCTAAAAGGGCTTAAAAGCGGACATTGTTGGCTTTATTTCTGTCCAGTCGACGGAATGTTGGTAATTGAAGGAAAACAAATCCGAGTAGTAAACCGCCTTTGAAGTCTGAATTAACATGGGCATAATCCGCTTCGACAAATAACGTTTTACAGCAGGAAAATGTAAAAGCTTTCCTATCGGGCGAAAAAGAGAAAAAGAAAGAAAAACGGCGAGAGAAGACGGCTGCGGGATATCGCAACGCGTATTTTTATTTCTCGTTAATTTTAGTCGCTTCACAACCGCGAGACATATCCATTTAAAAATAAATTACGCTTCGCTCCGTTGCGATCCCGGTGGGAAACGCGTTACGAGTTTCGTCCGCGAAGCATAATTCTGGAGCGCAATGTCGCAAATCAGATATCGGAACCGGTATGTTCTTGGCGAGTCCAATTTCAGTATCATGCAAGATGTTTCTCATAAAGAAACATCTTTTGAAGAGAAACGGTAATACTTCGAATGATTTTCTCTCTATCTCTCTCTCAATTATGCATCGAGATCGCGAATAAAATTTTCGAAACTTCAAATTACCTTATAAATACGTATCATAATTTATTATAATTCATATTATATTTGTTTTTTTTATGTATCAATTTTTTATTTTATGAAACATACGTAACTATGTACTGTCGCCCGCGCTAGACTTTTATTCATCATATTTTAATTTATTTTTGTAATTTCATTTTCAAAAATCCTTAATTGTTTTAAGTTATATTATATAAGTCATAATTAATATATGAATATATTTTTCAATTAATTATGCAAATAGATTTCTAAATTATTATCTAAATTTAATTAATTTTAATTAATTTAATTAATTTAAATTAATTTAATTAATTATTTAATTATTTAATTATTTAATTAATATAAACGTTTTCATATAGCTCCATATCTGTAATTGATTTAGTTGCAATTTAGTGTACATTACTAAACATAATAAATTTTTATATATCATACACACGGAGAAAGATACTTAAAAATTTATTTACAAGATACATTTGCTAGAGTTAAAATTTTATTTCGCCATATTAAATAAGAATTTTATTTCAATGAAATTTTAACTCTAGCAAATAAACCATCTATGTATTTTATTGTTTTACAATTTAATGAGATACATTTCACAGAAATGTATATTTCGTTATCACAGTTAAATTTTTTAATAACCAATAAATATTGGAAGCAAACTTCACAAATAACATTTACAACTCTCTTTCTCGCTTTTGCCAAATGTCAAACATATACCTATTTTATTATAAGTTTCAAGAGTGTACACTACATTGTTAAAATATGATGTCAAATTTTATCCACTTTAAGTTATTTTTAATCATTTCCATAATTCGCCACTTCTATCTTATATGTTGTTAATTTAAAACAATGGATTCAAATTTTTAACTCAAGAAAATATATTAAATTTGATTCAAATTTAGTTTATTGTTCACTAAGCGTATACGTTAATATGGACAATGTTTACTTTATAACTAGCCATAGAGATGGATTGATTTACATTTTGACATGGAAATTAAAAACAAAATGTTATTTAATTCAAGAGATTGAGTTACCATTTCGTTATCTACAACAGTGCAGTGCAATTCCACTACAGAAAATAGATCTAGTGTATATTTTAGTGCTTTACACGGCGATAATCGTACGTCTACAAACTTCAATCCTAATCGATATTATCGAAATCGAAATAAAGGTACGCGAAACTTTTTTTTCTTGTCGCCACTTCTTTCGATAAAATCATTAGAGCTGCAAACTGCACGTTTCTAGGCCTTCGCGCATAGATTCTTGCCGAGGCCACTTGAAACTAAAGCGGGAATTGAGGAGCACTTATCGTCCGTCTTCTTCGTTTTACGCGTTCGTGCGATTAAGTGCAACCGCGTTCGTCTTTAGTTATAAGCACACTCTTCTCGCTCCACTCACAAAATCTCAAGTGGGTGGATTTGCATGAAGAATTATTCGATCGAGTTAGATTAGAAGAATTAGCGAGAAAAAAAAGAGAGAGTAAGGAAAGATAAACAGACGCTTTATATACATGCCTGTATCGAGGATGACGATTATCTTTATCCTTTTTATCCCGAGAGTAACTTTGTCTTTTGATATTTTAATATCATCTTTTCCTCGGGTATATTTTAAGTTTCTTAACTTTTCTTAATACAAACAGAAAAGACCTCGACGATGATGGTTTTTTAGAAGAGAAAATATTTTTTAAATCTATAGATATACGTTTCAAATGTTTTCTATATATACAGAGAAAAACGGCATTCACTCGAATTTCAAGAACTAATCTCCGGTATTGTTTAATCTTACAAGAAACGTACAAAGACGCTGATTTGCAATTTTGCCGTCTTCACGTCCTAATTAAATGTGTTCTCTGCTTGCAGAGAATTGCCTTTTGACTTAAATTTTATCTATGTATATAGAAATGATGTATATAATTGAATACTCCGCGATGGAGAAATCTTCTCGAGAGTTGAAAAAATTTCGCGAGCTT
>NW_017257198.1:460780-465372 GCF_001594055.1 Mycetomoellerius zeteki
TTTTAACAAGTTTTTTAAACAAAGTAATAAGGGTAGTCCACATGGAAACGAACGATTTTGCGAAAATATTTAAAGATTTAGTTAAATCTGAAAATAATTTTGTTAAACCATCAAAATAATTACGTAGGAATTTCAAATATGATGAGCAATACTGTAAAAAATTTTGAAATTCGAACATCCAGTTCGAATGTCCTACATAATTATTTTGATAGTCCAACAAAATTGTTTTTAGATCTGCATCTAGCTAAATTTTTTAGACAGCAAAACTGCCCTTTCCATGTATTTCTTTGGTTAATAATAGCAATTTGTTGCTGTCCTATCGGCAATATTTTTATCATTGTGTTACAAATGAGAATGTATAATTACGTTATAGATTTATGCATTGATATTAAAAGTATTTCCAAATTTATGAGATTTATTTTTGCATAATAACGTTTGAGAATTTCTATGATATAATTTAGTGTGAATCGATATAATTCGATATAATCAATTGTAGGTGAAATTATTTAAAATTAATGTATTTTTGTGGTGCTTAATTTATATTTTATTATTAATTTAAACTGTTATTACCAATCCATTAAAATTTCTAATATTAAATATTGGAATTATTTATATTTCACAGAATATTTGTTACAGAGTAAAATATTTTAAAACTTTTACTTCTCTTTTAAATGTTACATACTATCACAATCAACATTACATAGTAGCTCGTGAGAGGAGAGCGCGTTTCGTTAATAAACAGAAATTCGAATTCGATAGAATGTTTCTGATTACATTGCAAGCTTGTTTGATTAAGATCGATGTAATTTTGTGCTAAAAGGGCTTAAAAGCGGACATTGTTGGCTTTATTTCTGTCCAGTCGACGGAATGTTGGTAATTGAAGGAAAACAAATCCGAGTAGTAAACCGCCTTTGAAGTCTGAATTAACATGGGCATAATCCGCTTCGACAAATAACGTTTTACAGCAGGAAAATGTAAAAGCTTTCCTATCGGGCGAAAAAGAGAAAAAGAAAGAAAAACGGCGAGAGAAGACGGCTGCGGGATATCGCAACGCGTATTTTTATTTCTCGTTAATTTTAGTCGCTTCACAACCGCGAGACATATCCATTTAAAAATAAATTACGCTTCGCTCCGTTGCGATCCCGGTGGGAAACGCGTTACGAGTTTCGTCCGCGAAGCATAATTCTGGAGCGCAATGTCGCAAATCAGATATCGGAACCGGTATGTTCTTGGCGAGTCCAATTTCAGTATCATGCAAGATGTTTCTCATAAAGAAACATCTTTTGAAGAGAAACGGTAATACTTCGAATGATTTTCTCTCTATCTCTCTCTCAATTATGCATCGAGATCGCGAATAAAATTTTCGAAACTTCAAATTACCTTATAAATACGTATCATAATTTATTATAATTCATATTATATTTGTTTTTTTTATGTATCAATTTTTTATTTTATGAAACATACGTAACTATGTACTGTCGCCCGCGCTAGACTTTTATTCATCATATTTTAATTTATTTTTGTAATTTCATTTTCAAAAATCCTTAATTGTTTTAAGTTATATTATATAAGTCATAATTAATATATGAATATATTTTTCAATTAATTATGCAAATAGATTTTTAAATTAATATCTAAATTTAATTAATTTTAATTAATTTAATTAATTTAAATTAATTTAATTAATTATTTAATTATTTAATTATTTAATTAATATAAACGTTTTCATATAGCTCCATATCTGTAATTGATTTAGTTGCAATTTAGTGTACATTACTAAACATAATAAATTTTTATATATCATACACACGGAGAAAGATACTTAAAAATTTATTTACAAGATACATTTGCTAGAGTTAAAATTTTATTTCGCCATATTAAATAAGAATTTTATTTCAATGAAATTTTAACTCTAGCAAATAAACCATCTATGTATTTTATTGTTTTACAATTTAATGAGATACATTTCACAGAAATGTATATTTCGTTATCACAGTTAAATTTTTTAATAACCAATAAATATTGGAAGCAAACTTCACAAATAACATTTACAACTCTCTTTCTCGCTTTTGCCAAATGTCAAACATATACCTATTTTATTATAAGTTTCAAGAGTGTACACTACATTGTTAAAATATGATGTCAAATTTTATCCACTTTAAGTTATTTTTAATCATTTCCATAATTCGCCACTTCTATCTTATATGTTGTTAATTTAAAACAATGGATTCAAATTTTTAACTCAAGAAAATATATTAAATTTGATTCAAATTTAGTTTATTGTTCACTAAGCGTATACGTTAATATGGACAATGTTTACTTTATAACTAGCCATAGAGATGGATTGATTTACATTTTGACATGGAAATTAAAAACAAAATGTTATTTAATTCAAGAGATTGAGTTACCATTTCGTTATCTACAACAGTGCAGTGCAATTCCACTACAGAAAATAGATCTAGTGTATATTTTAGTGCTTTACACGGCGATAATCGTACGTCTACAAACTTCAATCCTAATCGATATTATCGAAATCGAAATAAAGGTACGCGAAACTTTTTTTTCTTGTCGCCACTTCTTTCGATAAAATCATTAGAGCTGCAAACTGCACGTTTCTAGGCCTTCGCGCATAGATTCTTGCCGAGGCCACTTGAAACTAAAGCGGGAATTGAGGAGCACTTATCGTCCGTCTTCTTCGTTTTACGCGTTCGTGCGATTAAGTGCAACCGCGTTCGTCTTTAGTTATAAGCACACTCTTCTCGCTCCACTCACAAAATCTCAAGTGGGTGGATTTGCATGAAGAATTATTCGATCGAGTTAGATTAGAAGAATTAGCGAGAAAAAAAAGAGAGAGTAAGGAAAGATAAACAGACGCTTTATATACATGCCTGTATCGAGGATGACGATTATCTTTATCCTTTTTATCCCGAGAGTAACTTTGTCTTTTGATATTTTAATATCATCTTTTCCTCGGGTATATTTTAAGTTTCTTAACTTTTCTTAATACAAACAGAAAAGACCTCGACGATGATGGTTTTTTAGAAGAGAAAATATTTTTTAAATCTATAGATATACGTTTCAAATGTTTTCTATATATACAGAGAAAAACGGCATTCACTCGAATTTCAAGAACTAATCTCCGGTATTGTTTAATCTTACAAGAAACGTACAAAGACGCTGATTTGCAATTTTGCCGTCTTCACGTCCTAATTAAATGTGTTCTCTGCTTGCAGAGAATTGCCTTTTGACTTAAATTTTATCTATGTATATAGAAATGATGTATATAATTGAATACTCCGCGATGGAGAAATCTTCTCGAGAGTTGAAAAAATTTCGCGAGCTTTCAATATTTTTGCGGTCTTCGATCCGAGGATTACGCGAACCTCGATATTGAATTGCGGAGAAAATGGACGGAGAATTTTCGCATTAAATCGCGCTTGTTAAATATTAAAGCGAGTACTTTCCGTTATCTGCGCAGAGACGGTGATCGTATTGCTGCGGAGGTCGGAGAACAAGACTCTGGTCATGTTCGATCAAGTGTATCGCTCGATGGCAGTGCAGAGCAGATCGTCGATCCGGGCGCTCTACCAGGCGATGATGGACTACGTGTCGCCGGCCAACACCCCGGACAATCTGCAGCAGCCGTTGACGCGAGAAACGCTACAGGAGCGGATCAGCCAATTCTTCACGCGGCTCTTCCCGATCGCCTATCATTACGCCATTAATCCGCATCAGGATCGGCAGGACTTCACCGACAAGTTTAAATCCTGTCTGTACGAGAGAATCGACGACATACAACCGTTCGGTGACACGCCGCAAGAGATATTTAAGAAGATCGGCAAGAGCCTGGAGGCTACCAGGATTCTCGTGCAGGCGTTGACACTCGGTAAAACTGTCCTAGACAAGACTGACAACGTGTTATTTGCCACTAGCAACGGTAACAATCTTCAGCAAGAGGCCTGTTACGATGCCCTGCTTAGGATGACTTATTGTCCCAAATGCAAGGGAATCAAGGAGGCTGTAAGTCCCTGCAGCGGATTCTGCACAAATGTGGTGAGGTAAGTAATTCATAAGAATAGTCCTAAGAATGCGGATTCTCGCAATGCACCTGAGAGGGGAAAGAGGGGTCCATTGTTAGGGGATGATGAAATCTCATATGACAAATCCGCTTTCCTGGTAGGCACTACGATATGGGAAACACCGACCCGTTACGCGCCGTAAATCGTGCAT
This sequence comes from Mycetomoellerius zeteki, assembly GCF_001594055.1. NCBI lineage: Eukaryota > Metazoa > Arthropoda > Insecta > Hymenoptera > Formicidae > Mycetomoellerius > Mycetomoellerius zeteki. The sequence continues at coordinate 465,011 of NW_017257198.1, forward strand.
GACTGAGTAATGACGCTTGTAATACCACCCTTTCCCTGATGATTGAATGACTAAATTGATAATGATTAATTATCAACAGGCAAATTGATAATGATTATCAACAGGTATTTCGAAAATATACAATTTTACAAAGAAATATTTGAAATAAAAGTTATCTCAACATCAAACCAAGATTGTGCGTCTCCCTTTATACCATAGAATTCTTATTTGGAATGTTTCTTTGTAAATGAAATTCTTTGTAAAATTGAATTTCGAAATATTCGCTTGTTAAGATTAAAATGAAAATCATCCATATAATTAATGCGGGATCGTTTTTAATAGATACTTCAGCAAAATCGTTCTTTTTGTGTATCTCGGATCGG
>NW_017257198.1:465394-473039 GCF_001594055.1 Mycetomoellerius zeteki
CGGAAGATTTTTTGTTTCTAACAGTAAGATTTATAATTATCCGCGTTATAGGGAGATTATTACGGAGTGATTTATAATTATTAGATCCGCGTGATAATCGGTATGATAATCACGCGGTGATTTGCGACCGGCCGCCTCAATTTCGCGAGTTGCGAGCCTACGGAGAGAGAAAATGCAAATAAATGTTGCAGAGGCTGCCTGACGGAGCCGGCATCCGAACTGGATCTCGCGTGGTCCGGTTACGTGGAGGCGGTCGAGAGGCTCGTCGCGGCGGTGAGCGGCAACACCGATTACCACGGTTTGAACGTCAGGATCGCCGTCAGGGAGTTGGACTCCCGCATTTCGGATGCCATCATGCACGCAATGGAAGACGGTCCGCGGCTCGAAGAGAAGGTGAGTGACAATGAGATCCAAGAGTTTTCGCATCGCGGAGCTCATAATTAGCGAATGTCGCTAATTGCGAGCGATTGAAAACGTGCGGATTCCATGCGAATAATCGAGGATTGCGAAAGAAATTGTTCTGGAAGTAATGTATGGAATTTTTAAGACATCTGCACACGGAAAATTTGACGATAAACTTACAGTTTATCGAAATTCAAGTATAATACAATATATCGATATTTCTCAGTACATGTAAATATGGAAAGAACGATTTTACCGAAATATTTAAAAATTTAAGTAGACACAAATTTGAAAATAATTTTATTATACTATCTATCAAAATAGTTATAGAGGAAATTTAACTATGAGTAATGTTATAAACAGTTTTGACATTTTAGCAACCTAGCGTTCTACAATTTTGATAGTCTAATAATAAAATTTATCTTCACACGTTTGAATCTGATAGCTAAATTTTTAAATATTTTAGTAAAAACACTGTTTTTTTCGTGTATGCATGCACACACCTACACTAGAAAGAATCTGATTGTATTAATTGGAATTTTGGTTGAAAATGAATAAATCAGAATTTCCTGATTGAATTTATTATAATTCTAGTTGAGATAACCAAAATTGAATATGAATATTCAGGATCTTTTCTTTCTTTCATTTTTAACTAGAAATACATATTTCAAGCTCTACGTATCATATTAATTGTGAGAAAAATGTAAGGTAATTGGGGAGAAGACTCCACACCTAAGCCATTATTCTTGAATAATTTCTTAACGTTATTAAATTAAGTTACGAAAAAATATTATTAATATTCTAGAGATCTTTCTTTATTTACACAAATTTATAATATAAATTTAACGTTTAATATTTCGTATTATTGGAAAAAATTGATATATCATACTTTGCAAAAGTGGCATCTTTCCCCTATATGTGTGGATAAGATGCCACCTCTTATGGGAAAAAATGTTACAAACAATTAAATAATGCGATGCAATATAAACTTGCATATTTTACTTATTTACAATCCATAATGAAGAGTTTAAGCTATAAAAACACATAAAGGTATGATAAAACATAAATTGAGGAAATATGAAAGAGAGTAACTTAGGAAGTAAGTTGGACATATTTTTATTCGTTTAAACAGCATTTTATTAACTTAAAATATTTCGATTATATAAAGCATCCAAAATTTTAATTCATACAATCATTTTAATAACGATTTCAAGCAGGAAAAATTGTGTTTTGTATTTACTGACATCTTATCCCCAAGTGTAAGAGGAATATTCAATTGCAATTTTTACGCACATAAGAATATTATAAATTATAATCTATATAATCCACATGACCGCCAGGCAACACTGATTGAAACCGTATATTATTTGCTCGGTTTTACAGTAAATACATCGAAATACGGACCTTAGCTATTAACATACCAAATATTACAAAGAGCATGTTTCACGACCTACTTTTTCGTATTTAGTATAATCTTTTCCAATCAACATTGGCATGAATATGTTCATCCAACCTGATAACTGCGCAACTGTTTGCAACACGTTTTTGTACAGTCAGTATGGTCAACGCGCGTTCTATGAAAAAACTATAAATAAATTGGTATCTTCCCCCTTACGGCATCTTCCCTCGACCTTATGACATTTGTGACATAATTGCATAAATTATACAGTTAGAAGCTCCATTTTTAAAGTTATTACTGCGCTATAACGTTTGTAATAATAATACAATTATAATTTTTTATACAAAAAAATATATGGCTCTCTCTCTCTCTCTCTCTCTCTCTCTCTCTCTCTCTCTCGCAAACGACTATAAAATTATTTTATCATGCAATTACATAAATATCAAACACTTTTCTCTCAGTGCACTGTCTTCATTCGATCGCCTCTTTTTCCCGACGCTTTTCACATTCGTCTTCCACGCAGCGCGCCCCAGCTTATACCCTACTCGTATTGCCCTCCTCGAGACAATTCTTCGTTCAGCGAACACGCATAAGTTATGCACTCGCTCGCGCCGTTCGCCTTGCCGCCCTCTTTCGCAGTCGTCTCCCTCTCGTCTCTCTCTTCCTCTTCCAACCTACCTTCCCTACCTACACCACGATTTCTCGTCCCTTCGTTCCGGTTCTCGACCCCGAGTGCCGACGAAATGGGCCGCTCCGCTCGCGCGCGGAACGCAATTAAAAGTTTCTCACACGGGCGGCCACGCTGCACCGCGCCGCGACGACGACCACGACGACGACGACGACGATGACGACGACAACGACGACGACGACGACGACGACGGAATCGATCCCTCTGTTCGTTTCGTTTAAAATCCAGATTCCTCGCTCGTCGTCTCTGCGGTTCCTTCCTTCCCGCGATCGGGTCGAAAATCGATTCCCCGATTACTTCTCGTTTCGTCTTAACTAACCGACAGTTTTGCGGCTCCCTCGCCTTGTTTTAAAGTAAAGATAGATCCGGATCAAGAGCTGGCAAAAAACGAGACTTAAGCGCATCAAACTTTTCCTTCGGTTCCCTTTGATTCGCCGTACGGCCCGACCATGCCTCTCGCTTCGTCATATCCTTCGGGGGATATACCGAATATTCTTCTAATCGCGCGAGAGAGTCTTATCCTGCATCGATTTCGGACTCGTCGAATCGCGAACAAAGGTTTGCACGGCCCGAATCGGGGGAGGGACGGGGGTGGGAGGGGGTCCAGGGCTCTCGTGGGACCCGGCGGCAGGTCCCCGGCTTCGTACCTGTTCGTGCCTGTGTGCACTCCAACCCGTTGCATTCAGGGGATCTCTCTCACGAATCCACTAATAATTCCCGGCGGTCGGCGGCCCGGGCGCATTCTGCGAGCATTACGTGTCTGCATTCCACGTGTGGGCCCTACGATCTCCCTCTTCCCTCCCCCCCCCCATGTTCCGAGGATCTGGGGACGGCGGCGTGGGGCCCAGGGGATCGTTAAGGTAGCACCTTAACGGCCTTTTTACGAAAAGACGCCCGACAAGGTGTTCCCTGCACCCCTGGATGTCCCTCATTATTATTCATCCCGCGGCGCCCCGCGCACTGCTCCTATATACACGAAGGCGTTTAACTTATTCCTCCCGACCGACGGATACTCCTTCTCGCCCTCTCTCTCTCTCTCTCTCATTTCATCTTGGCTTCCCTATCGACGGAGAAGTTCGACGAAAGTCACGTTATACCGCCCCGGATTAGCACGGGAATTCTAAGGCGCAAGAGAGTGGCCAAAGAGGGATTAGTGAAAAATCCAGGAGACACGTTGTAATCTTCTTGCTGAATCCACAAGAGATTCGTTGCCTTCGCAAATCAGAGTGGATAGAATAGGAAGTTTCAAACAGACAGTATAAGTTCGAGGTAAAATCTTTCGATCAATATTATTAAATATCCTTTTGTATTATAGGGTTAGTTTTTAAAATAATGTAATAAAATAAAATTATGTAAGAGAAAGATGGAGAAAAACAAGGAGAAACAGGGAGAGGAGTTGAATTTTATGTATAATAAGAATGAAACAAATGTTGCCAAATTATGCATACTGGATATCTACTGAAATTAGGACTTTGTGGAAATTCCTCGTCTAATTAATAGAACGATGAGTTCGTCCTAGTTACACCTGAGTCTTAAACGTCCCTTGGAAACCATTTATTTTAAAGTCAGCTTTATGTCAAAATGGTAAATGTCATCCCTTTTTTAAATAGATTTTCTCCGCGAGAGATAGAAGATAATAATAGATTTTTATGTAACCTTACACGAGCTTATAAATTCATACGGTTCTATTCAAGCTATGTTGGATATTTTGTTTTTCTTTTCCTTGAAAAATTTAAAGGATTGAGAAAAAAAACGTTCTTTCTCAAACGACTCATTAAAATACATGCCACTTATTCTCAAGTATCGTACTATTCGAGCAAATCGTTTGAGAAGAAACATTCTTTCAAAATTCTCTGTGTTTACCTAGAATGATGAACAAGGTTAAATGTCCTTAGAGGATCGACGTTCGTGGACCAAGTTCTCGCAAAGAAATGCCTTTTATTCACGGTAGCGCCAGGGATCCTTCTTACAATGTCGCTCGAGCGCTTCCATAATTGGGCGAATGCGAAAAAGGAGACATTGCCTTTTCGCATACCTTCCTTTCCCTCTCCCTCTCCACCCCCCCTCCCTCTCTCTCTCTCTCTCTTTTAGCGTCTGTTCAAACAGAATTAATCTCTTGTCATTATTCATCGTTGTATCTTCTTTCTCATATCCAGTTTCGCAGGTTACAACAACATTCGAAACTTCGCTTCGCTCGAACGCAACTGAACTGGTTTTCTCGGGAAAAAAAATTAAGCAAAAAATTAATAAGAATTAATTAAAAAGTTTAAAGAATGAAAATACATCACGGGAGATAAATAAAAAAGATATGTCTTGTGGATAAGTGCAATTTCATGATTTGCGTGTTATGCTTGTATCAGATCGAGATTGAAATTAACCAGTCAGAAGAAAATCGACGTCAAGTTTAGTGATCCTTTGCTTTGATTGGTCAAATTCAATCTCAAACTCAAACTCTAGTTTGATATGAGTACTATAATTTGGTAACAATTTTTTAGTAAATTTCACGACGCAATACGTGTTTATAATATTTCGGTCGAGGATACTTGACGACGGTAGAATATCCCTTACGTTACTATTGTAAATCTCTTGAGTTTCGATTTGGCTCGCATGGTTGCCCAGGTTTGACCTAGATTCATGATGGACGGATTACCGTGTAATTTGGGCAAACGTATTTACATGTTATCGAGTTCAATCGCTTAATCGGGTCTTGGAGTTAGGTCGTGCCGAATGAGGGTATGCAGCTCAATGTTACATGTCATATCGGATAATTTCGTCCCGATGAATTCCGATATTGGGATAAATGTCAGCTTGGAGTAGAACGGCTTTCCAACATTAATTTTATACGTTTTAATTTTATTCAGATTACTGTATGCCCTCCTATTTCATTCCCCCTACTCTTCCTCTGCACAGCTACGATATGATACGATGATGATGAATTGATATGATGCAATTTGTTTGGTAAAACGACATGGCGATACATAAATATTGGATTACTGAACAGGAACCTTTTAGCAAGAAAAGAATAAAATGTTAACTAAAATAATATTAGCTATGTGTTATAATCCATCATATATGACAGTAATAAAGAAATGATAATAATAAATAAGTAAAAATTATATCGCTCTTACTTTAAAAGTGACACAATTTAAAAAAACGTGATTTTTTTTTAGTTATTATAAATGAGTTAGATAAATATTATTCTATAAATTACAAAAAGAAAATAACTTTATATAAATTCGTCAAAACGTCAACTCAAAAGGGATAAAAAGGAAATAAGGAACAAATAAATATAAATTGCAAACTTCATTTGAAATAATATGAACAAATAAATTTGGTAAAGTAAAATTTAATAACAAACAGAAGGTAAAAAACTCGTAAATTATCACAGGATAATTCTGTGAAAGTTGTGAAATGAAAATGGCAAAAATGACATTTGATTACGTTAAAAATATATTTTTCTTGTCAATATTTGATTAGTCAATAATTTCCTGTCAAATTGAAAAATAATGTTCCCCTTTTCTAGGAAATTAATGTTTTAATTGTGTCACTTGTGAAGTAAGGGAACGCCATTAATATTAAATAATAAGAAATAAATTATTCTTTTCCATAAAGATTGTTCTGTCATAAAATAATTTTCTATTTTTCGACGAATTATTAGAACTTTATTCTACGGGAAGATATATTATCGTCGAGCAAAATTCACGCTGATCCCTGTGATACGTTTCATGCCCATACGTGTCGGTATATCCGAGTTGAGGACAGGTTCTTGGCGATCTTTCCAGACGTTACGCCGCGGTGATTCGATATCGATGACACGCGTATCCATACGTATAGGTATACGTGTAACTTGGACGATAAACGTCCGTATTGGCGCAGAAATCACGGTAGAGAGAGAATTCCTTGATTCCCGCCTCTTCCGCGCGCCGATATTTCTTCTTTCTCTTTCTCTCCTCTCTTTTCTCCTCTCCCCGGCGATAGATATACAACGTACCGAGCCACAGTTTCTCTGGCTTCGACCCAGCCTCCTACGCGGTCGATATAATCATCCGGCGACGCGAGGAACAACGCGTGCACACCGCAGAACCGCGGAGGAGGACAAGGTGATGAGGGACGGGACGGCGGGACGCGATGACGAAGAAGAGGAGGATGAAGGAGATGAAGGAAGTGGAAGAGAGAGGCATTGGCACGGTGCCGGGTGAGGAATCAATGACCCATTCCTCCATTGGTATTTTCGGTACCTACTTCAGATAATTGCGTGCTTCACCGGCCGCGAATACGCACGACGAACGTGTGACTTTCTCCCCTTTGATCCCCTCGGCTTCTTCAAGCTTGTCTTCTCCGGGTATATCTCATCGTGTACGCTCGTCTCGTCGGATTGCTCTCCGCTTGCGAGTTTGGCGAAACTAGATCCAACTCTGCAGAAGCCGCTCTTATTGCGAGCTCCAGCGAAACTGGTCGAGTTCTTCCCCGTCGACGAGATCCCAGATCGCGTGAGTTCTCCCGAATCTCCGGTTCGATCTCTACTTAGATACTCGAGTCTCCTTGGAGCGAAATAATAATAACATAACTATATCTCTCGCATCGCGAAAGATTTACGAGAGACTCATGGGAGCCTCGAGAACTTGGAACGTCTTCGTTGCAGGCGTTTTGACATCGTAGGAAATATCTACTTCGTTTCCGCGAACATTTTCGGATGTTGCGCGACACAACGGCGTGAGTCTCGTGTACGCTATCTTTAGATATCTCGGTTAAAATCGAGAAGAACGCAATCGATTTTCCGCGAGCGTATGCACCATCGGTGTACGAAGAAATCTCTGATAGCGATCTGACGGGTCTGCGTATGAATATGAATCATTTTCCTAAGATTTATAGTTAAGGCAACCATTGTGATCGGGATACATTCTGAGAAATCGATCGGCTGATGTCACGATTTTATTTCCGTAGGCGATATTAGATGGTATCGCTTTCGACCACCGTTCCTTGAAGTGATTACGTATGTATAGTCATCGGGAGTCTAGGAAATCGTGGCGATTTGTATGAAACGCTTCATTTTTCCGTCCCTGACGGCTATTGATTCGCTCATGACGCGCATTCTCTTTCTTACAGTCAAAAGAAGAGCTTTTGTGAGGATACAGAGAGAAGAAAAGTTTCCTGCT
>NW_017257198.1:473128-507738 GCF_001594055.1 Mycetomoellerius zeteki
TGCTGAACATATTTTGAGGAAATATGAAATATCAGGAAGACAAATTTCATAAAGTACAACGGATTCCTTTTAGATGTGCGTCATTCTTGTACTTTTCATATTGCACGGAAATTTCCTCGTAAATATAAAACGTAGTAATCTTACATTGCAAAACAATTCAATGATTATAAAGCCGCGAGGAAACGCAATTCTACGACGAGATTATATTTATGAGAATCCTACATGATTTCACTTCTTTTAGCGAAAAGGAAATAGGAGAGAAATTCGCGTAAAGAAGAAAATAAAGGTATTAGAGAATCCCTCGCCAATAAAAAATCCCATCGATAAAAGTCTTACTGAACTTATTAGCAATAAGAGATGAAGCTATCGAGGGTAAGCCGTCAAACTTGATAACTGCGCGGTAACAAGAATACATCTCTGAAAGATCATTGGAATGAGAAGAGTAGGAGCAGAGTCTTCCTAAAAGGGAATTCGAGCGAACCCATCGTACCTGAAGGAACCTTGTGCACATCTCTTTCTTTCTTCTTCTTCTTCTTCTTCTCTCTCTCTCTCTCTTTCTGCCTCTTAATCTCCTCTTTCTTTTCCCCATCTTTCTCTCCCTCTCTCTCTTCTCTTTCAAGCACGTCCCTTCCGTGCGTTTCTTCGCTTACTCGTTGCGTTGGTCCCTTCCTCTTTTGATCCGCCGTTCTCTCTTCCTCTCGGTGGCTCGGTTGAATCTCGTCGGCTCGAATGAATCGAGTGGGAGCGAGACGGAATATGGAATAGTCGAAGGAGGAGGACCACCGATCGCGAGAGGGCGAGAGGAATGCAGAGCGAGAGATCTCGCTGTTGCCATGTGACCGCCGCCGCGACGGTCGAGCGAGCGAGCGAGCGCCAACGCACATCGACGACAATTTTTCCGCAGACCAATGTCCCAGGCCGAGAACTACCATTTCTTCTTCCGCTGCTCCTTTTTCTCACCAATCCGCTTATTCCCGGCGTTACGCCGCCTCGTAGCTTATTACGCACTGCGCGTATAATTTGTTCGTACGCGCGTATTTGTCGCGATCAACGTCCTATTCAGTCCGTCCTGTTCTCGCGAAATTCTATGCAGAGACCGGCTTGTTTCCCTTGAAATAGGTTTCATTTTTATTAGGTCTGTTTTTTATTTCTGCACTAGACTGCGCTAAAACTCTCTTGCTTTCGCCAAACATCAAACATACCTATCTCATTTTAAGTTATATATATATATATAAATGTATATTAGTTTAATCACAAAAACAGATCTAGTCCCCCCCCAAAAAACAAACCAGGTTCACAAAACGTTGGCATTAGCAATGGATCACGATGACGATAATATACTCTTTGACACCTCAACAGACCTATTGCTTCACTGGACTGCGCTAGAACTTTTTTCTCGCTTTCGTCAAATTTCAAACATGTACCGGTTTCACGTTAAGCACAAAAAGTGTACATTAGTTTAATTATAAAAACAAACCTATAGGGAATAGACAGAATAATGTGAACACCTGAGAAATATACCGTCTATTTGTTTTATTAATAATAAATTGGCCTGTCATTATGTGTAATGTAGATTCTATTCTTGTCTGAATAGAGATATGCATGCTTGAATAGTGTAGCAATTGCTACGGTGCGATGTTATACCATTCTTCTAGAAGAACATGTTCTAATTATTTAGAAGATATTGAAGGAGAACATCTGTTTCTCACTCTGCTCTTCGAAACTGCAAATGATATTTAAATTATGCTATTGCGTTGGTCAGGAAAGATATTGAAATTTCGAAGAACGGAGGGCAATTTTGAAAAATAGAGTGAGAAGAAAATTTTCTCCAACATTATTTATATAAGCAATTGAAAGATGTTCTACTAAAAGAATATTTTATTAGTAACTATTCAAATTGAGTGATTATTCGCAACAAGAATAGAAGATATATTAAAAGCAAATGACAGATCTCTTATTAATAAAACAAACAGTAAAATAATGTATTTTCAAATGTTTATATTATTTCGTCTATATGGAAAGGGTTTGTTGCAGTATCTTAAAATTTAGCTAGATATAGAAGAACTGAAATTAAGTCTGTTGGACCTTCAAAATAATTATGTAGGAAACTCAAACATGATGAATAATGCTGCAAAAATTTTAGCATTCTAACAACCAGAGTTTAAGTGTTTTACATACCTAATTATTTTGATGATTTCAATAAAGTCATTTTTATATTTATATATATCGAGCTAAATTTTTAGATCCTTGATTAAAATCATTCTATATATTCAACGAAAAAAATTGCTGAAAAATATATTTGTTTCGTTACGAAATAGAAAGTTGGAATTATCGAGACACATGCATGAAAAAATTAATATCACGACTTCGCAATATCGAAATCCTTGATGAAGAGATTGGTATGGAGAGTGGACGCTTAAAAGCCGAGCTTTTAGACGGAAAAAAGAGAAGAGTGAAGGAAAGAGGAAGAAGAGGAGAGAAAGAGAGAGAAAGAGAGAGAGAAAGGCGGCGAGACGAAATTCGTTAGAAGGAAACGGAAGAGGATACCTCGTGAGCAAAAGAGACGGACGTGGTGCGGAGGTGGTGAGGGGACGCGTGCAGGGGCGCTCACCACCTCACGGCGCGCCCATTGCATTCCACGCATCCCTTCGCCGTTTGCGGGTCGCTTTGAGTCGGGCCGACCGAGTGCCCAAGGATCGAATACTATCGATCGTAGTCATTTTGCGGGAGAGCCGGCGCGCGGTTCCGCTCCACTCCGCTCCGCTCCGCTCGGCTTGGACCCGCTCGTGCGTTTTATTCGAGGAGGATCCGCCTCGCGGGAGTTGGACGGAGTTAGGCTCACACTCGATCGCGCCTAGAAACGTCCCTCTCTAAATTACGAGCCGCATAATTAGGCTTGCGAATACAATTAGTCGAGTTACTGCTTGTGGTCTCTTTCGCCTTACTATTTTATCTTATCGTCGCAGGGATAAATGCGCCGCAAGGTGCATATTTAAATATACGTCTTATTGCGAAAGTTCTTGTCAGTTGTAAAATAAACTGACTGAAGAAACTTTGTAATAACGTTATATTATATATAACGTTTATATTATTGTTATATGAGAATAAATTTATATATGCACATGATCTTCTAATGTTGGCTATTATTGATTAATATATTGACTAAATTGTATTCGCAGACCTAGATATTTTATATCCCATACAGCACAGAAGCTTGCTGCGATATTACTTATTATGGTATGCGATATTGCTGGAAATTGCAATGTTGTTGCAACATTTGCAATGTTATTATAATATTACTGAGACATTGCTATATTGCTGCAACGTTTTTAATGCTACTTCAATATTGCTGGAAGTTACAATATTTCTACAATGTTTGCAATGTTGCTGCAATGTTACTAGAATAGTCTGTGCTGTATGGAGTTCTTTTGATTACAGTCTTTAAAGTCTAAACTCATTCATGTAACTTCACGTTTATGTTAGCTCTGAGGCTTTATTTAGAGCTAATCGCACTTTCCTGGAAACCGCTGAGCGCGAGTGTGCCCCGATCGAAGGATTCTCTTGGTTACCATTCGATCCCTTCGCCACCCAGCCCCGCGTGCCACAAGTTCGCGAGCCCGAATAACCCGCCGTTATCTTCGATCGCGCCGCAGACGACGGCGGTTACGATTCTTCTCCTTCTTTAATCGCGAAAGCGAGCGCGAACGACCCAACCGAACGGTGAACGCGCATTTCTGACGTCATCGCGCCACGACTAAATTGGTTGAACTTTGAGCCGCCAAACGATCACCGGATCGTCTTCGTCGCGTTCGGCCTGTCTAACCGCTCGTGGAATCTGTCGCGTGTCCGCGCCCGAGGAATTCTTTCATCGGATAATTATATCGACTGTGACGCGGAGGAGCGGACTCGACAAGTTACGTCGCAGAATAAAATTATCTCGATCTTCCATCACGTGCGTGTCGCATTTGGTATTTCCTTCCTTCGTCTGTTTATTATTTATTATGTCGCACAACGCCGACAGCGGTGAAGGAGCAAACAAGGAGAACGCGCATATCTGATAACTTCCGCGACGTAAAGACGTGGAATTCGACGTGACTACCCGTTGTGTCTAGAGATCCTTTAATAAGAGTTTGGATACGAAACGTCAGTTTTGATTGGTCTGCCATGTTTTAACAACTCCTGAGAGAGAAAGAGAGAGAGAGAAAGAGATAAGAAAAAGAAAGGGAAAAAGATAGTGTATGTTTCTTCTCTCTCGTGTGATTTTGCTAAAACTATATAGAGACTCTGCATACAAAACGCAACTTGTGTCCAAACTCTTATCAGGGGATTTCTAGTTGTGTCATCCGTAGAGACCTCTAATAAGACTCTATAATAAGAATCTGGATAGTAAAAATCGCGTTTTGTATACAAGGTTTCTAGTTTTAATAAAATTATTAAGAAGCGAGAGAAGACACATGTATACTATTTCTTTTCTGTTCTATCTTTTTCTTATCTCTTTCTGTCTCTCAGGAGTTATTAAAACATAGCGGACCAATCAAAAATGGCTGTTTCGTAGAAAAGATGGTTTTGCTGAAGCATTTAAAAATTTAACTAAATGTAGATCTGAAAATAATTTTATTGAACTATCAAAATAATTATGCAGGATGCTCGAATTGATTGCTAGAATGTCATAACTTTTTATTATTTATTATGCTTGATCTCCCTACGTAATTATTTTGATGATGACCCAATCAAATTATTTTCAGATCTGTATCTAACTAAAGGACTATGCCCAGTTTGGACCCCGACTGAACAGCATTGAGACCTAGCTATTCGTAGTGCATCAAAAAAAGATTAAAAAGTTCCATATGCACAACTTTGTAAAATGAATCCCTTGAGTGCTACAGCTGTTCAAAATTCACTATTAAAACCATGTATTGTGTACCATGTAGGATTGGTTTTATTCGATTTCTCGAATCATCTAGTATCTGGAATATGTCCAATCTGGATGAAGACAACTAAAACCTTTTTTGGATCCCAAATGAATAGTTATAAGTGATATATATTAATCGATGAAGAGGGGAGAGAGACACTCAAAGTATGAAACAAAAAGTTTTAATTGTCTAATTGAAATGTGACCAATATAGCACTCAAGAAACCTCTCCTACAAAGTTAGGAATTTTTGGTTTTCTTTTGATACCTTAAAATTTTAGGCATGTCTCAAAGTTGTTCATCCGGGGCCCAAATTCCTCTATAAAACTGGGCATAGTCCTTTTTAAATACTTGAGCAAAATCATTCTTTTCATGTGTCCAGACTCTTATTAGAGGGTATTTAGTCATCTGGATGTGTACCGCGCCGCGACATTGAGCGTATTCCCATAGAAGATGTCTGATGCGTCACCCGATGGAGACGCCTCTTGTCGCCGAAGAACGAAATAGATATATAGCACTTTATATTCTTCGCACACGGTCCCCATCGTTCCGTCGGGACGACGTACAGCGCGGTGCGCGCGGGCAGCCGGGTCGAGGATCCTTGGAATCGGTATTGTCTCCCGTAGTAGGTGGAGCAGGATGCGTTATTATTCATCAGCGGTTGCCCGCATTCTCTCTCCTAACCGACGAGTATTATTATCCAGCGCCGGTGTCACGCGTTGTCGTCGATCTTGGAAATCTCAATTTCGACCTACGATCGAAGTCGGGGAACCCTCGAGCCCCACACGAGCGACCAACTCGAAGTTTCTCGAAGGGAACAGAAAATTATATTCGCGAGATACTTAATTTTTTTCACGTTGAATGTTTCACGTCCGAATAAATACATACTTCACTGAAAAAAGTCTGATAATAGTTATTAAATATGTTATTATATTGATTAAATATATTTTATTTAGCGTATTGATGAAATACCTATTTAGTAAGTGTTACCAAATACAATAATAATAAATAATTAATAATGTTAAGCTCTATTTTGCAATGCAATAAATTCAATGATAATAGGTCAATATTAGAGCAAATTTAGATCACAAATATAAAACTAGTTTATTCCAATTTTAAAAAGTATATTAGTTTTCACAATACGATACCTTGCAAGGGACGTTTCGACTTACTTAATCATCATCAGCCAATGTAAAAAATCGAATAATATAATATATGACACAAACGTTATTATAATAATTTCGTTATGCACGAAAATACATATAATTTTGAATTAAATTACAAGTGACTACGAAGCCTGCATGATGACATATTAAGTGATATTCTTCAATCCAATTGTTAAATAACTGTTTCTTCGTTCAATAGCGAAAAAATAGAGTCCAATGTTAAATTTTGATTAAGTGAGCCAAGGTGAAGTGTTGTCCATGCCAATTAGATTTCGTTAGGTTGTTAAGAATGATACTGTACAAAATTTAATAAATTTGAAATGTAAATTCATGTGTCAAAATTTGAAGAGATTAAACGAATAAATAATAAACTTACAAAGTAATCTGTATGTCAGAAACTATTGAAAATTTTTATGTTCAGGCAACAAACGATGCTTCGTGTCAGTACAATAATAATAGCCAATCGTACACTATAATAACGATTTTGCTAAAATATTTAAAAATTTACCCATAGATACAGATCTGAAAATTTTGTTGGATCATTAAAATAATTATGTAAAACGTTTAAACATTGATGACAATGCTACAAAAGTTTTAATATTCTAGCAACCATTATTTTGATGGTCCAAATAAAATTATTTTCGTTTCTGTGTATCTAGCTAAATTTTTAAATACTTCAGTGAAATGGTTCTCTTTGTGTAATGATTAAAAAAATAAGATAATATTTAAAATAAAATTAGCGTCTAGTTGGTTTTGGTTGAAATTATTTCACCAAATTTTAATAACTATCATCTAGGCTTGATTATTATTACCAGACTTTTTTTCGTGTTTCTCTTGGGACGAAGAGAACGAGATTCTTGTGAGGCAACGATTAAATATCGTATACGTGTAAATATACGTTAAAACGGATTTCATGGTTTTTATGCTTTTTACAACTCGATTTTTTTTCAGACTTTACTACAATAATATTCAATGTTTTTGACATTAACCGTTAAATATAGAATTTCAACAACATTTTGATTCGATTTTTTTGGATGGCGAAATAAAATTTTATTGTAAATTTTCGCGAAAAGTAAATATAATCGAGTAACAATATTAAAAAATAACCATATACTGATATAAAAATAGTGTCGGCGATAAAGTTATCTAATTGTACAATAGCAGTTAAGGTGTTAGAAGCAATACATGCTCGCTTTGTTAACACGGCTATCACTTCGAATGCTTCTCTTTTCGAGCGATAATCTGTTTCCCGGCTGAATAGTTCTTGCATTCCATTTGAATCGCATACACGCTGTATATCAATTACCGGTTGCTATCTTTGCGAAAGGAGGCCTGGTCTCTCTTATCCGACGAACGAGATCTCCGCTTCATCGTGCTCGGTTTCCCGGGCATGTTTGAACCTCCGTTCTTCTCATCCGTTCGTTCTTCGTTGGCCTCGTTATCGATATAGCTTATCTACTAACATGAATATGGACGATATCGATACCACAATTACCACCCTCGTTGCCGAATACGCGGCAAAAGATCAATGATCCCATATCCTTGTTAGCAGATATTTCCTTTCGATCGAGATATTCTCTTTTGTATCTTATCGCTACGTATTAAATTAATATCTCGCTTGAAATTAAATTAAAATCCAATTTTATATGATAATTTAAAGTTATCAGGAAACGTGTAGCATATCGTGAGATAATCTATATTTATCGAATTCTTATCGTTTTTATCTATGTAGGTATATTAAAAGATAGAAATATTAAATATTAATATTTCATATTTCTATACATTAATTTATATAGATATTTAATATATTTTAAAGTTAAATATTAATATATATATATATATATATTACATTCATATTAGGCAGAATAATAGATTGATATGAACTCTCTTCTTCAATTTTTCAAATTTATTTGATCGCTACATAATTGTTCTTTTTTTAGAAAGAAACGGAAAGAAGTTTTGTTAAAGTATTAAAAAATTTAGCTAAATACAGATCTGAAAATAAATGTAATAATTGTGCAGGACACTCAAACTGATTATTAGAATGGTAAAATTTTTGCAGTAGTACTCATCACGTTTGAGTTTTCTATATCATTTTGACAACAAAATTATTTTTAGATCTGTGTCTACCTACATTTTTAGATACTTCAGCAAAATCGTTCTTCAATGTACACATAATTTGTAATATAGAGAGATAGCACTCTGATACCACTATCTTTTCAGGGTGCTAGATTTAGAAATCTAAATTTCTAGCTTCCGGCGTCAAAGGAAGCTTACAAGTAGCGATTAATGATCGCTCTTCATGCGGTTCTTTCTGAGATCGCCGCGATATATTCGGTACGTGCGAGCCGGTCGAGCGTGATCGGGCGCGGGCGCGTTAAGCGATAACATCCTAATCTTCTAATCCGCCTCGTTTGTCCCACGAGTGAGAAGCGGAACTCATTGTCGCCACTTGCCGTAGAACGGGTCAAGGGTATAGCCCTCCCTGACCGGTAAAGTATCGCACGTACCGAATATATCGCCAATATATGCCAATAATAAGGGACTCGCGCGCGAAATTTCTCTCGATAAGATTCCGCGCGCGTTTCGCAGCGGAGATCTATTCTCACTGATTGTGTCGTCCCATCCAGTTTGACTCTCTTTTTTCTTTTGTCTTTCTTCAGTTTATTTTTTTTTTTGCAATGCACGCCTATGGGACCATTTGTATCTGCCCCTTTTGGACAAATATAATCCTTCTGTTTCTCGTAATTACGTCATATCTCGGGCGATGGAATTAAGCCGGTGGATATTACATCATGGAAGATTATAGGAGGGTTCCTTTGGAGTTCCAAATTTTTAGAGATTTCTATGGGAACTCGAGTAGAGTGGCTTCCGTAAAATTGTTGCATTGGTTTTTAACGCGTACATTTTTTTTTAATTTATAATAACGTTATATAAAAATTATATAAAATTATATTAAGTGATTTGTTTGAGCTTCTTAATCTTTAGCGGACGGGAGTCTATTTTAAAATTTTATAGGTTTTCCTTAAAATTTATAATTCGTTATTTCTAGAATTGGCAAGCAACGCGTTACTTGTAACGTTAATGGTAACGAATATAATAGTTATATATACTTTTATCGTTACTTTGTACATGTATACAATATATATGGTGTATGGAATGTGTGTAATAATAATAATAACAATAAGCGATTTTCAAAAGAAGAGTTATGTTTGATCGTGTTGCGATTAAACATAACCATCATAATTATTATAGATCTCGTGTTGAACTGGTCCAGTGATCAAGACAATTGGATGCTACTCTAAAAAAGAATCATCAAAATTTGGTGAAAAAGTAACAGAAATTATCGGACTCGTTACTTTTTAAAATCAATAGCGAGTAACAGTAACGTAATCGCGAGTAATTTTTGTGAAGTTACTTTCCTCTACAACCCTGATTATTGCCTTGCATTTCTTTTCTTCAAAAGATGATATTGTTTCAGCACTACTATAGCGGCTTTTTCGTCCTATAAAGGTTAATATATAATTTTATATTTATATTTTTATATTTTTTTACTATATATTATATATTTTATATTTATGTTACATTTTTTTACTATATATTTTATCCTTTTAATACATTTTTCATATCATTTAATATAATTGGTCTTTAAGCCATTCAACTTTACTAGAAAAGATGTAACATCCTTATCTACTCCTCTTCCTCCGACGGGAAGCAATGAAAGAGAAGTCATTAAACCATCAAGTTAAATGATTTAAATCAGTTATATCGCAGACACGGTTTAAATGCCAGTCTTATCTGCATAACTGTACTTTAGAATTGCCGGTTATCTTCTTTTTTCTAGAATTAATAAGAAATAAAGATTTCTCATTGAGAAGCCTTTATTTCTTATAAAAAGCCACTTACTTAGCTTGACTGCATAAATCAATATATAATTGATATAATCCACACTGTCAATTATATAATACTGTTAGTTCTTTTACGAAGCGTAATATGCAAGATCGCATATTTGCAAAATCACAGTGGGACAATATTATCGTCCTACTCATTTGGAAGTCTTCTCACGGTAGATGCACGGCATTCCAAACTCGCCCCGTGTTTCGTCCACTTCGCTCGAGTAGAGAAAGGATCGAGAGAAGGAAGGATGGAGAAGTCGCGTCTCTCGGAAAGAAAGGGAAGAAGGACGGAGAAGGAGAGAAAGAAAAAAATGAGAAATCGAGAAGACGAGAGACGAGAGAGCGAGCGACGTTTGAACGCCCACGCGTGCCGTCTTAATTACGCTCGGCCGGCCGGTTTTACGATTATGCCGCCTCGAAGAGCCCGAAGAGCAACCACCGCATTGCCGAGGCCCAGGCTCCTTTTATGGACCGCGTTAAAAAGTAATTAGGACAGAAAGGCGGCGCGGGAGAGATGTCAACGATAATTTTAATGACTATTGTAGTATAAACGGTGGTGCGGCTGATAAGGTGATAAACGCTCTTAATTCGTTTGTTTTGATCTCGATGACGATAAAGCGGGTTCATTGCCTATCGCACGACCTGGTAAAAATCACAAAAGCAATCTCCCTGGGTAACTATTGTCGCGATGAGAATGTAAGACCTCACGTGGAGTACTTAGTCAAGTTCTTACTTGAAGCGTTACTTATTGTGGTCTCGAGAAAACTTAAGAAACTTCAGCGTGATAAACAAGGATCTTTTGAAGTATTAAATTTTGATTTTAATGAACTTTCATATATATATATATATATATATAATATAGGTAAATTGATGAATGTATAAAATATCAATTGGAGTGGAAAAACAATTTTAAGGGATGAATTTTCATTCTTCATAATTAAAGCAGTTTAGCTCTTTTTTTGTTATATCTCAAAAACTATTTAAGATAAAAGTTTCGTACAAAAATTTTATAATAAAATTATCTTTATTTATTCAATAATAGTTTAAAAAATATGAATTTTGAAAATAATTAGTTTTAAAAAGTATTATTGATGTGTGGCTAAATAAAAATAATTTTATTATATACAAATATGTTACAAAGTTTTATCAAAATCAGAATTTAACACTTTCCTATTTAAAACATTGCGGTTTCGCAAGAACTTAAAAAAACCTCAGTATGATATTAAGTCTAGATTGATGATGAGATTAATAATGACAGGAGATTTCAAAAAGGCGTGAATCTATTAAAAAGAATGTACGAGTTTGTTATGTTGATTGACGGGATTAATAAATATAGGTAATGGAAGGCGATGAAAACGAAACAAAATTATATGTTTGATACATGAGATTAGTGACGATATAACTATAGGAACGAGGCGATAAAAAGTACTTTTATATCAGAAAAGAATTTTTTAAATTCTCGAAATCCATTGGCTGTCCGCACATAAAACACATTTATGACGATAATTAAAATTATGACCAACGTATTTCTTATTGCGAGTTGAGAAGACATTTTCATCATTGTCTATAAACGATACCGACGAATTTCGTATGACATACAATTTCGAAAAATAAAAAAATCTTAATTTGAACGAATTGACAAAAAAAAGAAGTGATGGAAAAATGGAGCAGAGAGGCGTTTTTTTTCACACAAAAACGTTTTCCATAAAATTGCAATCGACGAATGGGCATTTGAAACAAAGGCAGAATCGTTTTCGATTTGAGAGATAATATTTTTCTTCTTTTTATAGTAGCAGAAAACTTTCGCTCCGAGCGAAAACGCTTTTATCTTTGTGATCGAGCTATACGATGACGCGTAGAAATGTTATAAAACTTTTGGATTCGCGATGCGGATCGACCTGTTATAAACTCTTCTTGGCGAAATGAAATCGGTAAGAATTGTTCCTCGTTCGCCGTGGAATACGATTCAATAATTTCGCCATTGCGTGATTGCGTTTGTGGACCTTTACGTGATCCATAAATAGCAATTTACAACTTAAGCCGGCTGAAATATCGCAAGTTCTTGTACGTGATCGTTGTGAATGCACCTTAGATTACCTCGGGACACGTAATACACGTACACGTGGCTGGCGTGCAGAAGAAGACGAGAAAAGTTGCGCTTTTGGCAACGCCACGTTTCGGCTTTGGACATCTCCGACAGACATTACGCTATAAAAAGACCCGTGTTATACTATTTTCCAAGAAGTCTTGCAAAATCTCCGAGAACGCCGTAAAAATATCATCATCAGCTGTCATAATGTTTCACGTATTTCGCTGTGCTTTAGAAAATTGTGACCTCCGGAAAGAGCCCCGGCCACTCGGCGGTTTTGAGACGGAGAAGAATACTCTTTGGCGACAAGATACTGCATGCGTATGCGTGTGTACGCGCGTGTACGCGCGTGTACGCCTTGATTAACGCGTGAACGCGCCGAAACGTGGCGTGACTCGGCCAAGTGTAAAAACTGTCAGGGCGCGTCGCCTATTAAATCGTCGAGAAATTGACGCGTTGTTCGGAACGGGAACAAGTCGTTTCGCAGGCGACACTTGCCAACGGACGCGTCGTAGCTGGCAAAAGCTCTTACGGTGCTGATCTTTATGCGTGTGCCGCATTTACCGTACCACTTACAGCCAGGTGCAGCGGCATTGATATACAGGGTGTCACATTTTCGCGAGCATCGTCTCTCGATGTTCGATCTCTTTGATTTGTTCGAGTCTATTTTTTTCCTGATTAAACAAAAAAGAAGGCCCTCATCTATCATGTTACATTAACATTACATTCGTTTCCTTTTCATACAAATCATATTTTCGATAATTGGAAATCCTATATTTCCTGGTCGTCGTTTATAATTTAGAAATACTACCGGTATTTGATTTATCTGCAAATGTGGAAAAATCGAACCTGTTGAAATATTTAAAAACTAAATACAGATTTGAAAATGATTTCGTTAGATTATCAAAAGCACGTACAAGGAAATTCAAGCATTATGAGTAGTACTGCAAAAAGTTTTGACATTTTAAGAAGCAGCTTGAACATCCTACATAAATATTTTGCTAGTTTAACAAAATTATTTTTAGATCTGTATCTAGTTGAATTTTAAGGTGCTTGAACAAAATCGTTATTTCCATGTAGTCAGTTTCTTATCTCGATAATTTATTTATCTCGTTATACATTAATGACCGGATCGATGCCTTTGGCTTTTTTTCAGGTGAGAAAGGTGTGTGGTCGTTCGGAGTTGCTATCGCCCGACGAGAAAAGCCCAGTGTCCTCGGATGCAGCTGCGAAATCATCCATGTCGTCCACTGGCGAGGTGCATACAGCTGCGTCGTCGTTACCGTCTCACGCACAAGACAGCGTGCTGAACAAGTTGCACAAGCAGCTGGTTAACTTCCTAGCGAGCGTCCTCAGGTCCCGCATCTTCTACGGCACATTAGCGGACGCGATCTGCGAGGAGTATCCCGACAAACACTGCTGGAACGGCGAACGTGTTGGAGAGTGAGTACATTGGTTCCGACTATTCGTTTTTTACCGTAATTTTTTCATAAAATCAAGGTCCGTCGATGTTTTTCTCCCGACGCAAAAAATCGCAAGGTGCGAGATTTATTGACACGGGATCTTGTTAAATCATCAACGACATTCCATTTCTTTGACGTCACGTGTACATAATGCATTGGGTAAATATAAGTTCGCTCTAAACGCGTTATCGTATCGGACGAGGCTGCTGCCGCAACAAAAGAAAAATGGTACAACGCTCATTCGGCCGCTCCTCTCCAGGTCGAATGAATGCCGCCCGGGAATAAATGGGCGCGCGAGGGGTTAACAAACGCACGCGATTCGCTAATCGAATCCTGCCGTCGCTCAAAATCCAAGCCGCCACGCGGAATGCGCTTTCGTGGGAACGATCGTGGCGCGAAAGAAGCGGGCATGGTGAGGAGAGCGCGGGAGAATGGAACGCGAAGGTAGCTCTCTCGCACCCTTATTAATCAACCAGGCCGGGTGGCCTCGCCTTAAGATGCCCTCACACCGGCGCGGCCCGCTTCTCCTTCCCACCCTACGTGGATCTCACACGCGACACTTCATTTGGACTAGAGTGATTCCCACTTAGGCTCGAGATATTGGGTGCTTTCCAGTAACGGAACACAGTCATACACTCTTGTGACACAGTAGGCCTGTTCTTTTTAGCTGAACTTCTTCCAACGTGAAGAGAAAAGGAAGAAAAATGAACTGCGCAGAATTTCAGCTAAAGAGAACAGACCTAGTAATACACTGAAAGAGCAGTTTTACTGAAGAATCTAAAAATTTAGTTAGATACAGATCTGAAAAATAATTTTGCTGGACCATCAAAACAATTAGGTAGGACGACAAAATTGGTTACTAGAATATCAAAACATTTTGCATTGCTCATTATGCTTAAGATTCCTGCAAAATTATTTTGATGCTTCAACAAAATTGTTTTCAGATCTGTACATAGCCGAATTTTTAGATTCTTTTGCGAAATTGCTCTTTCAGTGTTAAACATGTCGACTTGTAGCTGAAATGTGGCTTACACTTAAATAAATACTTAAATGTTGCCTTTTCTGCTGAACGCAGTCATTAACAAGAATAGTTCAAATAACTGCCTATCTTTTTATTGACTTTAAGTTTTTTTAATAACGAATGATATTAAATAATTACTGAACGTTTATTGAACGATAAACCAATTATTGGTAAAAAATGGCGATTAGAAAAGGGAAAGCAGCTAATAAGAAGACAAGAACGCATTCTTAGATAAAAAGGATGTGCTACTCTTGTAAATCTAGGGTGCGGTCCACTTAACCCCGCAAATACTTCGAAGCATTCTTTCATTGGTCAATTCATAAAATTTTGTCTTCTAATTGATGAACGAAGCATTTGCAGGGTTAAGTGGATCGCACCCCTAGAACCCTAGCTTGAACGAGGTTGATCGTTCACGCGCTGAATTATACCATCTCGCGATCGATACGTGCCATTCGGTCGTCTAATCGAAACGTGCGCTATTCGTCGCTTAATTAACCGTCAGCGACGAAACGGAGAGGAATCAGACCGTTATCGGCGATCCGAGAGAGGAGACGTCCGCCTTTATCAACCATTGTCCACAGCCGCTGGAGATGCTGCTACTCGACCGTGAAATGAGAGTATCATTGAAGCGAGAGAGAAAACGAGTTTCGGACTCGCCTTGGCGATAATATATGTATAACCGATCGCGCAGTAGCTGATTCGGAAGATAATCGAACAGCGAACATCGAGCGTAAGCAGAACATCTAAATGAGATTCCGTATATTGCAATGAAGGGATGTCTGAAATATCACGTACGCACGAAGTACGATTTGTTAATTCCATAGACTGTAATGGACTGTACGTTTCCATTAGAGATGTGAGGATAACATTAGTAAGAGAGAGCAATAGTTAATCAGATACTCTCTCCAACATTCGTTGCACAATTGAACAAGTAAAGCATCTGATCAATTATTATTTTCTTTTACACGGAAAGAATGATTTTAAAGCATTTAAAAGAATTTATGCTAAATTAAATATTTAGTTAAATACAGATTTAAAAATAATTAGACCATTAAAATAATTATGTAGCTCGAACATGATGAGCAATGCTGCAAAAAGTTTTTATATGTATTCTTGCAACCAACTTAAGCAATAAAGTAAATCTGTATGTATAGTTAAATTTTTAGATACTTCACAAAACTGTTCTTTCCATGTACTAATGTTGTCCTCGTGTCTCCAATGGAAGCGCTATTACTTACAAAATACGATGTAATATTTTAAAAGAAAGCAACTGTCGTTTTGCTAAAGACAGTTATTTTGAACAAGTTGTGCGAGGTAAAGGTGTGCTCGCTGCAAGAGACGGTTGAGAATAAACTACTCCAAATCGAGAGACGTCTTGTTTTATTCGATTGGAAGAGGAATTTTAGTTAAAAAAAAAACGGCTAAAAATAACGTGATGCGTTCTAATACTAAAAATACCGATTAGTGGGTTTTTTTAAAAAAAAAGGGAAGAAGATCGATGCATGATGCAAAGATATATTTAAATGCACGGAAAAAAGGATCTTTTTATTAAAGTATCTGAAAATTGAGCTAGATAATTTAACTAGAATGATTTGAAAATAAGATTTGAAAATAATTTTATTAGATCCATCAAAATTATATAGGACGCTCAAGTTGGTTGCCAAAATATCAAAACTTTTTGCAGCATTGCTTGTTATACTTGGCCGACTTATATGATAATTTCGACAGTCATAAAATTGTTTTCAGATCCGTATCTAGCTAAATTTTTAGATATTTCAGCAAAATCGTTCTTTTTATGTAGGACTAGTAAGGCCTGTTACACAATAGGGTCGCAAGCCGTAAGCCGTAAAAAATTGACCAATCACAGTCGAATATGAGAATAATAATCGACTATGACTGGTTATTTTCTTACGGCTTACGGCTTACGGCTTGTGGTTCTATTGTGTAACAGGCCTAACTGATTGTGTGGATTGGAAATTTGGGAGTGTCTTAGATAAAAATAGATATATGAGTCATGAGGTAAGGATCTAAGCAAATAACAGGATCAAGGTTTATTATTAGGATATTTTAGAGTAGATTATATATAGTTAAATGAATAATGAAGGTAAGCATTCCTTTATAGAAATTTAATATTAGTACTGGCGAATTAATCACTTACTTTGAGTAAGTATTAACAGTATTTTCAATACTAAAAATAAGTGATTAATTAGCCAGTAGGTACTAGTATTAAATTTCTATAAGAGGATCGTTTGTCGAGAAAATTATAAAATATTTAAGAATAGAAAACCGTATTGCGATACGTAACACTTCGCATTTCTATTATATTTATTTATATACAGTATATAAGCCTATGTAGTTAATTCGATACCTGGAGCTCGCCGGCTGCGGCATACATATGTAACACTTCCGCGACGGAAAATGAAGTTTTCAGCAAAATGTTGCGCGACCTCCTACTATCTAGGCTCTTCAATTGTTCCCTTCACGCGTATCTTATTCTCTTTGTATTCCGTCCGGGTGGATTCCGTGTAAACGTCACGCGCGAGGTACGCGGCGGAATCCCGCATGTACCGTGGATGCGATTTTACGGCAAGCCCGTGCTTCCTGGACTGCGGCAGCTCCCGCATCGCGAAAACGCGGGGACCGCCCGATAACGTATTCCCGGCAGACGCGGCCGTTAAATCTCCTGAAATCCAGGTTTACTCGAGCCGACGCGAGTTCCCGCGCGGTCACCGCTCGTATGCACGAATGCGCACACGTGCATACAAATATACACACACGCCGTTCGCGTGCCACGGCTTCTACCGGAAGAGCTTTCCCCCGCTCTCCCCCCCGCGCTCTCTCTCCCGCTCTCTTTGTCTCTCTCGCGCTGGTCTCTCTCGGCTTAGGCGGCGTACGAGGATAGTATCTCACCGTAGAAATCTAAATGAGATTCGATCCGTCCAGGAAGCCGTCGAGGATTCCGCACGATTCGATCCGGTGCGGGAAGTGAAACCGCTTGGCTCCCTCGATTGAGCGCGCTCGCCAACCCCGGTAATTCGATTCTACGGCGGGGGACTGATTGAAAAGCAGGCGTTTTTCACGCAGCATTCACGGCGGCTGGTTTTCCGAAAATAATTTATGTTACATGGTAGCGAATTTAATTAATTTTGGGTATTGCGCGGGTAAATTAAATTGACTAAACGGCCGAACCTTTTCCGCCGGTCTCTGACGCTCGTCACGAATCTAGCCACCCTGCTTTAATTCTATTTAAAAATGGATGCGATCCGTACGATGAATCCGATGGGGGATGTTATTTATTTATTTATTTAATTGACAGAATTAGATTGCACGGCGTACGACGTTAAAAATGAAAATATTGCTTAACTGTTTAAAATTTCACAACCACGATCCGAAATAGTTTTTTTATCGAGTGACATCAATCTCTATAATACATGATGCAGTTAGCATCGATAATAACGGCTATAGCTTCTTCGTCTAGAAGATTTCAATGCGGGGAAAGAGGCGAGGAGTCTGAAAAAAGAAAGACGTGACTTCTTCAATGCCACTCTCGGACATCGGCGAAGATGACGTCGTTGGTAACGGCATGAGGAGGTGCAGACGAAGCGTCCGTGGAACGGCGAAAGAGATCGAAGATGCTATACGGAGGAAGAGGAAGATGACGTGTAGAGAGGGTGCGACGGCGGGATAGGTGGCGAGAGAGGGATGGGAGGAGATGGCAGCGCGTAGCCTGTGGGACGCCAAGCCGCCAAAGAGTCTGGCAACGAGAGCAAACGGGCGCCGCAGCGTCGCCCGGTACCTGACGGTCCGCGTGTGGGTGCGACACGTATTCGCTCGTACACGCGGATAAACGTGGATAATACTCGCGCCTACGTCGATGTATACGTACATAGGTGTGTGCGTAATGCGGCGGGTCCGCCGAGATGCGTCGATCGCCGGACGACGTAGCCAAACACTCTCAGCCACGAGGTCATGATGTCGCAAGATCATCTGCGCTGCTATTTCTCGCCACTTCGCACTCGCCACTTCTCTCGCTCGGACGTGTACTTCCATCTCGCGAGATTGATCCTCGCCAGTCTCGAATCTCGCGTGAATGTTATGTTCGTAACAGACTACATCAACCGAGTAACCGTCAATCCGAACCGTCAAATCGTAGTCTGATATAGAACTTTAGGGAGATATTTATGGTCCGTTCTTATTTAAGACCGTCTTAAGTAATGTCTTAAGGTACTAATAGAGCTCTTTTGGCTTATGACATTTTAAGGCTCTATTTGAGATCAGTCTGAAATATAAGAATCGATTATTATGAATACCGGTCTTAATTACCTATACGGAATTGTCGTTAAGCTGTAATCACTAATCAGAGTAAAACAGTCACTAATTAGTTTGCTCTAATTGGCTGAAAAGTAATCGCCAAATCATAATCGCATAATCGCTAGTGTGATTACGACTTTAGACAACGTTCATGTTTAAAGATTTTTCTTTTAAACTCTTTCGTAAGACAGTATTTAATCCTCCGAAGTTGATGGTCTATTGGACACATTCAATTATAAATCTCTCTGTAAAAATGTGAAACAATTCAATTTTCTTCACTTACATCTGCAAATTTAGATTATTCTTATTAAAATATACTTGCAATTAGTTTTTTTTTATACAAAGGAAAAAATTTGGTGTCTTCAGCAAAACTGTTTAGTGAAGCATTTTTTAATAGTGTAGTCGAAATTTTTTTTATATAACAAAATTTAATTGCTTCTGCGAAATACATTTTTCTGCTTTGTAAATAGCAAAAATATTTGTTTATACTAACTGAACAATTTAGTATAAACAAATTTTTTTTATTGTATATATGTATTTTAACTAAATATTTTATCGTTACAGCAAAATTTTGATTTATAGAAATACATTTTTTCTAGTATAACGGTCTGCACTGTCAATGAGAAAAAAAAGTTGAAATATTCAGAAACAGACGTTACTTGTGACTTTTTCTTCAATATTTATTGGATATAAAAAATTTGACTATGATGACAAAATATACATTTCTATGAAATATATTTCATTTTTTTTTGTTAACTATAAAAAATAGAATGAATAGTTTGCTAGAAATAAAATTTTATTTCGCCATTTTTTTAAATAAGAATTTATTTCAGTGAAATAAATATTATACCCCACAAATTAAAGTATCTTTTTCTCAGGTTAATGAATTCACTCAATTATAAACCTCTTTGTTGAAAATATGAAACAATTAAGTTTCCTTTATGTTAAATCTGCTGGATTATTCTGATTAAAATACAATTTAGTATTCATTCTTTTTTATACGTTCATTTTGGTTCCTTGAAATTAATGCTTTTTAATTAGCATAAATTAAACAGATTTTACAAACCCAGCATCAGTAACCGTGTTACAAATTTTGACTCTGAAGAGTTAAAGCAAAACGAAGATTGCGCGTTACAAAAAAAAATACGCCGTAGTTTTTCTTTATTTAAAATATGAATGTAACGCAATACTGACAGATCAGTTTTATTTACTTTCGGAATAACGTTCCACGTCGGAATATAGAATGAATGGCAGTTATCGATAATTCAATATGTCGTCGTTAATACTCGCAGTCGACGGCATCGCGCTCGCTCTGAACACAGGAATGATCCCGATTAATCTCATCCGGTGACACGCACTCCGCGGTTCGATCGTCGTGATGAACCGCGGAACCTGATATCTGAATCGCGTGCTGAAACCGTATATCGTCCGTGTCCGATACGGCTTATGGAGAGGCGCGCTTTGCGTCGCTGTCGGCTACCGGGGCGATCACGTACCCGCTTCGGAAAGCGAGTTCCCCGACGATGACTCGGATCATCGACGACGAGTATACTTACGTCGCGACGTCACAAATCCCGACACCTTCGCGACGTGTAACGCGATGACGCTGCGCCGAGCGCTAACGCGCATATTCATCGATCTACTTCGTCCTGCCGTGAGGCGAGATCACTGACAAACAAGAGAATACCTCGGGAATAATTGGAGCGTGCGTTATGCGAATTAACGGCACAAAGGACCGAGTATAACGTTTACGAGAAAAAAAAAAGAATCAAAACATACCTCACTGGTCAGCAACTCGCTGTAATTAAATCGAGGAGCGCACGAGCGGAAACCCTGATGCGTTCTGAAAGCGTGTTAAAACTTTTATTTCATTTTATAGAATATTTGAGAAGTTAGCTGAGGTCCATTAGTTGTTAAGTCACAATTATAACCGATTAAATTACACAAAAGCTCAATTTTCTCCCTTTTTCAAAATAAAGTTTCCGTTTACACACTTTCGCATTCGCGTCGTGAGTTGTAGAACATTATAGCTTTTTATGTTAAACGTCGGCAAATGTGATTCAATTTTTCTTCATAAATCTAAAAGAAATAGCTAATATACATAAATCGAAGATAAATGCATAGATAACAATAGGAGATACTTTATAAAAAAGAATGCGCTTACGCACTGCGTCATCAACGAATCGCGCGTATCGCAGTACGATCATTCTTCTAATTTAGCCGCAGCTTCATCGACACGCTCGGTTGACGTCGAATAGTGCGGACGATATATTAGCATATGCTTATCCGATACATCGTTCGAATGGGAATGAATTGCGCAGACGATATATGTTATAAATAATACATTCGCGACGGATGATGCCCGCATATATATATCGAGACATTTCGAGAGATAGCATCTACTGGAATATCAATGTTCTAGTGACGTGAATAGCGAGTCATTCATAGAGACCCTCGCTCGGTCCATTTGTCGCGAGGGTATTAGTAAAAATGCGCCTTTTAAGAAGTCAGCCTTAAGCTCAGGCTTCGAAGATAAACGCACGCGCGGTCTTGCTCGATTTGCAGTACGATTGATAGAAAAAAAAATAAAGATTTATAATTTTTTAATAAAACGTTTAAATTTTTAAAATTAAGTTAACATTAAATTAATTAAATAAAATTTAAAATTAAATATGAGTAAGTTTATATGAGATAAATTATATAAAGTGTCACATACAGAAAGGTTATTAAGTCGAGCTGATTGACAATGCCAATACTTGTAAAATTTTGTTATACATCTACCAATGACAAAAATATAAATATAATAATAATTTATATAAGTCGCAAACACATTCCGACCTTTAATGGGATTATCTTCAATGTACAAAAACAAATATCAAACCTTTAAATTATAAAAAGATATTCTATCCAATCGTTATCTGTCGGCGATTATTACCTGACGGACAAACAATTAGATAAGCATCTTTTTATACTTTAACAGTTTGACATTTATTTTATTTTTCCACATTAAGAATGATCCCATTAAGATTCGAAACATTTGCGACTTATATACGATATTTACGTTCTTAAAAGAAAGTCTGATAATAATTAAATGTTGAATAAAATATCAAATATCTGGTTTCAAATATCCGGTTACACTGTTAAATCTATAGTGTCAAATTTAATCTAATGTGAACCGCCACTGGTCCTATTAAATACATCGTTATTTTTTACTAAAACGATAATTAAATTTGACATTATATTGTCAATTTGACAAAATTGTTTAGTGTCAAATATAATTGTTCTAGTATAAAACAACGGTATAATTAAATAGGAGCAGTGGCGCGACTTACATTAAGTTCAACTTGACACTACATTTTAACAATGTAATATAACCAAAAATATAATTTTATTTTTCTAAATGTTTAGTGAGTATTATCAAACATAATAATATAATCGTTTGGTAATTTTTACTAAATTTAGAAAAGTAAAATTATTTTTAGTTATATCAATCCAATATTTGATTGAAAATATTCTTAACATTTAATAGCTATTATATCAGACTCTTTTTTAAGTATACATTTATATTCCCGTACATGTCTGTATAATTTTAAATGATTTTTAAATTACCTAAATTAAAATCGAATTAAATTATTGCTTTGAATTTTAATTTCGTTAGAATCACAGTCGCGATGCAAATTTGATAAATTTAATGCGAAACTGACCGTATTGTAATTAATTTTTTTTCGGTTAACGAGAGGCGTTCGTTAAGCTCTAAATAATAATCATTGTCTTCTCAGCCACAATGCCGTGTCCGGTTTTTGTTCCTGCCGAATTGTCGTTCTTCTCCACGACGCACGATCAGTGGTATCTTCTAACAATCGTGAGAACGCGCTGTATCCGGCCATTAAGGAGACTAGCCGCGATTAATTTAGTTGCGTTTAGCGCTTCAATGTGATCAACGAACCGCCGCAATAATCGAGCGAACTTCTTGTCGTTCATCCGCTCAATTATAAAAGCACTTCTCCTTGCAGCGAAATAACTTTGATTAAAGCGATTCTAAAACGAAGCTGCTCCTCGATACGGCAATTTCATCTTGATTGGATGCCTTCTCTATGGCTATTTCGATCGCGTTGTCGGATTTCTCGACACAAGCGCAATGTAACGAGAACAACAGTCGTTACTCTACATTCCAACGTTATCTATACATGAATTCTAAATCGAAAAAAAATTCGCTGACTATTTTTCTTCGACACACACTGTAAAAAGGATATGTTAAAATAACATACGTAAAAATTGTAATTTTACATGTAATTCTTTTACTGCAGTGCATATAAAATATCAGTTATTACGTTACGTCAATTATATACTTTAATTAACTTTGTGATTCATACTATATATAAGACATTAAAGTTGTAACCATAATTACCTGGACTTAATTACCATTCGAAAGCGCACACACGTATCGTAGTTTCATATTTTATACCGCGGTGAAAATTTTTTTCTACGAAAAACCACAAAACTAGTTTATTGCATCCAAGTGTACGAATAATGCAAAGGAAAGCTTCGTATTATCCAAGATACAATGTTGGACCACCGCCTTCTTTGAAATGACAAAACGTGGCCCAGGAGGATACGACTTTCGTATATAGGTCGGAAACCGATGTCCTATTTCGCGCACGAGATGATACGGGTACCTCCTTGCCTTCGGAATCCACGGAATAATGGCGGCGTCTCATGGCGCTCTTTCTCGGCATTGAAATATTAATCTGCCCTAAAGCACGTTCCATCTCCCAGCGCTGGAGATCGATGCGCGCATACATGCCTCACAGCTGAACCACCTATACGCGATATAAAGGCCGCCGACCCTCATATCCGTCACGTCCCTCTTTCTCCCCCTCTTTTATTCGCGGATTCTTTGACCAATTTGCAGCGGGCATTCCTCCGCGAGGCGAGGAGTTTAGGCGAGGTCAAAAAAGCGCTTGCGAGTTACGAGCTACTGAAAGTCAAACCTTACGTGAAATTTACCCCTCCATCCTTTATTCAGTTTCGAGCGAACTTTACTTAAACGGAAATTTAACCCGGGCTTTAATTACAAAAGCGTCGATCGTGTCCGTCGAGTTAACGGAGGAACAAAACTGTTCCCGAAAGGAGAAACAAGCTCGGATCGAAATAATATACTCTCGGAGGATGAGGAATTACGTTTGTTTTATCTCTCCTTTGGTTGCGAACGTCATTGATCAAATACTCTGTGCGCTGTGATAACATGCAACGAATGAGGTGGAAACGCGTCGTTTTCATCCGGACAGTTTTCGCGTTCGATCGCCGCAGAATCAGTCTTCGTCGGCTCGTTTCACCCGGTCTTCGTTTCCCTCGCTGCACTGCACTGTCGAGATCGTGCAGATTGTACTCGTGTTAGGGATGAAGTGGTACTCAAGCGGAGAAAGGAGAAAGGAGCGACAAGGGGTGCGGAAGAAAGCAAAACGCTATATCTCAGCTCTTACTTTTTCTCTAGCTCTCCTAACAAGTGTACTAATAATTTTAACTCTTTAATGCCACTCTCGATATGGCTTTTTATCTCAAAAAAATTATTTTTTTCAAAACTTCGGTGTATTTACTTTATTGCTTATAACTTTTTTACTAGTAAAGGTACATACATTTGCTTGATATCATTTCTTGATCTAAGTGAATGAAATTAGGCTATAAACAAAAGAATTACAAATACTTATAAGAGCCAATACTGGATGTTTGTTATATGTGTCATATATGATTTTGTTTATTGAATACAAATTTTAAAAAATCAACGTTTCGACTCCACGTTTTTGGGTATAAATTATTTTAGTATTAGGATTAATTGTATTTATTGAAAATGACTTATAAATGTAGGTTTGAAACGTTTAATTATATTTTATGACAATTTATATTAAATAAAAAATTTATATATACACATGTTCTCTAAATTCTTTGTGGAATCTCACTCTAAAGAGTGAAAATTGAATCTTGAAAAAGAGTGCTTCAATTTTCAATCTTCAAGAGTGGGATTTCATTCTTTAGTACACTGTTAAATCTATGATGTCAAATTTAACTTAACGTGAGCCGCCACTGTTCCTACTAAATATATCGTTATTTTTTATCAAAGCGATAGTTAAATTTGATACTATATTGTATCAATTTGACATTATATAGTGTCAAATATAGCTATTGTTTTAGTATAAAATAACGATATGATTGAGTAGGAGCAGTGGCGACTCACGTTAAGTTAAATTTGACACTACAGATTTAACAGTGTGGCAGTGTATATCCGAATATCACTCTAAAGTTTTAGAGTGTGAAAAAATATCTAGTGTTGGCTCTCTTATAGGACCTTTTAATGTTTTGATTTGTATTTCTTAATGTCTGGCGTTTTAATTGAAAGAAAATTTGTAACGATATGTTCATTTTTATAAAAATTACAAGCAATCAAAGTTAAGTATGCCATATACGAAGAGTTGCGTAACAAAACAGTAGTACAGTATTAAAAGATTAAAGGAATCATAAAATTATAATCCTTAAGTTTTGGGTATCAAAATTCGCGAACTGGCAAGGAAGTTCGTAAAGGAAATTTTACGCACGTTATGTAGTGCTTTGAAAGAAGATATGACTCGAGATAGATGCCGCAAGGTGCGATTTAGCGGAAAAGGAGCGGAGGAAAGTTCGTGAGGAAAATCGCTGGAAGATGCTGGGTGGTGCGGGAAAACTGAGAAGCGCGACATGTGCGCGAGGTGAAAAGGGATGAAGAGGAGGGTGAAGGACGATCTCTCTCAAGGAGGTCGTTCCGTGAATGGCCGGCATTCAAAAGCACCGAGAAGAAGAGTCGGCCCCACGACTTCGGCGATATTTCAATTCGCTATCGAGCCATTCGAGCCACGCTAGATACTTCGGTACGCCTGTTTGGCGATGTAATATTTTTCATACGAATAGTGGGAATAATAGCGAAAAAACGTAGTAGATCAAGCGAATTGAGGTCTTCGGATATGAATGTAAGGAGAAAAATTAGAAATTCATATAAAATTGCCAACGATAAACAGTGATAAAAATTGTAGGAATACATCTCGTGTTACTCTTGCTATTATTTTTTTTTACAGAAAGAACGATTTTGCTAAAGTATTTAAAAATTTAGCTACATACAGGTCTGAAAATAATTTTGTTGGACTATAGAAATCAGGCTTGTCCAATTTGAGCTCCGGAGCCAAAACGCAAAGCCATCGATGCAAAAAAATTCAATGTGCATAAGATTTCGGGGACTGTAATATGTTGATATGCATATGAGTGACGCTTATCACATTACTTTATAGTTCCTAAAATCTTACATTGAATTTTTTTGCGTCGATGGCTTTGCATTTTGGCTCCGGAGCTCAAATTGAACAGGCCTGATAGAAATAATTAAAAAATATATGTGATTGTTAATAACAAAATTATAAATAATCAAGTAGGCAAACATGAGCATACTGCAAAAAATTTTAGCATTCTAAAAATCAATTGAGCGTTCTAGGTGATTATTTTGATGATCCAACAAAATTATTTTCAAGTCTGTATCTTAAATTTTTAGATACTTTAACAAAACCGTGTAATTATGATAATATTTCGTGGATTAATAAATTACAGCGAATTAATCATCGCCCTAAGATCTGAGGTAGATGATGATTTTACTTGATCTTATCTCTAAGATACGGTGTCTAGATACGTTGTCTCGTAACGCACACTTTATGACCATTATATAGCATTCGTTGCAATAATATAGAGGACGAGCGAGAACAATGTAATATAAGTAACGGCCAGTCTTTGTAAAACCCCGGCGTAAGTATCGTTGACTTCTGTACTATTCACGGATATATCTGTTCCCGGTTCATTGATTCGCAGGCGCTTAATCGCGTGGCGATCGAAAAGCGGAAGGCGATATTCTGCGAAGCGGCACGAAACGATTTGTCTCTTTTGTCGGTCAGCACCCCGCAGAAGATAGAAGCGCGGAAGATAACCGCGCGCTCTCGGATGAATGCGTGGTAAACGCGTGTGCGGGATCGAGCTTCGCTTTCGCTTTGTATTTCTGCGAAATATCAAACAAAGCGCTAGATTGGAATTTTCGCGCCGAGATTACGGCGTGCGAAGATCGATTTCTAATTTTATATTTTTTATAAGAAGATCGTTTTCCGAAATTCAGCGTATTTGAGAAAGGCAAACTACTGAGAGAATAAGTTTTAGTATGTATAACCATTTATTTTGTTGATATGTGACTAATAAAAATTTTATTATTTTTTCCTTTAAAAATTGTGTCGTTCTAATTAAAATTCGGTTAGAGAAAATTCTAATCAAATTTTGATTAGAACAACGGTTAGAATAACAAAAATTGCGTTGTTCTATTAAAAATTTGGTTAATCTAACCAAATTTGATTAGAACAGCATAATTTTTAAATGAAAAAGTAAGAGCATTTTCTGTTAATCATACCCCAACAAAATAAATGTTATACGTACCAAATATTTCTCTTGGTATAAATTTCTTGGCTGTATAATTTAGTTATTCAAAGTATGGTCGATATCACGTCTCATTAAGATTCTAATGAATATATGCAGTAGCCTATCCACCTGTCTGGTTTACAGATTCATTTGGGTGGCACGTTGGAGCGTATTGGCAGCAAGGCGAGAGCTTATATCGTTAGTACGAGGGAAGATAGAAGCCGGGCACGATATCGAAGTAATTTAACACGATTTACGCAACCAGACTCGTGTTGAGCTCGCGGAAGAAATGCTCACTCGGTGTATTCTATTCATAACTCTCCGATTATTGTGTTTAAACGCCACGACGCGTATTCGTGCTTTCACAGCCAAGTCTGTATAAACAGTAAAGCTCCAGCGAAGTATCGTCGACGTATACTGGACTATTTGCAGCATATATATGCTATATTTGATATATGTGTATATATATATATATATACATTTACATTTGATATATGATTATATAGATATTTGTTTCCGGTTTATTGAATCGCAGATGCGCGGTATGACAGTTTGATAATGAGATTGTCATATCATTTCGTAATACCTTTTAGTTTCTTTTCCGAATGTTAAAAATGCATTACACGTATTTTTTGTAACTAAATGAAAACATTATGAAATTTGTTTGTATTTGAAAGTAAAAATTTGGCAGCAATTTAGAACTTGGATCCAAATTATTTCAATAAGATATATTAAATAAGATAAAAAAAGAACGTTTTTATTTGAACTAAAATTTAATTAAAATTAAAAATTTAATTAAAATAAAATTGTATTATAAAATATAAATATTGACTTTATTAAACATGTTTCATATATATATTTATTTTTATACGAAAAGTATAAATTTTTAATTCCACTTTTACACCTGATACTTAAATCGCGTCGTAAATTTTACGTTTATGTTTCTGTTATAATAAAGATTGTCGATGTTTCAATCTCTTATCGCGTGGTTTTTATTTAATTCTTGTTTACAAAATTATTTGCTTACCTGCATACAACGTAATTTCACGAAATTAATTCAGTTTTATTACGTAATTTATTAAATTTTGTTTCAGATATACGAAAACCGTCGTGGATTCCAGTCTGAACGCTCAAAGATACAATCCTGAATTCACGATAACGATGTCGACGACGCCAGCCAGCTACTCCGGCAATACGAACACCAGCGCACTCATTGACCAATTGAGGCACATTAATCAGGTGAGTACATGAAGTCGTAATTCGCCGAGGTCTTAAGTGGATTCCTCTCCCTCGGATTAAATCGTGCCGCAGTTTTCATTCGTTCGTCAATTTAAACGCCGTGCGACGAACAACAGGCGGTCGACTCTAATCGAAGTGGAGTCTGCGATGATGGAAGCTTAAGAACGGAAGTCACGTTTTCCTCTTTTCGAGATTCGTAGCAAAAAATGATAAATTCCTTTCGCACGTGTGCAGATTCGAATATCGTAAAAAATTTTGATATAATTAATAATAATAAATTATGTATATATAATATATATAATTTATTATTATAATTGTTACATAATTAATTAAACATAATTTTATTATACAATATATAATATAAAAATCATTATAAAATTGTATAAGATTATTTTGTTGCTATTTCGGAATTTAATTAAAAGATGTTAGTTTCGCTACAGGTTTATTATAAATTTTTATTCTCTCGCTTCCGCATTAGATGCAAATTTTATCGCGTAAAGTGATTTGTCGCGATTCGTAAAGTGTTATCACGATAACTTGTTGGTGCGGAAAGCCCGCCCGGTGACCCGTAACTGCCAGACGAGTGTACCAGACGAATCATAAATTCTCGTCTATCTAGAATTATTCATAGAGTACAGATCGTAGACGGTGTGTCGAGGCACGTGTCGCGTTGCGTAGATTTCACCTGAAAGCGCACGTGGGTGCTCAAACCCGTTCAATAGAGTACAAATGCCGGGAGAGTTTGACTGCTGATATAATTATGTTATAAAGGATAATCATATTGTAAGTTTTATAATACAATTATTTCTAGAGAGAAAATTATTGCGCATTTGATTCATGATTGTCGCACCTGTACATTGAAAATTCAAATGTGTAAAAAATGACTTCAATTTATGTGTCTGATTAGTGTTCTGCGTAAAAATAACACTACAGTGTATTAAAAAAATTTTACACATTTTAACGTATAGTGTCATTTTTACACGGAAAACTAACAATAAGTTACACATATATATTGATGTCATTTTCTACACGCTTGGATTCGCAATGTACCTATCTCTAAGGTCCGGTTCCATCTAGAATGTAAGATTTAATCTCGGTTCAAATTTCCTATTTATCTTTTTTTAATTTAGAATTAGAAAAAATAATCGGTAAAAGAAACCGAGATTAAAGTTATTCTTACATGGGTGAAACTAAGCTTAAGAATGATAGCTATCACATTTCTAACTTTAGATATGCGACTATCAAATACATAAAGTTAATAAATTATATAGTTTATAAGTACAATTTATAAGTATAGTTTATAAGTATAGTTTATAAGTAAACTAATTTTATGCAGCCTTGATTATAAGTATAAACACTCTCAATTGTTTGCATCTTCTTGGAAAAGGCTGTAATGAAAGAAAACTAACCAAATATTAAAATTGATATAAATATTATATTTTTCAATAAAATTATTGTTTAATTTATTTTTCATTAGATAAAGAATGATACGTCAATTTGTGGGAATGCTTTGTACTTTTGGTTCAAGGCTATATAAAATTATAAAAATTTCGAGAGATTTATTTCTGTATGTGAATCGGAATTGAGGATTTCTAAGTAAATAAATTTCCCAATTTTTAAACAAGTTTGTTTACGGTTCGTCTTCATCTGTCATCTTATTCTTTCGTGGTGTTTGCGGCGTCATTAAAGTTGGCAACCGTCGCGTGTGGGACACACGCATAGTGCCTACACGCATGTTAATTCGCGTGTGAGGAATCGGGCCGCTTACTTCTGATTGGAATATCGTGAGACACGCGTATGTACGCATGTATACACGGTGTTCATGATCGATTTGTACGTCTATTGTACGAGCGACTATCTCCGATAAATGGTTCCTCCAAATAACTTTGTTAATTTGCGTCATGTAATTCCGTAACGCGAAACGAGATCTTCATCGACGAAAAATTCGCTCGGGATTCCCCGGATTGCGAAATTGTTCAAATATACATGTACATATACGGAAAAAAAAACAGTTTTGTTAAAAAGTATCGAAAAATTTAGCTATGTGAAAATAAATTTTATTGAACTATCAAAATAATTATGTAAAACGCACAAACTGATTGCTAGAATGTCAAAATTTTTTTGCAGCATTGCTCATCATGTTTGAGTTTTCTAAATAATTATTTTAATGGTCTAACAAAATTATTTTCAGATTCGTAACTATCTACTCTAAATTCTTTGGAGTGGAATTTCACTCTGAAAAATCAGAATTGAACCAGTTTTAAAAAAAGAGTAGCTCGGTTTTCAATCTTTAGGAGATGAGATTTCACTCTGCAGAGATTCACTCCAAAAGTTTTAGAGAATAAATTTTTTTAGATACTCTAGCAAAATCATTTTTTCCTTGTGTGTACGATACGATCGCACGATCGGACGGCGTGATATATCGGATCGCGAAACCAATGAATAATAGGACTCGAGGTATTATTGGCAGGTGCGAGCATTAAGTAATGATCACGAGGTGTTCGAGGGAGGGCGGGATTAGAGGCTGCCTGTCGGTGTCTGATTTTAGCAGAATATAAATCTATGTCTTCGCGTTATATTCGCGAAGTGACTATAGATTTGAACGAAGAGTGTTGGCGATTAATTGGACGCTGGTTATATCTGTGCTGGGTCAAATGGGTTAATTGAGATCTTTGAGTAAATGGGACAACTTAATGAGTTACCAATGACAAAGCTAATCCCTATCATCTCTTCGCGATCACGCGGCGGTTGTCGAGCGTGCGCTCGCGACTTTTCCGACGAGACTCTGGCATATAATAGCCATTAATTTCGGAAAATTATGCGTTATCTCCACACTTATGTCGGCGATTTCAATTACGCTCGTAGTCAAGTTGTAATTTGTAGCCACCTTGCTCTCACATAACGAGCGGTATTTCACTGAGCGACGATTGATAACAATTAATCTCGTCACAGCGTCTTGTTTCTAACAATATGACACTATTTCGTCGCGTTGATAGAAAAATGGGAAAAGTAAAAAATTAGCATTTTTTGAGATAATGAATGGAAATCGATTCTAAGGATTAATATATTGTTATGAAAAAAATTACACAAGAACGATATAAATATTCGTCAATCCTAGAATTGCAGTGTTCGAATGTTTTAAAGAATACATTATAATTTAAAATGAATATAAAATGAATAAAAAATGAAGTTACATATTCACTATCCATTTAAAATTTTGTTCTAATTCAGAAAGAATTTTAATCATAGATAATTACACATATTTTTTGAGATGCTAAAAGAACATGAATCCTCACTAAAGCAGTCTTTTATTAATAATTTTTGAAGTTTTAAAATTTTTATTTTATTTTAACTTTTATTTTAATAACTCTTATAAATTTTTATTTTGATAACTATACACAAAATTGCAACACTTGAACTTAGCATACGATAGAACAATTTTTTTTTTATATTTGACTATTTCATTATATGTTACTGTAATTAGGATCATTATAATGTATAATTATAATTAGAGTCAGAAATACCAAAAATTTTTCTCTCAGCGTATAGAACGAAAATAATTATAGCCTACATGAATAAAATAAAATTATGAAAAATAAGAACTGTGAAACATAGAATTATTCGAATAGAACGCTTCAAACTTCAACTACATAATTATTCTACATTATTACATTATTTAAAATGAGGAAAATCTCTCAGGATTACATTACCAAGATTCATATGTTTCAGTTATGGGGTTAAAAATGCTTCAAAGAGAAGTTGCTAATTTCGTGTCAATTTGACACTATAATACACACTGTATACACACAGAGAAAGGTTTCTTTCATTCAAAGAAATGTTTCTTTGCTATACGGTTAAAAAAAAAATTTCTTTGATTTGAACGTCATTTCTTTGAACATAATTTTTTAAAATCAAATAAACTTTTTTATATTTGATTTAAAAAAATTATTTTCAAATCAAAGAGAAATGACGTTCAAATCAAAGAAATTTTTTCTTTAAGTTTCTAGTGTCAAATATAACCATTGTTTTAGTATAAAATAACGATATGATTGAGTAGGAGCAGTAGCGATTCACGTTAAGTTAAATTTGATACTATACCATAGATTTAACAATGTAGTACTTTTTTGACTTTCTAATGCGATGATAACGAGAGAATATCCATATTCTGCGTGTTTTCGAAACAGTTGGTGCAGTCCCAATTGTCGTCCGACATCGGACCCGATGCCTTTCTGGCCGACGAAGCCTTGGACGGCTCCGGAAGCGGGGACAGCCCGGTCTGGAGGCAGCACGGTAACGGCGAGATCGATGACGACGAGGACGGCCACGATCGCGACGATGACGACGAGGCCTCCGGCTCTGGAATGGGTCCCACCACGATAGGTATCGTATCCCACGGGCCGTTTACATCTGCATTGATTTGCATTTTGATAATACCAGCCGGTGCGTTCCCGGTGGAAACTTCATTGTCAGATGAATCCTGTATACGGCGCGTATCGAGTGTCATTATTAGCGATAGGACTTCGTTCTCGGCCAGGGTTCTATAGCTGCACGTATCAAATGGCGCATTATTTGTGAATATGCCCTGACAAAAGAGAGAGAAAAGTTTTTTTTTTCCCCCCGATGAAAGAGCATAATGGGAATTAGCGTGATTTAATTACTGAACGCAAAGGCAATTGCAACTGCAAATAACGCGCGAAGTATCCTAATAATGCGTAATTCCATGCGATGCACGTTAAATATTTATTTGAAAGCACATTTTAACAAGAGGGATTCTAATAATAAAGGAGAATTCGGATTAACAACGAGAAACACAGGGGATAAAAATTAGTGGTGCGCGAGGAATGGAAAGGCAGCAGCGATTTTAAAATAACATACTGAGAGAGAAAAATATTTGTGACTAAGCTGCATGATAAAATAATTATGGTTAGGAGCTCCATTTTATAGTTATTTCAGTTTGTTTATTATATAAAGCCACTTCTTGGATAAAATTTTATAATATTCTTCAAAAGAAAATAAATTCTTGTTTTGAGTACATAATAATAAGTTTTTCTCTAAAATTTGTAGTAAGTATATTTTACAACTATTATCCAGAAAATATTCTTTGTTAAAAATAACCGTTATTTAAAAGAAAAAATGTAAACTGTGTAACACTTTTCTTAGCAGAATGATATTTTTTTGTGTGTATAGAATATATTTTAGATGACCTCAAAGACGACTATAAGTGATCGGGGTCAACTATATATATTTTTTGTATATACAATAGAACTGTAAACATAATAATTATTATTGACATTATGGCAGTAATAACTGTAAAAATAGAGCTTTTAATTATAATTATAACATGTTATCATACAATTATAGTCACAAACACCAAACACTTTTCTCTCGATATAGATGAGACCGCTTTTCTTATTCTAATTGCAATTACGAGAAATGTTCGTTTCATTGAAACGAGAAAGGAAACTCGATGTACCAAAGAAATGAATTTGCATTTTTCGTTTCAGACCCGTCGATGAAGGCTCATCCGAACGGTCCGCTCCACGATGGATCGTCAACGATCTTGTTATCATTCGTGGCCCTCGCTATCGTCTGCGCATCGCTTATCGTTTAATCGATTACATCGCCGAGATATACGAGGGTACGATTTCGATCGCGTTTCACGGCCAACGTAGACAAGGCATAGATAAGGAGAGTTAAACTAGTTTCTGTTCGCGATCGGAGGATTGTTAGCAGGTCGGATCCTATCCATTTTTCACACGGGATTCTTCCGGCGCGCGTGAATGCCGATGAGCAGCCCCGTAAGGAGATTCACGGGTGAGCTTCCGTCTGCCGGAATCGCGTACAAGCGATGCCGTTGATAATTTATCGGTGGCGTGTTGGGCAGCGAAGCGAACTGTTCCTGCCGCGATCCCGCTGGAAGGACGCCGCGGTTTTCAGTGATATATATCGGTATGCAAGAAGCACATATGTGTGCATGTGTGCGCGTGCGTGCGTGCGTATGTGTGTGTGTGTGTGTGAGAGAAAGAGAGAGAGAGAGGGGGGGGG
>NW_017257198.1:507813-525513 GCF_001594055.1 Mycetomoellerius zeteki
GAGTCTGAGACGTCGCGCTTGTAAAACGAGATGATAAATCTCGCGATGTTTTCCAGGTGTAGTTTTTCGACAGGAATGTTAGTTTCTTTTTCTTATTTTCCGTGTACACAGATATCGATAGTTCGCGAAACTGGAGCGCGTGATGCTTGCCTCGGTAGAACGCGAAATTAACGCGAAATTAAAAAATTGCA
Organism: Mycetomoellerius zeteki; assembly: GCF_001594055.1. Classification (NCBI taxonomy): domain Eukaryota; kingdom Metazoa; phylum Arthropoda; class Insecta; order Hymenoptera; family Formicidae; genus Mycetomoellerius; species Mycetomoellerius zeteki. The sequence continues at coordinate 508,005 of NW_017257198.1, forward strand.
AATGTGACTCTTTCCAAAGGTTATATTCAGAAAAGGAAAGATTCTGTTAAGTTTTGCAATTTTTACGAGATGCGCAGCGCGCATTTATGCTTTTTGTTTAAAGGGACAATTATTGACTGTTTTGATCGAGAAGAATATTACGAATCTCGCTACGAATGCTGCAATAAAATTACTATGTTATCGCCATCAGAACCGAGGCCTAAAGGAACGCAGGTCAGTATTCTGTGTATGCATGTTATATATATTTTTTTTAGTAATTTTCAAAATTCACGATTTTATTTTCGCGAAGACGAAATTATTAGTGAGACGTATTGGATTAACTTTGCTCAAAAATGCCGCGAGCGGCGAGAGAAATTATTGAAACTGCGAATCGCACGCGATATAAATAAGTCGTTAGCCAAAAGGGTATCATATAGAGACATATCCGTTTAAAACTGCCAAGTACACCCGTTATCTCACCCGACTGGCTTCATGTGGGACTCGAGTGGAAATGTATAAGGCCTAAGAGAGAAAAATTTCCGTCAAACGGAGCGTACTCGCGCCGAGTGTTAGTATTACATAAGAATGCAGGATGATGTCGCAGCAGCCAACATCGATCGCCGGCTCTAGGGAGGACAAAACTTCCGATCCGAAGGTCGACGGGTCCGCTGTCCGACTCCGTTTGTCTTTCGCGAGAGGGAAAAAGTATGTCGCGCGCGACTCTGAGAAATGGCTTCGAGGAGCCATTTCGCCTCATCTCCTCTTTATTATATCGGGTGTATATTTTGTTAGTTTTGAATTATAAAACGCATGATTCGCTGGGGAAGCGCTTAGAAAAAGACTGTGATTGCGGAGAGGATTCGTAGAGGGAAAGAGCTAGTGCACTGATAATTCTGATAGATAAATTTCGCACGGAAAAAACGATTTTGCCGAAAAATTAAAAATTTTACTGGATACAGATGCGAAAGTAATTTTGTTGGATCGTCAAAACAATTATGTTGGAATGATAAGCAATGCAAAAAATTTTCTAGCAACCAGTTTGAGTTTCTAATAAAATTATTTTGATGCTCCAACAGAATTATTTTAAGATCTGTGTCCGGCAAAATTTTAGATCTTTTAGCAAAATCGTTCTTTCCATGCGGTGAAAAACCCCGCATTTTCGCCTTTATATAAGACGGCATCAAGTACCAAATGTTGCTCGATCCGTCAGATACAGAATGACCAATCATATTTATAGTTTAATGCAGAAAGATATTATCTACTTTATACATTTGAAGTAAATTTCTTTTGTTAATTACAAAGGTAGAATGCGTGTATAAGGAAAGATCACGCGCTCGAAAGTGCCACAAAGACGTCTGCAATACGTCCGAAATCTTTATTTCTTTTTTTGTTCAATTTTACGGTTATTCGGCGCTATTTATAAAATAAGAGATATTTTTTATTTATTTATATTTTTTAGAAACTTGTCTTTTGCAAAGTCTGCTGAATTATGAACCGGATTCGATCTCGCGCGGTTACGTTGCCGGTGCCGAATGCCAGATGAGAGTATGTACATGGAGAAACGAAAGTATTTTACCTTCACTTCCTACGACTCGCAGAAATCATAAGGATATCATTATTCTCGAGTCAATCGGCCGCGAAAGCACACGCCAATATAACAACAGTCTGTAATAAAACAACAGTCGCGTTAGTGTGCTTCGTATGTCTCGCTATTTTTTCCTTTCTTTTTTTTTTACACAAAGCAGGAAAAAGTGTCTTTCTCGCCCGGCGACGTCGCCTCGTCTACAGCAGATGTCGATATGTTACAGATTATTATTGAAAACTACGAGGGGAGCCCATAATCACCCGTTGTTGATGACGTACATGCCATATATATGTCTAGATCCACATATACATGTAATATATATGTATGTATGTAGGTATACAAGGTGGCGCACGAAATATTATACCATTTGCTTTGTAGATGGGTGAGTCATAAGTAATCTTAATATATATGCCTTGATTTTTGAGGGGTAAATTAAAGTCACTTATTGATTCACCTATCGTAAGTATAACACATTTATTTCTATCAAAATCGGTACAGAACTGGTATGGATTTAATTATCAAAGTCTGGAAAATATTGGATAATTATATAGCATGACATTTCGTGTGCCACTCTGTTTATATCATATAGATATATGTATTTGTATGACGTATATACATATAATATATACAGGGTGTCCCATAACTCACCTCTTTTTGTCTCTTGCAGTTTTTTTGTAAAATTGATAGTATTTGAGAAAAAAATTATTGAAGACCAATATTCGGCAATTTTTAGTAATTAATATCTTGTTAACTATTGCGAAAATTACAAAATAGTAGAGGACTTTTCGACTCAGTTTAGTCGGCTCTACCTGCCCACGAGCGTTGTCAGGTGAGTTATGGGACACCCTGTATATTATATACATACATATGAAAGTTAACTGCCAACGTTGTACGTACGTAATCGAGAGCTGATTTACTCGGGACGCAGTTTACTATTCGGTGTGAACGCGATCCTTGAGTACCGGGTGTACTCAGCACCGTGTGACACGTTTTCTCTTCGCGCCTGTGCGTATACGTCTGTGATCAATCTTTCACATTTACCTTCATAGGAAAAGGGGCCTTCTTAACACATCAGACAAATTTGCCAAATTGAAAAAAAGAGAGGGGAAACGCTCTCGAAATTTGCTCTCTCACCGAAGCGTCCTCGAGTGGATTGGATCGCGATCGTCGTGAATTCTAAAATACGTAAGCATGCCATTTTGCATCCGGTCTAGATTGGATCGTCGATCGTGGATCATGTTCACCAGAATATTATATATTTATCTATTTTTTATTAATAGTACATTCTTTTTATTTTATTGATTGCGATCTCGCTGGAAAGAAAATTTTCAAATCATTAATTTTTCAATCATAAATCAATGTTTCTAGCTCGTAATGAAAACTTAATCTTTGTAGATCTTGCTTCTCGACAACGATAGTTTATACTCTCTAAATTTTTTAGAGAATCTTACTCTAAAGAGCAAAAATCAAGCCAGTCTTGAAAAAGGTTTTTAATTTTTAATCTTTAAGAGTGAGATTAACTCTAAAAGTTAATCTAAAAGTTTTAATAGAGAGCAGAGTAGAATTCAATAGAAAAATATTGACTGTAAATTGATTGTCGCATGTCGTAACAATAGCGAGAATATTAATTCATCGAAAGCATTTATGTTCTGTATGTGAGGTGTTTCAAAAGAAGTCTATTAATATTCAATGCTGATATAATAGAGTTCGATCAATACTTAAACGCGACAATTTTTTTCGTCGTTGAAATGAGTCACGTGTATTTTTCGCGATCTCGTCAATGTATTAGTTAATTGTAAAAGTAAACAATGTGCCAAATCGATTTATCCGCCTCTGCCCTCGTTGACGAACAATTTTGACGCATGAATTAATCGTAATTAACAAGAGCCGGTTATCGCGATTTTCAATCACGAACGATATTGCATCGCGCAATCACAACAGCGCAAGATATTAAATTTATCTATATACACTATGATGTTTATATAAATTTTTAATTTAAAAGTTAGATTATCTCTCGTCGTTCTTCCCCATCGCAAATTTTTATATATTTTTATTATATATCTTCCGCGAGATTTTTAATTTGACGATAGTTCCAAATTGAGATTGTCAGCTGTGATCCACGGTCGCGATTCGGTGACGCAAAATATCATCGATGTTAAATCTTTAATGCTACTTTAAGCACCCAAAACGTTCCATGACTAACGGGAGATCTTTTTTGATGTCCTACTTCGGGATTTGAAACGATTTGATAATATTACACGAGCTATATCTGATTAAGATTAAAGATATTATCTCGTCGATTTCGCGCAAGAACCCGCACGTTAACTTGTTAGAGGGAAACGAAAATGGACCGTTTCCACCGTGCTGGGAATTTTCGAAAAACTAACGTTCTCATGATGAGAAGCGTACATGTTACACTCGAATCTGGCGATTTGATTTTTAGGTCAATCAATCGGGACGATTTAGACTTCGAGATAATTGCGACACCGTGACATTTTCCAGTCAGTGGCATTATCTGTAACATTATCTAAAAGTGATGGTTATTTTTAGATGACATTTATATGTATGTTACGTGGTGAACAGTGATCTTATATTATTGACGATTTTAAGACGATTGGAATTCAATTGTGTCAAATAATGTCACAATTATTTTTGTAAGACCCTATGAATATTACTTGGTGCAGAATATTATATTCAATAATTTTAATTGAAACTCAATTGTTTTAAAAAGTATCATCTTCCGAAGAAAATGGAATTAATTTTATAATACAGAGAGATACAGAGAGTTAGAAATAAATTCCCTCAGTTTTCCCGAATGAAAAGTCTCACGATGTCGCGTACTTTCTTCGCGTCTCGCTATCGTCCCGATCGCGACCTCGTATTACTATAGGAAAGTAAATGTGGTAGCTAAGCAACAACGAGAGACGGAGCTGTTGTTTTCTCCGGACGGTGGCCGCACGATTCGCGACGCTCCGGCGACGCCGTATTCGTTTTGTACATTTGATTTCCGGATCTTTGTGGAGGGGTGCCGAGTGCCTTTCTGAATATCCCTGGCCGTAGCGTCGCGTCGTTCGCTCCTCGTCAATGAGAGGAGGAGCAGTCAGGACGGCCACCCCCGTAAGGGTGCATAACCGGACACTTTTTCGCTATACGTATATTTCTAGCACGCGGTGCGTATGTGTGTGTGTGTGTGTGTGCGCGCGCGAGAGAGAGAGAGAGAGAGAGAGAGAAAAGAGTAAAGTTGAGAGACATGGCCTTCTTCTTCTCCTTTTGTAATTTTAATCCGCCGTATATTCGCCTCTAACGTTTTAACGCGAGCTCGCCGAAGATATCTAGCAGTTTTGTAAACATTTACTTCATGCTGTTAGAATAACACGCTGAGTGCGAAGCAGCGAGCGAAGGAGCGGGCGGGGATGTTTGAAATTAAGGAGTAAAATGCGCTCATGTAATTTTAAAACGGCAACGTGGTTGGAAGCTAACGAGACGATCCACGTTTTCTATTTCGATCTTTTGTAGGTTATTAATCCATCGTTTTCCAGGACTCTGCAAAGTATTACGCAGCAGCGACAAGGTCTCGCCATCTGTATTATCCTTCCGGCGAACTTGATTGATTATTGTTTTCTTCGGATACTAAAAATAAGGCGGAAACCGCGCAGCGCAATTTAAAAGGGATCCAGATTGGGTCTTCCGAAGGAAAATACACGCGACAGTCGAATTAACCCTGTAGGGGCGAGTATTGCGACATTCATTTTAAAATTTAATTCGGGATAAATTCGAGATCTGATTCAGATTTGTTCTGTTCCTTTTAGCTGAACTTCTTGCACAGTTCATTTTTTCTCAGCTAAAAAGAACAGAAAGTGCGCAGCGTAATTTGAAAGGAATCCAGATTGGATTTTCCGAAGGGATAAATTCGGAATAAATTCGAGATTTATGCAAATGGGTTTTGTTCTTAGTTCTGTTCTTTTTAGCTAAACTTCTTGCACAATTCATTTTTTCTCAGCTAAAAATAGTAAATCTTCTATATAATTGTCAAAAAGGCAATTTGTTGATATATATCAATATATATCGATAGAGTATAATATATTATAGATACTTAACTTACACTTAAGAACTGAAGATGAAATCATAAAAATATGGCATTTTTAGCTCTGTTCTTTTCAGCAGAATTTCTTTTGTGTACACAATTTATCTTTTCTCTTTTTCTCTCCAATGTGAAAAGAAAAAGAGGAAAGATGAACTATATAACTATAACGAAGTTTAGCTAAAAAGAATAGCTCTTCTAACTGCCAAAGAGGCAGTATGTTAATTTCTTTGTACATGTATCAACATATATCGAAAAAAGTTTGCAAGATATTTTTGAGTAAAATCGCGGTAAAAAAATGAAGAGGACTCCCACGATTCTTTCTTTTTTAACAAGACAATATCGCCTCTAGATGGTTAAAGCTGTTCATAATTATGAAAATTTCGAATCCGTTTAAATTCCAATTAGATCACTTAGGATTCATTGAATCGAACGGGTCCACGCGACAGGTCCAATTTACTCTTGCAATCGGACGTGCCATTGTCCGCCGAGGTCCTTCCTTTCAGAGTGCTAATAAGATCGAAATCCGGCGTGTGGCGCGCGGGCGAGACTTGGCGGTCTAATTCAGCGTGGGCCAGGCGCGCAATTGTTCGAGCTTACCGTCGTAATTCTTCAATTTCGTTAGCGGCCTTTGTCGGGCGAATTTAGACGGTGAAACTGAGATCGTATGCGCGCCTTCAACGGGCGCGACTCCTTCGTCCTTGTCCATCGTCGTCAATGCCGAGTGTCTTCGACCTCGCCGATCGTCTCTGATATCCATTTCGCGTGACGTCGACCTCTGTCATACGGGCGTTGTCGAACAACAACAGTGCATTAATTATTTTTATGTATTTGTTAGTATTATTACTGACTATCTCGATAACAATTATATTGCTCCTTTACTTTAAAAGTGGTACAACTAAAAAAAATCAAGTTTTAAGACAAACTTTAAGTTTCTTTTTTTTTTTTAAGTAAAAAGGGAAAACTGTGTTCGACTTGACAGAAAATTATTGACAATCAAGAAATATCGGCATAAAGAATATATTTTTATGATCAAATGCCAGTTTTCTCATTTTTGTTTCACAACTCTTAAAAATCCATCTTTTTGAATTTTGACGATTTTTTTACACTATCCTTTTTGAGTTGCGATTTTTTTATGAAGTTAAGTTAATTTACTTTTGATAATTAATAGGATAATGTTTACCTAACTCTTTGACGTGATGATTTTGACTCAAGAATCATATTTTTCTGAATCGTGCCACTTTTAACACTAAAGGAGCGACATGTAATTGTTTACTATTTATAAAGAGTTGCAAAGTTAATTAAGGCCGACACCTAGAAAAATGATTAGAGTCATTAGTGCAGATAATTTGAATTTATAAGACTGAAGGCAATGTCGGTGGGGAACGACTTTAATTTAATGTCTAATTTAATAACGGACGCGACCCGCTCCTTCGCCGCAGAAATTCGCAAAACTGTCGCGGGAAGGAAACAGATAGAAAACCAAGGGGGAAAAATAAGCGGATGTGTTAAGAAAACGTAATGGAGAATGAAAGGCAGAGTAAAAGGGAGGAAGGTGCGTTGATCGACTTGTAAATATATAACGAATGCCTGCTGTATTTATATAATAGTTATATACGTTAAATATATCGACCTAAATGAAAGTAGCAGCTAATAAAAGCAACTGAAGTAATCTTGGACGAATTAACCGTTAGTCGTAATGTTACAGCGAGACTAATTATTATAATAAGGGAAGCGCGTCGGGCGAGGATGCGAATACTCACGCCGAGGGAATTTTTCGTCGAACGCGTGTCGCATCCCTCGTTTGTTATTGCCATTTGCCTCGTAGCGAAGCGATCTGTCTTATCACTCAGAGAAAAAGATATAGTAGTGGCAACTATAAAAGTGATACGTATATAAGTTTTATATGTAATTTCAATATACGCACACGATTGAATAAACTATTTTACAGTTATCCTAACTATGAAATAATTTATTTAACTATGTATATCGACGTATGCAAAGGAGAACAAAGGAGCAATTACCCCTTTAAATTTTGGCAAAGAGAAACAATTAAATTATGAAACTCATTTTTATGAAAAGTTAAATGATAATTATTATGTGTTATTCGAAAGTTCGTTAGAAATCCTCGAAAACTGGTTTTAATATATTTTGATTTTTGTGAAGATAAATTTTTGCTTGAAATCTTGGGGATACGCCCATGACTGTGTACATTAATTTATTTAACTACAATGTTGAATTCATGTCAATTTGTACCATTTGAGTTTTATTATTTTTAAAGGTCGCCACCGCTTCCACTTAATATGTCGTTATTTTAATTAAAACAGTGAAGTTAAACAACGTAACTCAAGAAAATATATTAAATTTGATTATAAAATTATTTAGTTTATTCTTTAATGATTATACGTTAGTATAAACGTTGTTTATGTTGAAACTAATCACAGAAATAGATTGATTTACATTTTTTTGACATACATTTTAAATTTAAAAATTACAAAATATTAGTTAACTCGAGGGAATTGGGTTACCATTTGCTCCTTTGATTCTAACATTAATTCTACATATAAAACTTGTGTAGTTGTCACCTTTATAGTTACTAGCACTGTTTTTCTTTGAATGCACGGTTTTCTTCGTTTATTCCGAATGCGGGATACGTATAACGGACGAAGATGTACGAACGATTTCATCATTCGATCGAATCGCTTTGTAATTATATCTATAGAGATCGGAAGAATGTGGGAGTGTGTATAGGAGAGAGAATGAGAAAGAGAGATGTTTCGACTACGCTGTATAACAATTATTAGCCTAGCATGATGCGTATTTTATGATAAATACTAACAGGACCCGCGGTTTCCTACGGAACTATTGCGTTACACGTTTAGCTATTTAATGCGTTTTTATCGCAATATTTATTGTTGCGCCTGCGTTTACTATGTGATATAGGGCTACTTATATTATTATCTCGTTGTTCGCGGTCCCGTTTAATTAAGCGCGACTAATCAACGGGAGTCTCCCGATAGAGCGGGAAACGAGGAGGAAGCCGAAAATTGCGAAAATACGGCTACCATTCGCGTTGCCAGTGCGATCGAACGTTATAATTTGTTTAATTGATTACGGCCGGTCGCCGTTCAACTATAAATTGCATTGATAATGCTAATTGTGCATATAATCCTGTCGTGATTGCAATTAATTGATTTTTCAACGGCGACTCCATCAATTTCTAACGGAGATGTAATTTTATCTCTCTGAATCCTACAAATTTCTACACGGAAAAAAAGATGTATTAAAACGACATTGTTTTAATTAATAACAGCATTAAATAATCTTGTTAATTCAATAACAATATTAATGAAATAAATAAAATTTCATTAAAACGAGAGCATGACATTTGTTCCATTAATAGTGTTATTAAATTATAATTAAAAGTGTTTTCAATTAAAAAATAATACTGTTAATATAAATAAAATATCATTTTTTCAGTATACTATTCCGTTTGTAAATTCAGCACTTTTAATCGCCTCTTTATCGCCTAACTATGGGAAAAACTGACGAAACCAGATGGAATTCAAGCTAAATAACTTAATTCCAAAGAAGTCAGTCCCGAGCCCCGTTATAGACGAGCGAAGATGCAGTGTGTATCCCAAATAGTTCCGACTTCCGATCACTTTTCGATTAAAGCACTTATTGAAATTGAACGAGAAAGCGTTATCGAAGCGAGCGTAATTAAAGGATGATGTAGTGGAGAAGACAAATGCGATCGAGATGAGCAATTCTGTATATGTATATACGTGTGTGGGTGTGTTTATGTGCGTACATATTTTATGTACGTGCATCCTAAAATACATACATCACACACACGCTAGCGTGCGACAGAAACATGCGCACGTGTAATTACAATAAGTGTTATACGAGAGATTAAGCAAATTATTATTATTAATGGTTGCGTTCAGCAGAAAAGCAGCTTTTTTGCAACTGTTATAAAGTTTCTTTTTTTTTTTTAATATGATTGGTTTAAATATTTAGAGTCAGTAAAAGGAATTAAGGAGAACCAATTACATTAAAGGATTTTACAACAGTTGCAAAGCTGCTTTTTCTGCTGAACGTAATCAATTATTATCGCGGTTGATCACGTCGCAACGGCACGCCCGCCGATCGTTGACGATCTGTAAAAACTGTTTACGAATGAATGGCAAATAAAATATTATACGACAACGAGTTTACTTGTTATTGCATCGAAAAATCGAAAGTAACCGTAGAAATAAATAATGATAAAATTTATCATCGAAAGGTAATTGTTGTTTTAAGCCATTATGAGAGACGGTGAGTATTTATTTCGTATTTGTGATAAAATCATGAAAGTATAATTAATAGAGATCCTTGGAAACTAATCATGTAATTCTAATTATAGAAATTTGCATCTATTGGCGTTGAAAAATTATATTGATTTTTTAATTGTAAAATATTTAAGAGTTTTGCGCCACAGATTCTACTTTATTACTATGAACATCAATAGAACATTCAATAAATACTCGCGCCCCATTTTTTATATCGTAATGTTTTATTGCTGCTGTTACAATTACAATAATCTGCACTTTTTTTTATCACGTAATGCGTGTAACATAAATATATGTAACATGGTAAAATTAATAATGGTACCGTTAAAGAACTTCTCGCCATTGCAGTATGGCATGTGTACGTTTACAAAGTGCGACTTATTGTCGTCATAATGTGAAAGTCACTCGAATGGTAATTGGAAATTTAGAATGCGGTGTTCTCTATCTTCCTTGTTTTCTCGTTTTTCCCAATTCTAAATTTGTAAAAAACCTTCACACGGTAACTGCGAAGGGTCAAATGTACGAATTCCTAGATAATCTATACATCGCATTACAATTCTTTTGGCAAAGTATAAAAGTCTTAATTATTCTATCCTAGAGAAGACATTTTTTTGGAATCCTTTACAGAATTAATTGCGTATCCGATTAGGCTGTTTCTCTCTGATTGTGTCTTAGTTTTAAATCTCGCGGAATGATCCTGGTTCACTCTATGTAATTACTATTGAAATCAGACCTTTGAGAGAAATACGTTGCTTAAAGTTTTTATCAAATCGCAATTTTCCGACTGATACGAAATACTTTAGCATTTATTTAGAGATTTTAATATCCCTTCTTCTCTCCAAAAAGTTATCGCAATAGCTTTCTACGATGAGCAGTGCCTTCTCTGACGATTGTTGATAAATCAGATGATAGATCAGTTGATAGATCAGAAATCTGATCTTATCAATTTATCATGTCCTCCCGATATGTCGTCCCGATATCTGGTTCCGATAACATGAATGACACATCGTTATAGCAACATATTTTTGTCTGAATTATCTTCTCTAATCTTCTCTGTTCACTTCCGAGAACATCGTCACAAGTAATATATTCTTCGATAAGCAGAACAACTTTAATGCACGCAATCGCTCTTCTTAATCAGATTTAAAAGCTGGATTAGCATCTGGATGCCATCCCGGTAGTTTCGATCCAAGTCGTTATTCTCCCCCGGGAAGACGTGCGTAAAGTCAATCATTTTCACTCTGACCCATTTGTCCTCCGCGCTTTCATCATCATTCTGCGTAACATCGTTTGTGCACGAAAGTGAAAATTGGCTCGGGCTGGACCGACATATCCGATCCACATTTAAATTGCAAGTTTCGCTTTGATTAGGTATGTTTTCGCTTGGCATCGACATAGGCTGGCTTACACTTTTGTTCATCTTTGGTCGATACGTTAAATCGTCCGTTTCAGATGAATTCCGGGTACATTCCGGGTGCATTCCAGGTACTGTTAATGGGGGAACTGACTCACATATCATTTCTTTGTCGAACTTCGGTGTTGAATGAGAGACAGAACTATCATCTTTCAATAGACAATGCTGTCGTAAGTGTTGGGCATCATAGGCGACCAGAAGTGAGCTGGAATAGAAGCAATATTTCCGCTGCATGTTGAAGAGCCGTTCGATCTTGTAGAGGTATGTCAAAATTTCGGAGACCAACTGCCGGCAGACTGGCTTTCCAGGTATTATGTTCAAGAAATCTTCTAGTGCTGCGTGAAGATAAGAAGAAGAGTATTAACGCGGTTTCGAAAATGAAAAATGAGAAACATTTTATCGCTAGATTGTAAAACACGTTGTAAAGGTCTTCTTTCCTTTATTTATGGGTCTGACCTAATGATTATTCTTAATGATCCTAGAACGTCGATGTGAAATTATTATTGCTTGGCGGTAATATTATTTAATCTGAATTAAATGATATATTTAAAAAAAGAATGGAATGCGATACCGATTATACTTCTAATTCCTAAGAAGCTATATTTTTTGTAAAGACATAACGGAACGTCCGTCAACGTTCTAGAATTAAAACTTCGTTCGTTAATATCAAAATTGGAAGGTATACCAATTTCGATTTGTAATTGATCATCAATAAATTAAAAGACTTAGCCTTAACCATGCTCGAATCGAAAGCAGGCTATTCCGTTATTTAAGAAAATTCACTACCCCATTCTGAAATAGACTTTTAATACTCATGAAATTTGCATTTATTTATATGGAGTAATTATTCGTTTTTTTTCCTTATCGATTTCATATGTCTTCTAAAACTCTAAAGCAGATACCTTCCACGACGCCCTCGACACCGAGTTGCTTGCCATAATCTCTGTCATATTTCCTTAATCGTCCAGATAAGACAGAATATACTTGATAACCTGTTATACAAAAACCATAAGTACGCTTCGATTCAGCGTACTTGAGTTCTTCCGTTCTCCTCTTCTCTGGCGTGGCCAAAGGATCCCACGTGCGAAAACCGATCTTGATATCTATCACACATGGCTCGGCCATGCCCTTTGTAATATTCCTAAGTATGAGGAATTTCGTACCTGTTATCGGACAAAACGGTTTAATGAAAAAAAGATATCTAGATGAAATATTAGCCATCCAAATAATATTATATTTACATCTCACGCCTGATAAATTAATTCTTATATTACACAATTACAGATAATATGTATATAAATTATATAAATATACAAATTATATATATATATACATATATGCGCACACGTGAAAGTTTTAAAAGAGTTAGGTCTTATTTCACAGTTTATTCACAAAGTCATCGTATCACATTTGCGGACTGTCAAGAAAATCCTTACGGTTATTAAAGACACGTAGTTCTGTTGTGCCATAATAACGTGGAACGAATTTTTTTAATTCCAATGCGACGGGTTCATGAGAATTCTTCAAGCTCTCGTAGAATGCAATTTCTCTTTCCCCAAGGATTATTTTAGTCGCCGGTTTCAGTACGTGGCCAGTTCGTCTGCAGACCAGCACGCCTGTAATCAGAGATAATTCTTCATGTTATTCAATATACAAATGTTTATATACTGTTGATAAGCGCTGAATTCGCTGAATTGATCATATTTCACTGATATAAAATATTAATATCTTTGTACATTTTTCTTTTATAGATCAAACATTGTAAACAGGAAAAGCACTGCTCCGCTTTTGCTTTAAACATTGAAAAGAAATAGAAATACATGTAAGTTTACCTTAGCAATTAGTATACATTTTAAGCATGTATTAAAATATGAGCAAAATAGAAATTGGAGTAGAATGAAATAATTACTAGTTTATTATTAAAAACTATATATACATAAATTATGTTAATTCCAAAAGTATCCAGAAAATTTTTAATTTTTGTTAATGGATATCTAAACATTATTTTACAAATATATATATATATATATAGTTTTCGATAGAAATAAACATATAAAATGTTTAAAATGTCTATTATCTTTCATTAATTATTAATAAATACTAACATATAAATATTAATTACATATTGAATTAAGTATATAATTAAATCCTACTGAATCGTACTTACCGATAGTCTGTTTTTCGCCATTGAAAGGATGACCGGCTATTTGGCATTCCAACGGTGTCAGTTCACCAGGAAACATACAGCCGGATGGCCCGGGAACCGTCGTATTATCCCATTGTATATGTGGCAGTTTCTCGATATCATCATCCGAGTCTACGGTCGTCATAATTAACGGCGGGGGGGGTTAAAATTAAACAATCCCGTGATGCTCAAGGAGCTCGATCGTAAGCCAGTCTACTCCGCTAAGGTCGTATTTCTCAATAATGAACAAGCGAAAGTAATAATATCTTCGCGTTATCACGTTTTGTTACCGCGATAGCCTAACACAAGGTCTATTCTTTGTAGTCGCGTTATGTTAAACTTTCCGCACTTAAAATGAAACAGCTGATGACAAAAGAAAAAAAAGCAGCGACATAAGTTCAACTATAAAGAACAAGTCCATTGTTTCATCATTACAACTTAAAGATCGTCCTGAAAAGAGAAAAAAGGAAAAAAGACAACAAATTTGCCCTTATACTCCTTGTCTCTTTATTTTGTTTTTTATTAGCGTATTAGACTATATTGTAAAAAAAGTATGTAACATTACATAAATATATAAAAATTACTTAATTTATGATGTTAATATATAAATTGTGCGTTTTAAAAAATTAATACTTCTACCTCTAATTGTGTAAATATATCTTTATATTAGACGGAAAATTACAATAACAGTGTATTTTTTAGTTCTTATTGAATGTACAAATTTTTGTGATATTATATAATGGTAAAATATCACACATACATATATTTGCATCATATTCTTACATTTCAATAATACAGTTTAATCGAAATTACGTACATAATTCGTTGACGAATTAATATCAGAACATACTGTCTATCTACAAACTTAACTTCAATTATAAAACTTTTGCAAACTATTTAATTACTATAAAAAATAATACTTTTATTTATAAGTTGTGACGTTTTATTTTATGAGGTGTATGTAAACATATACATTTAATAGTGGGTCCCAAAATTATCCACTTGTAATTTTACATGTAATTTTTTGCACTATAGAATTTTCCTTTCTTGCTTTCGCCAAATTTAGAACATACATCTATTTCACTTAAAGTACAAAAGGTTGAGCTATAAAACAAACAAACCTCTTTTCTTTTCCCTCACTAAAATTAAAACTGTTCCGATTAATTAGAATTTTATTCGTGTATCGAACGTTCGTGTGAAAATCCTCGCCTTAATACGCAGTATTAATTTCTTCTCCTTCTATTATAATCTCCATTTTCTCTTATCTCTTTATCTATCCCTCTTACGAGGTTTTTTTTCTTACAATCAGTATAAACGTTGACAAGCCCACAGCGTTGATCCGTTCCGTTATTATCGTGACGACGCAAAATGATAAGGCAACAGATTTTTCTTCTTTTCTTTAAGATTCTTTTCTCAAGCTTTTTGAAATTAAAGGCGAGATAGTAATAGGTCCGCGAACGACCCCGCGATCCCGATTTCGTTATTTCTACTGCGGAAAGCGCGTCTTTGTCCTTCGCCGTGCCACGGAATTGTTATCACAACGTCATACTGGGTGCTCCATAAACACGATTTACTAGAGATCTTAGTCCTGGAATACAATAGGAGTAGTAAACTTTAAGCTATAATACCTCGTCGTCTACAATATGCGGAGTAAGCTTGGTGTAAAAAGTAAGAGTAAGAAATTGACTAATCACAGTCGAATAAGAGGAGAATAATTTACCGTGATTGGTCAATATCTTCCTCATTACTTCTTACACCAAGCTGACTCCATATAGATAACACATAAGATACTGGCCAATCACAGTCGAATATGGAAAGAATAATCGACTATAATTGGTTGATTTCTTAAAGCTTATTATACCTATTGTGTTTCAGGATTTATTCTATAATATTCTGTAAGCAATAAAAATTGACAAATCGTAGTCGATTATTCTCATCACATTCGACTATGATTGGACAATTTTTACATGCAATCTAGTATACACGGTTTCTGATAGGTTGAAATCTCTTATTTCCAGTTCCTATTGTCTATGATTTTCATTGTGTTTAAAGTTTGATAGATTTCAATATATGACTTAATGCACAATTGAAAATCAGAGATAATAGGAACAGGGAGAATAACAGATTCCAAGTCTCTAAATTCTTCAGAATAGAGTCTCGTTCTAAAGCCATGATCAGACTAGAAATTGGATTGAAATTTAACCAAAAGAAAGAAAATCAATTTCAAGTTTAGTAAACTTTGCTTTGAATGGTTAAATTCCAATCTAATTTCAATCTCTAGTCTGATCATGGCTTCAAAAGAAAATTGAGGGAATCTTAAGAATGGCTCAATTTTCAATCTTTAAGAGTGAGAGTCAATCTAAAAGTTCTCGAGAGAACCTATATTAGAATATATGATTTCTGATAGGTTGAAATATGTTATTGCCTGTGCTTTTCAAATGTATAGGCCTTAGCAGAATGGCTGACTTATAATCTTAGGACAACATCTTATGGCCTATTCTACAATGTGCTTTTTGTTTCCTGTTTCTTGCTTTTTGTTATTTTTTGTATCTTGCCTTTTTGCCTCTTATCCCGTTTTTCGTTTTCTGTTGCTGGAGATAAAACATTAACGAACTTTAGAAGAAACAGAAAACACATATCAAGAAATATAATTGTCGATAAAATGATCACAAAGAGGAAAAAAGCAAAAGGTAAAAAGCAAGAAACAGGAAACAAAGAGCACATTGTAGAATGACCATAAGTCTTTTGTTTTTAATAACACATAATAACTGTCTTGTGACTCAAGTCTTAAAGGTGTGAATATATATATATGAGGCGAAACGTCACACCTCATGTGTATGTTTAAGCTTGAGTCACAAGACTGTTATTGTGCATTAATCACAACTAAAGATAAAAGACTTAGGTCATGAGACATCGTCTTAAGATTAAAAGTCAGCCATTCTGCTAATGCCCTATTTGAAGCTTAAATCTGAAATACAAATGAAAAACAAATGAAAAACAATAGTAAAAGACAATAATAGACTTCAACCTACCAGAAACAGTACATACCAATTAAAATACACAAAATACACAATTTCTGACAGATTGAAATCTATTATTCCCTGTTCCTATTGCCTGCGCTTTTCAATTGTATCTCAGGCTTATCCCTCGATAAGATACAGTCATCTTACTGAAAGGAAAAAAACCTTCTAACCTCACACTTTTCTTCTCCGTCGTTCCAACGTCGCCTTCGATTTCGGTTATCGTTCGCGGCTACGTTCCGCTTGAAGATAACGAGAGATCGATATATTAAACACGCACTCACTCTCTCCCTCTCTGTTGGTCTGTCCTCTGGTCCGTTATTACCCTGATCTCGTGTGCGTGATACTATAACCTATAACAGCGAGCGCGGCGCGAAAACGCGTGATAATCGCACATGGACGAGGGAACGTGTTCTGTCTCGTTAGGCGAATATATCCTACTTCCCGCCGATGATCAATCGGACTTGTTGATACTTTACGTTGCACTGCGTCGCGTTACTTTACGTTACGTTCTTTCCCCGTTTTATACGTCCACTCCGATCACAATCACAAAACCATTCTATAATCTATTCAATCCCGTTCCGTTGTGCGTGCCCCTGTCAAGGCGTTCTGACACTTGTCGCCATCTATCGCCAGAGAGAATCGCCACTACTGCCCTCTGAAGAAGTGGATGTAAACTACACGACATGTTATCAGTGCTGCCAGATGTGGCGATTTATCGCCAAATTGATGATTTTCGACTTGATCGGGCGACTTTATTTTCGGATTTGGCGACTGGCGATTTTCTCTCTCTCTCTCTCTCTCTCTCTCTCTCTCTCTTTTCGTCTCCAAACATGCTGGGGAATTTCTTGATGCGCTGATTGGTGGCTGCTGGGCTGCGTTTAGGAATTATACTGGATTCACACTGCATC
>NW_017257198.1:525607-526184 GCF_001594055.1 Mycetomoellerius zeteki
GTCGTACAACGAAAATCGGATGCAGTGTGAATCCAGCATTACGCCTAGATAACTCTAGGGTCCATTTTTGCTATAGTATACGTAACGTAATCTATAGCTTAAAGTTTGTTCGCATGCTCCAACATATTCCAATATGCTCCTACTATAGGTGCGTTCAGGGAGACGCTATTAACGCTATTGTGTCATTCTATCCTTGTTTTACGTTTAATAAACAACAAAGATAGAATGACAGATAGCGCTATTAGCGTCTCCCCGAACGCACCATATGGCTGTTTCAAAATTCACTGGCAGTACTGGAAATGTATAGTATACGTGATGTAAACTAGATTTTCAGCGCTGGCAGTGAAATTTGGAACACAGCCTATACAGTGCATTTTCTCTATAATGAATGCAATTAAAATTAAAGCACGTAATAATAAAAGATACTGATTGAAATGCTAAATAGCTTAATAAGAATACGAATGTACTTTTATGCAAACAACGTATGTTGTTCAAGTTTCGTAGCGAGTAAGTCCATGCCCTATAAGCGCAAAATGTTCCTAGAATGTTACATGAATATTATTAAAAAAAATTAAAA
>NW_017257198.1:526548-550275 GCF_001594055.1 Mycetomoellerius zeteki
TAAAATATTATTAAAATGTTATATTTAATATTCTGAGAATATGCCTAAAATATTATTTAATATTAAATAATATTATGCGCTTATAGGGTAGTTATAAAGAATTATATAGTTAAGTCGAGATTGATGGAAAGAATCTGTTTACATCTTGAATTTATTAGAAAGTCTTATTATGCGATCATATCTCACATATTTCTGCAAAAATTGTTACGTTGCAATTGCAATTTAAATTCTCGCGACATTCAATCGGCATTAACCGGCATGGATGCCACGGGTACGCTATGCACGACTTCGTAACTTAATTAATAATTAATAATCTCGCGCTGAAGAAATTTATAATTAGAAGAGACAAATAATTTAATTTACACTGAGAGAGGCAAAGAATAAAGAAAATAAAAAAAAATTCCAGGCAGATCTATACGTATATTTTGATGTTTGAAGTCACGAAAGGTGGAAAAGACTCGATGAATTTGCCGTCTGACAAAGATTCGACTATCGATCGTGATATGGACGGAACCATAGTAGAACAGCGGCCAGCGCGCGCAACTTGGATACTCCAGTCCATAATGGAAGGGATCCTTCTACCATGTTCCAGTCTGCTCCAGTCTGCTCCAGTCCAGTGTCTCGTGTAATGCATGGTGATGCATTGATGCCGGAACGATGTTTGACGGAGCGCGGCAGGTCGTTCCCTTGATTTTCGTCGCCGCGATTCTGCACCGTGCTTACGGCGATAGCGTGATCCGAGCGAGCGAGAAGAGGCACGGCGGCACGAACGACTATCAGATGTGCCTCGAGAGCTTCGACATCCACAAGGACAAAATTATTAGGACCCAGGACTCCCGCGATATGGGTGCCAAGTACTTGAACGTCCTGGACGTTGACTCCAGATTGGATTGTCTGAAGTACTGTTGCGAGACCGAGCGTTGCGATGTGTTCATCTTCGAAGAAAAGGTAATACATGCAACACATTGTTATGTATACAATGTATGAACGATAATTCTCATTCCATTTAACTGGAGTGCTTCACTAGATCTAGGATTTGTCAGATCAATTTTTCATCTCGTCGATTTGTCTTACAGAAACCGAGTAGCTGCTATCTTTTCCAGTGTGGTCCATTGCATGACTTCAAATGCAAGTTTACAAGGCATGCGAATTATACAAGCGCTGTGCGCACGAGTTATCCTATACAGAATGTACAAGTGGAAGAGGAAGTTAAAATATCTCAGCAGAGGTATTTAATCAATTACCTCTTTATTTTCAATTACCTTTATTTTCCTTATCGATTTTGTGATTAATTAAATTTTGTGTCTTAGGAAAAGCAATGAGATAACGTCGGATTACGGATTTACAGAAACACCTGTTAAACCTGTAGTCACACAAATATCAAAAGTAATAGTAACTACACCAATACCGGTCAAACCAGGTACGTTTATTCGTCAATGTGAGTTATAAAAAGCCAAAGAATTTCTAGATCAATACATAATACAAATCTTTCTTTAATAACAGCTTGCACCAGAAATCAATACGAGTGTCGTTCATCCGGAGATTGCATAGCTATATACAATGTTTGCGACGGTATTCCGCAGTGTGCAGATGGTTCCGATGAAGCGGCAGATCTTGTATGTCCTACGGAGAAACCGACAGTTCCTCCAATAATACAGATGCCACATCCGCCTGCCGATATCCTTCGATATCAGCAAATAGTCAATCAGCGAAAGCCTCTTCCTCCGTTCTATCCTGGACCGGAGATTAATCCTAAACCTTGGGATATATCGAATCTGGCCCATCAAATGTCGCAGCCGCAAAATATTTTATATCCTGGCCAACCGGTAGAGGTGCCGCAAATGCAAATGCACAAGAATTATGGATCGTCAGGATACCAATGGGATTATCAGCCTTTGTACGAGCAAAACAAGGATCCTTACGTTCCTGTTAATACTGTTCACGAACAACATATAAATCCCTACGAACGTATGTAAAAAAATATTTATTATTCTGTCACACGTATTTGTGATTGGATTGTGTAAATTTTTATACTGTGAATGTTTTCAGAACAACCACACATATTTAATCACAAAGGTTCGAGCGTCATAGAAAATAATGAAGCGAATAGGTAATCTAAACTTATAGTTTCTTTTGATTATTATATTAAACTAACAGATAAACCCTATTTTTTTGGTTAATTTACAATTTTATGTTAGGGGGCTGTACATGGAATCTAAACATCCGTATTCTCCACATTTTCCATCGTCAAACAAAGTGCCAGTTTGGCAAGAAAATCCTGTGCAGTTTTCACCATCTGTTGCACCAAATTCTCAACCCAAGCAAGTCATTGATGCAGAAAATCTTTCAATTACGACGACGCCTGCTTGTGATGTAAGTACGTCCCTCGGCAATTGGAATTATGATAGAATCTTGAAAAGTTATGCGAATAATTTTTCATTAATAGACCTCGGAGGAACATAAAAATGAATTGACAAATGAAAATAAAGAACCTGTAAAGAAAGAAAAAATCGATACGTATTTGACACATGTAAAGACGAGCAAAAAAGTCACTGAAAAACCAACTTTATCAGCAAATGAGGTTACTAAACATAATCGTGCAAAAGAATTAAAAGGTAAATGCACAAATCTATCTTCAATAATACTAGCCTATCCCTAGCATCTTTTATATTTGCAAATAAATTATAAAAAAATTAGTCTTTGTTAACATGTATATGTGTAGACTCATGCAAGTGCTGTAATTATTATTATATATTCATAAAGTTTTAAATAAACTTTTTGAATATCTTGTATGTACAATGCATTTATCTATTTGTTATAACAAGACTTATTCTTTCAGATCATAAAACTGTGATCGTAATCGAAGAGCACGCAAAGACACATGAGAAACCCGACATTATTGCGGAGCATCTTCAAATAATTGAAAATGACGTTTTAAGGCCCAAAGGTGCCGTGATATCGTTATCATTGGGACTTATCGCGACCGCGATTACAGCTGCTTTAATTGTTTGCCGATTGCGAGTAGTAAAACGACGAGGAAGATGCGGACACGGACCTTTTGCACATGACGCCGAT
Source organism: Mycetomoellerius zeteki (assembly GCF_001594055.1). Classification (NCBI taxonomy): domain Eukaryota; kingdom Metazoa; phylum Arthropoda; class Insecta; order Hymenoptera; family Formicidae; genus Mycetomoellerius; species Mycetomoellerius zeteki. The sequence continues at coordinate 529,624 of NW_017257198.1, forward strand.
TATTTAGTTAACGGAATGTATTTATAAGTGAATATGAGTTGCTTATATATAATTAATTGCAACCTAGTCATTTAATATATTATTGCAATCTAGTCATTTAATGTGTATTTATCATATTTTCATATTATGTTATATTCCCATGATCGAATTATTAAAATCTGCGAACAGATATACAGGGTGTCTGTTAAGTAAGGTTGGGGCCGCATTGGGGGCGTAGAATGGGTCAAGGGGAACAAAAAAAGTCTTATACCATTTTGAGATATCCGCTATAGTTTTCGAATTAAAATAGGAAACGTCTAAATCAATGTGCGGTGAAGCCGCGCCGCGCGAATTCATAGCACCGCCCAACGCGCCTCACTTTACGACGGCGGGGGAGGGGGGGGACAGAACCGCTATGCCAGGCGGCGAAGCGCTATCCTCCTCGTGTCGTCGCTATGGAGTGAGGTGCTACGAATTCGCGCGGCGCAGCTTCACCGCACATTGGTTTCCTTTTTTAATTCGAAAACTACAGCAGATATCTCAAAATGGTATGAGACTTTTTTATTCCTCTTGACCCATTCTACGCCCCCAATGCGGTCCCGACCTTACTTAAGAGACACCCTGTACATACACATATATACTAGTATGTTAATCTGTAAAGATAAAGTTTTGTTGTCATGCTTATTCACATTATATAAAATTGTAAGTATTTTGTGATTATTGATAGCATTTTGATATAGAAATGTAAAAATCAATAAATTTACGAATTACTGTTATTATTACTGATTTTTCTATATACACATTATATTTATCCTTATCTAAATATTTTTTGTAATAAAAATCTCTTGCCACAAAGTTTTGGAATGTAACATAATTAACAGAATTATAAACAATTTTATCAATTAATACTAGATAATTGACGCTAGATAAAAGTACATTTATGCATTATTATTATATTTTTATGCCTTATTAGTATTATTTCTAAATATTCATTAGAAGATGAAACATTTATTATCTTAATATAAATATTATTTTGCAAATTATTATTTCATATATTCAACAATGAAAAAACTGATAAATGGCCATTTTATTTATTAACAGAGTTAGAGATATTCTATAAAATATTCTCATTTAAAAATAGTCTTCTGGTGTATTAAAAAATCGAGTTTAATAACGATAGAACATTATAACCATCTTGAACAATAATGATGCGCAGAGTAAATATTGTCATTGTTCAAATTAATCTCGTCTAACGCAAATAACTAAGAGGAATTTTGTATTCCTCAATTTTATCTTTAATTGTACAATATTATTTTCAATTATACAATTGTTCCAATTTCTATTGCCTGTAATACATGTATAACATTGTCATATTGTATATACATGTATAATATAAAAAAAGTTCTCCCTTCTTTGTGTGTTCTATTTTCTTATTTATAATTCATAATTAAGTCGATAAAGGATGCATTATCACAAATATCGATTCTACTTTATATATATATATATATATATATATATATAGAATGAATGATGAATAAATAATGCATCATTAAACAGTCATAATGAAAATCCAACAATCCCTGCATTCCTTCGATTTTACGAGATCCTTTTTGGTCGCAGTTCGTAGAGTTTAATTCACCAAAATTTATGTACGTGTATTAGCTGCGGCGTTCTGTTGAGCTCGAATAAATTCCGGATAATCGATATAACCGTCGTTGTTACCATCGTCCATGCTAAGTATAGGATCTATCAATTGCACTAATTCTTCATCTTTGAACAATTTATCGCCTTGTACACCAGATTCCGAGCCACCTTGTTCTACGGATATAAAGAAAAAACTTAAAAATTCATTATATGAGAAAAATTGTAATAAGAGAAAGAGAGAGATGGACTTAGTTCGTATGTACCATGCCAATGTATAAGAGACTTGATCAGCTCACAACCATCTAACTTATTGTTATTATCTGCATCGTGCATTTTGAAATAGTGAAACTGCAGCTCCTGATCTGTCATCTTGCTGGTATCTATTGGAACGTCAGCATGTTCAGCAATGTGTCTAAAAGAAAAGAAATACTATCGTTATATAATTATTGTTATATTATATCTAATAGTAATTATTATATATTATACATATTTTATTTATATATATATGTATAAAGCTAAACTAAATTTTTATATATCCAAATACCTACTTTTTTTCATGCTCTATATTGGCAGTGTTAAGTAACTGAGGTGGCCCTTGATGACCATGCCCATGTGGTTGATGGTTCTGAGACTGATGACCAGGTACTTGTTGAATGGGTACTTGCTGCTGTACAGGTACTTGTTGTTGCATAGGTACCTGCTGTTGTACAGGTACTTGTTGCATCGGTACTTGCTGTTGCATAGGTACTTGCTGTTGCATAGGAACCTGCTGCTGTACTGGTACTTGATACTTGAACAGAATGTTATTAAATTAGATACTATTGAAATTGATACTTGATCCTAATTCAAACACATATCGAAGAAAAAGCCACATATAAATTAGATATATATTGAAGATGATAGTTTTACACACACACACACACACACACACACACACACACACACACATACACAGATAATGTAAATATAAATCTACCTGTTGCTGTGGTACTTGCTGTGCATGTTGCGGTACTTGAATATTCTGAAACAGACAATGATAAAATAATGTATAAATAAAAAATAAATAATACAATGTATATCCAGGGTTGGGTAGTGCTAAATTAAAAAGATAAAAGTTAAGTTAAAAAGTTAATTAATTTTAATTTAACTTAGTTACATTTTAGACTATTATATATAACTTTTAAGTTGATTTTTTTTTTAAGTTAATTCTCAGACACAATGCAAGAGGATGAGTATATAATTTAGTAATTTTATATTGTATAATCATTACTTGTGAACAAAAATAACTAGATTCTTTAATAAATATGCTGAGAAAGGAAAAATTATGTAAAATGGTCAAACTCTTTCTTTTTTTTTTTGGTTGTTCCTTCGGACCAAATTTAACTTTTAATTTTTCAATTACTTTTTTTATTAACTTAACTTTTAATTCAATTAATTTCATTATGGATTAACTTGTATTTTAATTAAGTTAAATTTTCAAGGCTGATAACTTTAACTCAACTTAGTTAAAAAAAAAATAGTTAACTTATTCAACCCTGTGTATATCAAACTATTATAATACTAAATAACAGCTGTTTATTTTATGAATCATGTTAAATACTTTCACGAAAGGATTTATGTAGATACAATTCCACTGTGTATTTGGATATCAAAAATACACGGGCTAATAATTAATTTAATGTTTATTTACTAATAGATAAAATTAAGTATACCGGCTTCACGCCTTGTTTGGAGAATCGGTTTCCACGTCATGTGGTACCAGGAAACACCGCTAAACATATGTTCACCAATTGATTGAGAAAAGCGAGTTACCTGCTGATAATGCTGAGGCGGTACTCCCGGTGCGACCCTTTGCGCCTGGACGAGAATGTATTTGGATCCAAACGATCCGATTATCAGCGCGAATAATGTCCAATGCATCTTCGTTGCACTGTTCGGAAAAAAGAAAACAACGTACACGTTAGTCGGTAGGCTCGAAGGATATCGCCGATTGCTTGTGCGCTGTTTTGTACACTCGGCACGATCTGAATTAATTCTGCGAAATCGTAATGAATACCTTTACGTTTACGCTAGGAAATGTCTAGGTTACTTGTCATCTGCGTGAACGTTTCGTTCATCGACTATTACGAGGTTTCGAGCAAACCGCCGTTCCCGAATCACGTCCTCAGAAAAACGTGTAAACTGACGTGGACATACACAGAACAGGATATACCGCGCGTGAAGATCATGGTGGAAGAAATTCAGGTGTGTTCGTTCTTGAGACAAATTTCACACTACGCAGTAAAGTCACTAGATTTATAAATCTAGTGACTTTACTACGCAGATGCTAGACGCGCCTAGACGCGGCCATTTAAACATTTCACCGCGGTAATTTTGAATGAACTCGATAATTTTGAATGGAATCGAGAGTTGCTATTCACGAGAATTGTTCTCGACACTGACGAGATACTATTAATAACAGCTGATTTTATGGAAGTTCGCATCACTGTAAAAATTTAAGTTATTAAAATATAATAGTAATAAGGCTCAAAAAACAAAAAGGAATAGGGCTACGAGCTAAAGATTTATCGTTATAATTTAAAACTTAGTAAATAAAGATATCATTAAAATATAAAACTTTAATGTGTCGGCTATAAACAATAAGACAAAAATAAAAATGAAACAAACGTTTCGATCCCTATTGGATTATTATCAATGTTAAATTAGAATATTACAATAATATATAAAATTAAAAATTTTACTTCGCTCTCTCTCGCAGTATTAACGCTGTCATAATTTCATACAACGAATACATTCTGTTCTAACATAAACAACGAGCTTCGCATGTATTCCTGATTTTCAAAGCCAAATTTCTCAACTGTATAAATACTTTTCGAGCATCCAAACGATACAATTTTTAATTTTCGCTTATTTTGTAGATGACATATTTTCTATAATTAATACACATCCTTTTGGTATATATAATTTTACGAAACATACAGTCTATTTTATTTTTTTATGAATAAATTGTTAATTACCCAACAAGAAATGATCGTCAATTAAATGTCGAATCGACATTAAATTGGTGTTGAAATCATCGTATTTATATCGATTCGATATCAATTCGACGACTCATTTCTCGCTGGATAATACTTACTTTATAAAAATAAAGCTTTTTAAAAAAAATTTTCTCTGTACAAATACTTTTTGCACTCACTGTGTATATATATATATACCTCTGATAAGAATCACATTTATGTATTCGCCACGTATAGCCAAAAAATGGCCACAAGAAATCAAAGTTGAAACCGGAAACCGCAATATACAAATACTAGTTGTTTAATTGTAGTCCTGTATAATTCAAAATATGTCTTGCGATCACACAAATAATTATGCACAATGTGTGTATGTGTAGGTGTTGTTATTTTTATTGACACTTATATCTATCATAGATTTTATAAAATTTAGATAAATTTTATAACATCTTTAATAAATTTAAATTTGCTTATTAGATATACTCTTTATAATATTCTATAATCTGTTTCAACATCCTTAGATAATATTTTACAAAGTCTCGATGTTTTCTGCGCTAAAAAAGTGTTTCAGAAGTGCAAGCATAAAAATATCTATAAAAAATGCCTAGTTGGATTTGAAATAAATTTTTCCATACAGCACACAGAATTTACAGTAACATCGCTGCAAAATCTTTGCAATATTGCTGCAACATGTAATGTTGTGTTGCTGCAACTTTCGTGCAACTTTGTGCCATAGGGATTTGCTAGTGTAATTAATGTAAAATAAATATTTAATGAACAATTAATGATTATTACTTTTACAAAAAATTGTACAATGTATAATATTACCCGGGAGAAAATATTTACATATATAATTATATATAATTATATAATATTATATAAAAAATTGACATATTTTATATACAAGTATATATAATTATATTTAAAATATATAACATTTTTTCCCGGGTAACTAAAAATAAATATTTATTTTATTTGAAAAACATATATCTGCTATTTTTAGGTAATGGTATAAATAATGTAAATTTAACTGCAGTATACATATATGTAAAGAGTTGAATTTACATTATTTATACCTTTATGAGATAGAGGAATGTAAAAGTAACAATTAGCGTTAAGACTTCTAGACAATACATATACAGTGTGTAGATAGAACAGAAAAACTAAACTGAGTCGAAAAGTTCTTTACTATTCTGTGATTTTCGCAACTTTTTTTGTAGTTACCCAATGAACAGAATTTTTTAAATTGGCGCATAAAACAACTTTAAGATATCTTTAAGAATTCTTTAAGAAATATCTTTAAGATATTTCATAAAGATCGAATTCTGAAAGAAATTTTAAAATTGTCTTATGCGTCGATTTTATTCGCTTATTCGACAATCTTTAGAAATCTTAATACATCGTTGAATATTGCGAAAATTGCAAAATGGTAGAAGAATTTTCGACTCCAATTAATCCGCCCTACACATGAGCGCTTTGTCAAAACTTACCGGACACTCTGTATATAATAGTACAAATTTAATTCTATACATATATGTATATATATATATATTTAGCATAATTTACGTTATTTATATCTTATGTATAAAGTAGAGGAAAATAAAAATAAATAACTTTAAGATTTCTGCGTAATCTTTTATTTTTTTTTCCAGAATAAGATTCCGGTAAAAAATTTTTTATACAAGATTATATAAACGGTATCATGATTTTATCTTATTCCGAGTTTGTCGAAATTAGTTGCTTCAACGATTGGCAATGTGTTAATAAATTCATTGCATTTGGCTATTTGGATTGGTTCTTTCGCTGCACTAACATGAAAATGATCTTTGTTTCTCTATCTTTCTCATTAAAATATAAATATCTATATTACATCAATATATCGATTTATAAAATAAAAATTTATTATTAATATTTAAAAATTTATGAATTGATTAATATTTATTATAAATAAAAATTTATTTAATTTATCTCTTGTCGGAACAGAAGGTATTCATTTAATAACCTAAATTTTTTCAGAGATGTTAGTAATGGAAAATAATTTTCCTACATTTTTTTATTTTAATACATATATAAATCATCATATTGTTCGATTCACCTCAAGTTCTCCTTTATTTCATATAACTTTTGATTAAAACAAAATTATTACGAGACAAAATTAATATGTTGAGAAACAATGAGACGAACATAATTAACATGTTGAATGCCATGGGGATCACCGGTAACTGGCACTCACAATCAGTTTGCCGATATCGCTGTGAGGAGCACAGGTGACCGGTGATGTCAGGATTAATTATAGAAACACATAATTCGAATAAATATTAATATTTCTAAATTTTTCAATATTACCATCTTTATTACAATAGTGTGAAGAAATTAATGCAGTATAGAACATATAAAAATAGTTTTATTTATACATATAAAATGTATGCGTAAACATTATTCGTATTCGCGCAGATCATTGGTACCTTGGGTGAGTCATGTAATATCAACGTGGCATACAACGTATTAAAATAAAAAATATATAAATAAGAACATGATAAGGTCAAAATTGAAAGCAGCATAGCAGCGCAAGCATTTCATAAATAGGTAATAAATTATAAAAGTAAAAAATTAAAAGTAAATGTTAAAATAAAAAAAATTAAGAAAAAGTTAATTTGTAATGCATATTTTTATCAGTGCAGATTAGCTTTAACTTAAGAATTAGAATTAGAAAAAATACAACCAATACGAAATAAATGCCTTTAACGGTCTAGCTAAATTTTAAATGAGTGCTCTTTTATAATTCTGTGTGAATTTATATATTGCGTATATAGTCCTTTAAGCTGCGCGCCCCCCCCCCCGAAATAATTTTTCGGTCTTGAAAACGCAAACTAGAAAAGATAAAATATGATACATATCTAGCATTTCTTTCCCGTCTTTTTTCTTTTAGCATTCCTATATATAAATAATTATATGGACACACTTTTGAGGCAGCAAAATTTTTGCACGCAAGTAGCTAATTCTTTTTACATGTCTCTCATTTACATCTATTCAACTTTAATTTCGGAGTCAAAAAGCGAAGATTACCGATACAAAGAAATTCAATGTGGATAAAATTTTGAGAAAACTGCAAAGTGTTAATATGTATGTGTACATCTGAGTGATGTGTCAGTTCTCTAATAATGTTTTCGAATGGAGTGGGTTTGAATTTAACCTGGGTCGGATCGATGATGTCATATGCTTTACTTTGATTTCTGATTGGACGGGATTATGATACTTTCGGGTCAAACATGGGTTAACCAAATCGATTCGAATTCAAACCCATTCCACTCGAAAACGGTATAACTCTCATCTAATTGAATAAATTGAATTTTTTTGTGTCAATAACGGCCTATTTGTGCTTCGGCTTGAGAGTTAAAATAAGACAGACTTAATCTACATATTTGCATTTTCTGCAAGCTGTATATATAAAGATATCATTGAAAATTCAGTTAGTATTTTTTGAAGAATCGATACGTGGAAGTTATTTATTAGTCGTTCATGTGAGAAAAATCAGTCAGTGAAGACAGTATCACAAAACTACATATGTATAAAGGTAGATAAGATTATTTTATTTTTTTTTTATCATTTCACGATTAGAATTGCATTTATAGTACGCGTTGGATAATGCGATGTTCCTACATTAGGACAACAGTAAGTATTATAAAACGCGCAACAATAATACTGCTGCGGTTAATCTCTTAAGTACGCGCACACGCAATCCATAAAATAAAGCCAATTATTTATATATTGTAGAATTAATGTATGATATGAAGATTGTATCGCTATCGCAATAAAAACGCGGCTATATGTTTCATTCCTCATTTAGAGAATAATCATCGCTTTCGTCGCTATTGATCAAGAATTAAAAATAATTTTAATTTTAAACTGTCAGTGAGAATCGCGTATTAACACATCGACTCGAAAAAAAATCTTATAACATCAGAGATAAAACTTGCAATCACTATTTTAAAGTTTCTAAAATCTATGTAATCTAATTTTGCATAATTGATATTAGTAATAGTAAAAATATCTGTTGTAACTGATACATTGATATATGTTATAATAGAAACTATCAAATCGTACATCAATACATATTTTTTAAACAAATATATATTTATAAATATCATAGTATTATAAATATAATGTAAAAACGTGAGGAGATTTTTAATATCGGTCTCGTTTTTTTATTCTTTCAGCATATCCATCATGAATAAAATAAGAGTAGAAGTAACTGAAGGAAAATTGGTCGGCGTAGTCGTAAATGGCTATAACGTTCGTTATCTTGCTTTTCGCAGAATACCATATGCCAAACCTCCGATTGGAGAATTGAGATTTAAGGTAAGTGTATAAGTACCTTATCGTTATACGAGCACAATATAATTAATAACAATAGAAAGATGAATTTCAGCTGATTTTCTTCAAAATTAGAATTAAAAAGAAAGAGTCTCAATTTTCTTCAAATGTTGACAAACTAATTACAGTAAAATAAACTTTACAAGACTTAACATATGTATTTCTTTTAAAAGTATAAATATCGTGTTAAATGTACATTTATATATATCTTACATATTTAGGATCCGGTACCAGCGGAACCATGGTCCGGTGAAAGAGATGCCTCGAGGTACGGAAATGTGGCTCTTCAAGTAGATGTTACCACACAGGAAGCTATAGGCAATGAAGATTGCCTTTATTTAAATGTGTACACCACGAAAATCGAACTCTTGGAAAAGCGTCCAGTAATGGTATGGATACACGGCGGTGGCTTTCTTGTAGGTTCTGGTGATTCAGGCTGGTATGGTCCCGATTATATTGTGCAAAAAGACGTAGTATTGGTTACTTTGAATTATAGATTAGGCGTTCTGGGTACGTCATCCATTATTTTAAAATGTGTTTCTTGTATGTTACTCGCGTTTATAGTTTTTTCCTCAAAAGAAAAAAGTAAAGAATTATATTGTACTTAATTTATTAATTATAAAACAAATACTTTTCTTTGTTTATTTTTTGATCATCAATTTTTAGTTCGAATATATCAATCTTACACTGAGAAAAATTTCTAGATGAAAATGGACGAATCAGAAGATTCCGATTATGTGTTAACTAAAATTTTAACTAAAAAAATTTTAATTAAAATTATAATAGATTAAATTAGAAAATTCTGATTTGTCCATTTTCAATCAGAATTCTAATTGATGAAACCAGACTCTTTTTCTAGTGTATAAGAGAAGAGTTTATATAATTTTTAGGTTTTTTAAATCTCAACGATGAAGTAGCAACAGGCAATCAAGGTTTGAAAGATGTGGTCTTAGCATTAAAATGGGTCCAAAAAAATATATTAAAATTTGGTGGAGATCCAAGAAATGTCACTATCTTTGGCCAAAGTGCTGGTGGAGCCATTACAAATTGTCTAGCTCTGTCTCCATTAGCTAAAGGTACAATTTATAAACTTTTTTATATAAAATCTTCAAATCTCCTATATTTTAATCTAGATTCATTTATCACTTAAACTTAAATTTTTTGTGAATAAAAGTATTCAAACACTATGCATTCAGAGGTAGCTGCTAAATAAAAGAAAAATTGAACGAAATTGTTTTATTAATTTTTCATCTGTTTATAAATATTATTAAAATGTTTTTGTGTGTGTGTGTGTGTGTGTGTGTGTGTGTGTGTGTGTGTGTGTGTGTGTGTGTGTGTGTGTGTGTGTTATATATATGTGTACGTTGTACATACGTAACAACTCATTTTTACTTAAATTACAAAGAGATACATACAGTGTCAATATCTAATATTTAAAAATTTATAAAAAATGAAAGTTATAAATCTTTTTAATACTATTTAAGGAATTATCGATACCAAATTAACTAAGAGATCGATAATTTGAAAATTGATACATTCGATACATTCTAAAATTACGCACTATACAGTTGAAAAGAAGGAAAACAAAATTTTACGATAATAAATTTACTAGACGAATTCAATCACGACTTATATTTTGTAGGTTTATTCCACAAAGTGATTTCACAAAGTGGCGTTGTCTTAAATCCTTGGGCTTTCAATGAATGGACGGACCATGGTTTTCGGCTTGCCAAAAAGCTCGGAAAGACGACGTCAGATCCGAAAGTCGCATACGAGTTTCTAAAAACAATTGATGCGAAAATACTTGTGAAAAATGAACAATGGCCACTTCGCACAGAAGAAGTAAATATTTCAATATTTTATTATAATATATTCCTACATCAGCTTGATTCGTTACGTATGTAGAGACTAAAATATTTTGATACATGAATAAAATATTTTCACATTTGTAACATCACACAGGAGAAATTGAGTTTTAGCCTGTGCTTCACACCTAGTCTGGACAGCAATTCATCGAATCCATTTTTTCCTAAACATCCAAAGGAATATATAAACCGCGGGATTCACGTGCCCTTCCTTTTAGGGTGTAATCGTGACGAAGGAACATTTTTGTTACGCAGCAACTTTTTTGGAGGTAATATACTAGTATATATTACATTTTAAGCTGTGTTCCGTTATTTACTGAATACTGAAAATCTATAATTACACTTTTAAAATTGTTTCAGACATAAGCAAGGAAGACCTGGAAAAAGTAAATACTGATTTTAAAAAAACAATATTATCAAGTGTATTATCCAAGTTACCTGAAATAGGAATTACTGTTGAGGAATTAAGATCTTTATATTTCGGAAAAAGAGAAATATCAGAGGAAACTTTAATAAATTATGCGTCGTTCTTAGGAGACGAATTTTTGATACGCGAAATTATAAATGTATGTGAATTCCAAAAGTCTTCTGGTGGTTATAAATCCACGTATCTATATCATTTCGATTATGAGAGCGAAAATTCTCTTTCCAAAAAGTTGCAACAAATCAGATTTCCAGGTATAACACAATCATATAAAATTTCTTATTTAAAAAAACACAATTATACTTTTACCATCCAATGAAGCTTCTAAATCTTTACGTTACGTTTAAGTCTATTCAATTCGCATCTAAAAATTACGCATAAAGTAATGACATAAATATCTTCTTTAATAAAAAAAATTAATATTTAGAAATTTAAACAATTTTAGAATTTAAAAAAAATGTCAATTTAAAACGAAAATAATGAGAATGTTGTTTTAAGAACAATTTATTAATGTAACAATATTTTGCAGGAGTGTGTCATGGAGAGGAATTATTTTTTCTATTTTGCCCACAAGTTGCAAAAGTATTGAACTTATCTTTACCCAAACATGGTTCAAAAGATTACAAAATAGTAAATTATCTTACGCAAATGTGGACGGATTTTGCTAAAACAGGGTATAAGAATTTTTTTCCTTATTTTACAGGAATTCTACACACATGTATATATTATTATATATTAATAATTAATTCAAATTTGATTTTTAGAAATCCAACCCCTGCTACAAATTTATGGTTACCATTAACTAGTCCACAAAACGAAGACTACAATTATCTAAATATTAATTTAAATCCAGAAATGAAAATTTTTCGTAAAGGAAAGGAACGCTGGAATTGGGATAGTCGTAAAGAAACGTTATAACGATCCATTTGCTAAAATCTTATCAGTTAAAATTTGATTTCTCAGTAATTCAGCATCTTTTTGTTTCTCTTTGTTGTATAATTATTTGTATTGTGATTGAAAAAATAAATATTTATATTATTAAACGATAACGTGAGAGTTTAATTAATGTATATCATTCATGATGCAGCAAATAATATTCAAGGTTGTTAGAGAATGTTGTTTCGATAAGAAAATATAATAAAGTTCGAATATGAGACTCAATAATTAATTATCAGGTACATCTATAGAGCTCTCATGACGAATAACTCGGGAGTCGAATAACGTCAGATAATTCGGGTTCCGGTAAATTAATATTTTTGCATTAAAAAAAAAGATTTTTTGTCAAGAAAAGCTTTTAAATACAAAAATTTTATACAAAACTATACATATACCTTTCCAAAAAAATTTACGAAAATTCATTTTTTTTTTCGATTTCGTGATTAAATGTAATTCCTTAATCCACATTAAGATGATCTTAAATATAACAATGGATTGTTGAGAAAAGAAAGGTCAATGCAAAAAACTAATATCAGGGAGAGTATAATATATCTAAACAATCTTATTTTTCTTTGTATTACATTGATTTCATTTTACCCAAAGCTTATGACCTATCAAAAATCCACAAAATTAATTCCCATTTCGAATCATTGTATTGTCCGTAAACATTTTATTTATCCACTAACATAATTCATATATCAAATCATTTCTGTTAACCTGACTTATGGAGAAAAAAGCGTTAAATAGTTTGAATTTAGACTTATCGTTTTATTATCGGTATGTGGATGACATCATTTTAGTTGCGCCTTCCGATTAAATTAATAACATTGTAGTAAGCGTTTTCAGCAGTTTCTACAATTTACATTAAAAATAAAAGGCAAACGTAGTTTGAGATTTTTGGATCCTTCTCTCATTATTGATTTTGTTAAAGTCATCTTTCAGGTATTAAGACATATTTTTATAAATAATTTACGTATTGTGTATCGCTGATTCCCATTAGTTCAATCTATTACTTGTTGCTTTGAATTATATATATATCGGAAACATTATTGTTTGTTTTATTTCAAAAATATCTTAATCCTCTAATATTTAATTTTTCTTTGCTACTTATAAAAAGATCACGTATAAGTAATTAAAAAATATAATCTAGGTAGTTAAAATTAAAATTATCAATGAACTTTAAAATAATCACGATTATGAATATAAAAATTAAATTTAAATTAGGTTATGATTTATATTCTAGAATTTTTAATAATTTAATAACATTTTTTTTCTTAAGTTTATATATAATTAAGAATATATTATATTTATTTACATTATATATATAAGAAAATATTAATTACATTAAGAATATGTTATATTTACATACATTTCGTTCTTAATAATATTATAATTGAAAAATTATAATAACACTTTGACATTTTCAATAATAAAAATTCATATCAATTTTATTAAAAATTGATAAGCTTATTTGTAATGAGACACTAAAATAAATATGATAACTTCTTTCGTTTATAATTTCATTATTTACATACGAAAGTAATTTTAAAATAAAATTTAAGTAGCTAGAATGTTAGAACGTTTTTTACAATTTTCCCAATTCCAGCGTACGTTTTCTTTTCGGAAGGTTTTCATTTGTAAATTTAAATTAATATTTAAATAATTATAGTCTTCGTTTTTTGGACCGGACATTGGTAACCATAAATTTGTAGTAGGCGTTGGATTTCTAAAAATTGGTTTAAATCAATTATTAACATATGCCTGAAGATTTTATATAAAATAAAGAAAAAATTCTTTGTACCCTGTTTTAGCAAAATCCGTCCACATTTGCGTGAAGTAATTTGTTATTCTGTAATTTTCTGAACCAGGTTCAGGTAGTGATAAGTTCAACATTTTTGCAGCCTCTGGGTAAAATAGAAAAGCTAAATCCTCTCCATGGCACACTCCTGCAAAATATTGTTATACCTATTAGTAAATTATTCTTAAAATTTTTAATTGATATTTTTTTTAATTCCAAATTTTTTCTAAACTACATTTCTGTATATTTATTTTTGTCGTAGCTTTATGCACAATTCGATATAAAAATTCAAAGACATCACTATAGACAGTAGTAAAGTGGATTTGTATTGTTTTATATAAGATATTTTATATCGTTTTATATGGTTTCATTGATTAATTAACGTGATGATACCTTTAACTTCGATGTTTAGCATTGTTTTCAAAATAGTTTTACTGTCATAATCGAAATGATATAAATATGTAGAGTTGTAACCACCAGAAGACTTTTGCATTTCACATACTTCCATTATATCACGTACGAAAAATTGATCTCCTAAGAAATCTGAAAAATTTGTCCAAGTTTCCTCTGATATTGCTTTTCCTTTAAAATATAAGGCTTTTAATTCCTCGACGGTAATTCCCATTTCAGATAACCTGGATAATGTATTTGATAATATTGCTTTTTTAAAATCAGTATTTACTTTTCCCAGGTGTTTCTTGCTTATATCTGAAATAATTTAAAAAAATGATTATACTTAATAAAAAATGATTATTTTAGGATATTGTATATACTAAACGAATAATATTTCAAGGACACTTTCGCTAAGAAATAATTGTCTTTTTGAAATTAATGAAAAATATCTCAAAAATACCACATTATAAACTTAACATTTTTGTTATAAAAACATGCTAATTAAGAAATACACTAAATATAATATGTTTAAACTGCTAACTAGAAATAAGTAATATATACGTTTGAATATTTTAATTAGTATTTGTCACTTTCAACATCATTTTATATTTCTAATTATTATTATAAAAACTTTTTAAATCTTATGCTGTCAGCGTATTTGTTAAATGTGCATATCAAAATCGTAATATTCTTAGCAGGCTACACTATATAAAACCTAGTGCAAAACAAATAAAAACGAAACAAAAACATATATTTAGTGAAAGCGGCAAATCATACTACCTCCGAAAAAAATGCCTTTTAAAAGAAATATCCCTTCATTACGATTAAATCCTAAAATGAAGGGCATTTGAATCCCGCGGCTTATATATTCCCTTGGATGTTCAGGAAAAAATGGATTCAATGACTTAGTGTCCAGAGTAGGTGTGAAGAGGGACACGGTAAAACTTAATCTCTCCTGATAATGTTATAAATCGAATTAAATATATTTATATACCAAAACTTTATTCTCTTCATCACATATAATGAATTAAACTATTATACAATAGTATAATCTATATTATAATACAATATTGAGACACTTACTGCTTCTGTGAAAATTGACCGCTGTGAATTCATTGTAAGTGTTCTTGCAGCTCTTGTTTTTAAAAACTCGTATGCGACTTTCGGATCTGATGTTTCCTTTCCGAGCTTTTTAGCAAGTCGAAAACCCACGTCCGACCATTCATTGAAGGCCCAAGGATTTGAAATGACGCCGCTTTGTGAAATCACTTTGTGGAATAAACCTGCAAGGCATATCGTAATGAAACTAATTTAATAAATACATTATCGTAAAATCTTGCATTTCTTCTCATGTTAAAACAAGAGAAGGCATGAAGTTATTATAATGAGAAGATTCTAGACCTTTAGCTAATGGAGACAGAGCTAGACAATGTGTAATGGCTGCACCAGCACTTTGGCCATAGATAGTGACATTTTCTGGATCTCCACCGAATTTTAATATATTTTTTTGGACCCATTTTAACGCTAATACCACATCTTTCAGACCTTGATTACCTGTTGCCACTTCATCGTTGAGGTTTAAAAAACCTAAAAATCGTAAAAACTCTCTTTCTCTTATAAGGTTGATTTATTCAATCTAAAAGTAGAGAAATAAAAACAAACAAACAGAAAGGAGAGCGTTGGTTTTAGGGTTAATACCCAGATAGCAACGTGTTTGTCTTGTTGTTGGCATATTGCTCGTTAAGTATGCATTGTTAAGTATGTGTTGCTACCAGAGTTGCAGCAACTGAGTCCTTATTTGTTGGCAACTTGATGCCTTCATGATATAATAACATTGAGTAGCAACTTGCCAGTAATTTGCCGACAACTTTAAAATCATCAAAATTCGTACTATTGTCATCATGTTGCCATAATAATATGCATTATACAATGCTATTATATTGCCGACAACGCAAGATAACATTGATGTAGCTATCTTGTTGTTAAACTGCTGGCAATACGTATGCACATTGTTGTCTGCATGTTGCTACAATGTCGGTATATTCGAAATCGTTAAAGACAAATCTATGGCAAGTTGTCAGCATCATAAGCAATCACAGATTTGCGAGATTTTGCTGAGACACGCTTTGCTATCTGGATAAATTAATTATTATAATTTTTTAGTTTTCTCTGCAAATAATTTTTTACTTTTAGAAGCATTTATTTCAACTTTAGCAACTTTGCCATAATAATAATAGAAAAATACTAGTGGCAGTTAAAATGTAGCAGATGAAAAATTCAAACATTGAAATCAACTAATATTAATAATATTATTAGATGCAGAGCACTATGCAAAGCACTTCTTCTAAAATCAGACGACGAATATGCCCTGTTTTCATAAAATTTCTTGGGCTGAAATCGATTCCATTTTTTAATTACTTGTAGTATATTCTCTTATTTAATATTTTCAGTAATATTTTTAGTAATAATTTATTTGAATCTGATGGTAGACTACAATAGCATAACATACTAATGAGTCATATAAAAATATAAAAACTGTAAGCCTAATGTATATTTCTAAGAAAAAACTACGAACACGAGTAACATACAAGAAACACATTTTAAAATAATGGATGACGTACCCAGAACGCCTAATCTATAATTCAGAGTAACCAATATTACATCTTTCTGCACGATATAATCGGGACCATAAATAGTAGCATCACCAGAACCTAAAGAATAGCCACCGCCGTGTATCCATACCATTACCGGACGCTTTTTTGAGAGTTCGATTTTCGTGGTGTACACATTTAAATAGAGACAATCTTCATCTCCTATAATTATGTGTCTGTTTAAATCCATTTGAATTGCCATGTTTCCATACTTCGAAGCATCTCTATAACCAGACCATGGTTCTGGTGGTACCGGATCCTAGATATATAAAATATGTAAAAAATATAATCATAAATCTGTAACATTATGTATGTATATGTTTCGCTAACGAAGTATTTGCTAACTATTAACTAATATTCTCTCATTACAGAATATTTAGAAATATGTAGAAATATGTAGAAATTATATTTGTTCTTTCTTTTTA
Source organism: Mycetomoellerius zeteki (assembly GCF_001594055.1). NCBI lineage: Eukaryota > Metazoa > Arthropoda > Insecta > Hymenoptera > Formicidae > Mycetomoellerius > Mycetomoellerius zeteki. Next base: position 547,127 of record NW_017257198.1, read on the forward strand.
TCTAGAATACGCTTACAAACATTTTATTACATTATTAATAACTCACCCTGCATATAAAACTATATTTAACACTATATTTACTTTTAAAAGAAATATATATTTAAATCGTGTAGAGTTTGTTCTACCGTAATTAAATCGTCAATGTTTTAAAAAAAATCAGATTCTTTTCCCTTTCTCATTTTAATTTTAAAGAAAATCAGCTAATGTTTATCTTCTTATTACTATTGAAAAATTAATTAATTGTAAATTAAATAATTGCACTAATACTTACCTTAAATCTGAGTTCGCCAACCGGAGGTTTGGCATATGGTATTCCACGAAAAGCAAGGTAACGAACATTATAACCATCTACATCGATGCCAATCAATTTTCCTTCATTTACTTGTACTTTTAATTCTTTTGTACTTGTACTTTTAATACTCATAATAAATATACTGAAAAAATAAGTAGATAATGAGAACGATATTAAAAAATCAACTTTATTATAATATTTATATAAGGTAAACGTTCCAATAATTGAAGATGTACATATCTATGTTTGGACATTTACACAAAACTTTACTTTAATGTAATAGAATCTGGAAATTTTGTGTCTCGTAAGGATTACGGTTCCATCAAGTGAAAAAATAATACGTTTAAAGTTTTAAGAACTAATAAGAAATAAGAACTCGCCAAATTCACCGACGAATCATAAAAAAAATTTTATTTTTAACGAGCATTTTGCGTTGTCATCTTTTGATTTGACAATTGACCGATTCTTAATGTTCTGATTTTGCGACGTAACTTGTAATCAATTATCCGAAATTTATATTTGTTGTTTTTATATACTGAAAAAGACCTGATGGAAGTCAAAATGTTTATAATTATTATTATTTGAATTATATAACAACAGAATAAAAACATATTATTTCGCTACCAAAAACGTTGTAGTACTTGCCCTTTGTTTTATTAATTTGAAAATTTTATTTATATATTTATATGATTATTAATCTCAAATGCTTTTTAAAATAATTTTTAAATACAAATAAATTACAATATATTGTAACAGAAAAACATTTGAAATTAATAATAATAAGTTTTGTGTAAGTATCCGATATATATATTCGGTTACTGGGGCGTTTACCTTATATTATGTATATTTGTTTTAAATGTGTACTGACATATTGATTTGATTTTTCATTTTTATATTACATGTACATATATTATTGTATTATTTATAACACAACAGACTTCAACTAATAATATCGATTATGTAAAGCGAAATCATTGAAACTATGAAATAGTCGCACCTGTAAGTTTTACCTTTATTTTATCTTTAATGTTATTAAATTTTTCAAGTTATAGTGTAATACGATGCGCAATTTCATTTAAAAAAACACGATTAAAAGCGCTGTTTATTAAACAAGCGAGATGTTACGAATATCTTTGTGTTATTTTATTTATTATTAGATAGATTATTGACTAAGAGAGAGAGAATATTACATAAACAGTTTCGTTGTTTTTTATTCTTTATTAATAGCATCGAAAGTATTAATCGAGTTATATTCCTTGAATTAAGCCGGATAGAATGTTAACCGCGGTGCAGCGATATAATCTTCATACCGTATAATTCAGCAAAATATGATTGTGTAATAGGCTTTATCGTGGAATTCGTGTGCTCATCTGCTCATACTCACGTCGAGATCGCCCATTGCAGCAGCATTTTGTTACGTCTTACTGTGTGTCTCACTAAATCTATCGATGAAATTACGAAAACAAATTTTGAAAAGACTTTATAATTTATATCTCTACATCTAATTAGTTTTGTAATACAGTTTTTACACTAATTGATTTTTCTCACGAGATACTAAAAAATGACTTGTTCATCTCAATTCTCTAGAGAGGATATAATTTTCAAAAATATCGTATCGTCCTTATGTATCTCCGTTTGAACGTGTAAACATTTAGACATGTGTAGAGGAAGAAAAAGTATTGTTTACAAATAATTTATATATAATAAATATAAAGAATGCCAATAATCGGTCAAAGTTAGATGTTATGAATATAATACATATTCTTAATTTTTAATTTTAATTATCTCAGATGTGACTGCGATGTGAAAACGTTCGGACATTAACCACAATCGATCTGAGATGTTAATAATACAAATATGATAAGGCGCCGAAACATTCAGACATTCCTATATATGAAATAATCCCCCCTAAATTAATTTGGTAAAGAACTTATTGCGAAAAATGTATTATATTCATAACATCTAACTTTGACCGATTGTTGGCGTTCTTTATATTTATGAATAGCATTTACAATGGTCGTACTTATCCTTAAATAATTTATAGTTTTCTTCTCTTTTTGCCGTGTTAAACATCTTGTACTTTTCTCTCTTTAATCAGAAGATAGCATTATCTGACTAGTCTCATGATAGAACTATGTAATATTCTTATCTTGTTAATAATAATAATAATAATAATATCCATGTAATATTATTAACATAATTTTTATAAAATAAACATGTGAATAAAAGTACATATATGTATATGATATATGATGATTAGATTTTTTAATATATATAAATAATATTCTTTTTGTGATATCCAAAAATATTTTATTTATTTTAAGGAATCTGTATTTTAGAAATATAAAAATTTGATTTTTTATATTTCTTACATTGATATTTTTTTTGGATAAGGCAAAAATCGTTGAAATAACAAACTGCGAGTGCTTGCACTTTTGATGAAAAATTTTGTTTAATATTTATATCATTTCTCAATCAAAGTTAACATTATTAAACTAATAACATTTACAATACCTACATCATTTAAACGAATAACGTTTAGTGATCTTCAGTAAAATAAATGTAGCACACATAAATGTCGATTTATCATATAACATTTATCTATAACATTTGATCTATAACATATTTTATTATTCGTATGTACAATTTTTATAATAATATAATAGACGATAAAATACAAGATAAATGTGTTAGCTGTTGAGATTTTTATTTTTATTTATTATGAAATAATTAAATATGTGTGCAAATTTTAATATTAATAGATTTTCAAATATTAATATTAATAAATTTTTATTTCATAAATCGTTATATTGATACATATAATGTGGACATTTACATTTTAATGAAACAGAAGTTG